>NC_088380.1:180597500-180922500 GCF_037993035.2 Macaca fascicularis | reverse complement strand
GCTGCTGGTCTCTGCCTAGAATGCCAGTTCCCACTCCCCAACCTGTCAAGTCCCTGCTCACCCTAGACGCAGCTCAACTATCTCCTCCCCAAAGTCTTCCCCAAAAGTCCTCAGGCAATGTTGAGCCTACCCTGTCTGATCACAGCTCTTCAAGACACTTCTCCTAGGGCACTGTAATTAACCTCACCTGTCTGCTGCCCCTCTCGGGACACAGTCTGGGGTAATACTTCCCACTTCCATTTACTAGGCACCGATTGTGCCACGCACTGTTCTTGGCACTGTACATGGATTTGCTCTTGCAAACCTTATGACAGCCCTATGAAGTAGGTGCTATTGTATCTTCATTTTTCAGATGACAAGACTAAGGCACAGAGAGGTTGCATAATTTTCTCAAGGTCACACAGCTCATAAGTAATCCAGCCAGGCATCTAATTCTATGTAGCATGGCCTGGGCTCTTAGCCTATGCCATGCTCCTCATAGAGCTTGGGCTGAGATATTTTATTCACTAATTATTAACTGGGCACCAACAGTGTGTCAGAGACAATTGCACACATTGGGCATACAAAGAGGACAGGGCAGTCCCTGCTTGCATAAAGTCTACCTTTAATCTTTCCAGTGAGTTTCCTTTTCTGCCAAAGGAGAATCATAACAACATCAGACTCTCAGAGTACTGAGGGTTACATGGGATAATGCATGCGGGACCTGACAGAGGGTTGAGTGGTGGCCCCCGAAATATATGCCCACGTCCGAATCTCCAGAACCTGTCAACGTGATCTTATTTGGAAAAGGGGTCTTTGCAGATGTAATTAAGTTAAGAATCTTGAGATGAAATCATCCTGGATTATGCAGGTAGGCCCTGAATTCGAGCAGTGCCCTTATTAGAGACATGCAGAGGGAGACAGACCCACAGAGAGAAGAGAAGCCACATGAAACAGGAGGTGGGATTTGAGTGACGCATCCACAAGCCTGAGAACACCTGCGCTCACCACAAGCCAGAAGAGGCAAGGAGAGATTCTTTCCTGGAGACTTCGGAGGAAATGTCGCCCTGCCAACACCTCAGCTGTGGACGTCTGACATCCTGAACTGTGAGAGAACAAGTTTCTGTTGCATTCAGCCACACAGTTTATGGTCATTTGTTTCGGCAGCTCCAGGAAATGAATACAGTGTCCCCCGCCCCTCCGCAGTGCCTGGTATACGTGCTACAAACGTGGGCTCCTCTGTTCCCCCATATTGTCTGCCATGCTCCTCAGCATGGACTTCAAAAGCTCCAACCACTCAGGAAGACTGCCATATGAACTGCTCTTGCATATCTTTTCAGCCACTCTCCCCTTGGTGAACTCCTAGTCATGCTTCAAAACCCAATTCGCCATATCACCTCCTCTGATAAGCCTTCCTTTGCCTATTTGTGCTCTCACTACACTTTCTGCATCCATCTACCACTTAGCACTCAGCCCACTGGATCACAATTGTTCATTGTGTGTGTCATGTGGACAGGGACCAAACCTTATTCCCAACTTCCAACTCATGACCGGGCATGGGATAGGGGAGAGGGTAATTCAGTCCCTAGCCCATACCTTATCCTCATTTTTGGTACAAAGCACTGGCTACAGTGAGTTTTCAGGACCCGTCTTAACTGTTCTATAGCTTGGCAGGGTGACTGAAGGGAAGAGAAGAATCCAGTTGGATGAAATCACTGCATACGGTCATCTGAAGTATAGTTTGTCTGATACTGGAAGAATTCTTAGTTGATCCTGAAGTGGCCTCTTTGTCTGCCTACTGTGCCCCTCAAAGATGAGAGGCTTCTCTCTGACAGCTGGGAGAGTTGGACCCTGCATTCTGGAAAATATTTAGGCAGTTCTCTGCGGTAACTATGGCCACATCGTGACAGGGGTCAATCTCACTTCTGCTTCTGATGAGCTGTGTGACCTTGGGTAAGATGCTTCATCTCGCTGAGCCCCTTTTTCTTCATCTGTTAAATGGGAACCAAAAAAATCAATCCCACCCCATAGGATTGCTGTGAAGATTAAATGAGATGTGCCTATAAATTGCCTGGCATTATTGGCCCAGCCTATGGGCTTACTTGATAATAACAGTCAATCACGTATTGGCTATTCAGTAATGAGCAAGGCATTTGGCAAGTGATTTTTATGTATGATCTCCTTTAAACCTCATGATAGCCCTGGAAGCTGAATTATTACCTGCATTTTACAGCTGTAGAAACTGAAGCACAGGGAAGTTTAGTAACTTGTCTGAGGTAACATGGTTACTGAAGGAGGACAGCCTGCTTAGAACTCTGGAGTACCTCATTCTAAAGCCCTCAACCCTAACCATACCTTAACTGGCATTGTGATACATATTTTCCTATCCTGCAGCTACATTTGCTTATAATAGTGCAATGAAGCAGGAAACCATGCACAATGCGTACTGTAAACTTATTCTAGGAAGATATGTCACCACCCAGGTAGAAACCTCAGGAATTAGGAAGACAGTGGAGAAAACCAGAAACCCTTCCACTGTCAAGCCAGGATGCTGATCTAGGACCCTCATCATGTCAGGAAACATGAACTTCATTAACACTCAGGTACTGCCACATCTTGGCATCACAGTGCACAATAAACCAGTCTTTTTTATGAAGAATGCAAACCCTGGAAACCTCAAAGTAACAGAACCACTCACATCAGGGAAATTAAACTTTGTGGGGAAATAAAAACAGAGCGGCCAAACAGACATTTGCCTTCTGTATGTGGCAGCTGGAACCTCCAGAGACAGAATTGTTCCTGGCTGAGCCCCAAAGATCCTGACAATGGGGCTTGGGCAGAAAGTTCAAAGGGGTTGCAACCTCAGTAAATTCTGCCCAGATGACACCTGGGTTTTCCTAGCCCTTCCCCTAGTACCAGGTAGTGAATGAAGCAAAGCCTTCAAAGCCAGAAGGTCTAGACTGAAAGCCCAGCTCGCCACCTGCTCACCAGTGAACCTGGGAAAGTTGCTTACCCTTTGGAATCCTAGGCTTACTTCCCTGAAAGGTAGGTGACACTGATGGCTGCCTCACAATAGCTGTTGGATGGCAGGGTGTGGTAGTGCATAAAAGCCCTCAGGATAGGCCTAGCCTATCCTAATAGATGCTCAGCCTTTCCCGGGAATGCCTTTAGTTAGTTAGCATACACGGAACGCACACATGCATTACAATACTTCATGCCGTTGCAACTCCATGGAGTAGCTGCTATCAATGCGCCCACGGTACAATGTTGTATCAGACATAGATGGAAAGACTTTACACATGTGAGGGGCAGGGTGAGGATTAGAACTCAGACCTGTCTTACTCAGAAGCCCAGCTGGCTAACCGTATGTTAGACTGCCTATAAACCTACAATGACATTACCGTTCATTTTATTAAAAATATATTTTTAATAAATGCACCATTATTATAAGAACAATATTGAAAATCCAAAAGGAAAAACACCTATCGTAATCCTGCCATCAATCCCCCACATGGTTTTACAGGCTTGCTTCCTGTTCCCATCGACATGGATCCCAGCTTAAATCTTGATTCCTTCTGTTCTGCTCCATTTTATACACTGTGGCCCCTCCAACTTTGTATAATCACATACAGCATCGTCACGTGCCGAGTCTGGGCCACCTCAGAATCAAGACAGGCCTTGACCTCACCACCTATACGATGGCTCTAAATCAGTACGCTAATGTACAAAAAACTGTGATGAGGTACAATCAAGATGACTAATGCAAAAGGAAAGAGTGCCACGTAAATGCTAAAGTGACAAATTAATGCTTCTTGTTGTCATTGTTGTTATTTTTATAATTATGCATCATTTATGAATTTGGTTCGGCTATCTCCTCAGCACGAAGCCATTGGGTATTACCCTGTGTTGCCTGGGTATTACACTGTATTACATCTGTGATCTGTCCTCCCCAACCGACAGCCCCTCAAGGGCAGGGCCATACCCTCTGTGTTTGAGCTTCCCCAGGGCCCGAGGGCCTCACCCTTTAAGGGTTTTGCTGATGATTCATATTAACGGGGCAGAAAAGCACCTTTGACATGGATCATTTCCTCTCTAACCCTTCCTGTCTCCCTGATCCTAACCATTCTCCCTGTAGGCCACCAAAGCTATCTTCTTCAACTACTCTTCTGAACACTGCATGCTGGGGCTGAAAGCCCTCCCTTGACTTCCCATCTCCTGGCACAGCAGGTCTATGACTTGACTAAGCATCAGAACCATCTAAGGAGACTGCTAAGATGCAGACTCCTGAGTACACATAGACTCTGATCTCCTTGTTTTGCCATAATACCTAGAAATCAGCATTTTCCACATAAATAGAGGAGGTTTGAATGCAAGTAGCCTGGAGATTGTCATTGGAGTAAGACAATGTTCAAAATCCTTTGTCTGGCTTCTGAATACAGGAGGGCAAAAAACTCACATCCTTAAATTGTCAGCTACTCAGCGCTTGACAAGTATCATCTCACTAAGTCCTACACAGGATTCCATAAAGTAAGGACTGTTGATATTCCTGGTTTTCAGATGGCAAAACTGACTGGAGATGTTGGGTAAATTGTGGATTAAATAATGGATTATCCAGCCCATTAGTAGTGAAGCAAGACCTAGAAGTCAGGTTTGCCTGGATTCAAAACACGTGTTATTTCCTTGGCACTGTGCCATTTCCATCATCTGGCCCCTGCTTTCCGGTCCCACTTCACCAGTTGTTCCTGCCCCAGACACACACACACACACACACACACACACACACACACACACACACACAGACACAACAGTCCTAGTTCCTGGAAGTTCTAGGCTGTCTGCTACTGGCATGCCTTCCACGGCCTCCCACTTAGACGGTGCTCCACACACACACCAGGAAGCCTTCCCAGACTTCCCCCGTGAGCAAGGTCCCCCCAGGTTCCCAAGGCCATCAGCTCCAGTTGCAGCCACACATCACATGTGCTATCACGTCCATGTGACACGTCAGCTGGCCCCAGCAGTCCATGAGTTCCTCAAGAGTAGGGCCTATGCCTCAGTGGCCGCCTACCCAGCTCTTGGCCTGGGCCTGCACAAAGGGCACACAGGTGAACTCGGAAGAACTCACATCTATTTGCTCCAGCCAACTCCAAGAGACAGGCCCCAGAGCAGAGCCAGACCCTCCCCCTCAGCCCAGAGGGCCGTCCGTGCAGATCCCGGCTCCAGTCAGAGGCGCACAACTGTCTCGCTGCATCCCCGCCAACCCTCTGTCTAGACACAGCCTGCATTACCATCTCCATGGAGACATGAGCCCGGCAGCCCAAATAGCTTGTTCCATTAAGCTACTTCCATTCCTCAATCCCCTTTCTTGGCAGAAAAGTTGATGAAAAGAAAAAAAAAAAAAAAAAAAGAAGGGAAAGGAAAAAGAAAAGAAAGAATCAGATCAGCAAAGTTGGTTTGGAAAATTAAAAATCATCTCCAAATTTCAATGTGTGGCACTGCTAGGCATGCCAGTGGGGGCTTCCCTGCCAGATAAACTATTCCATGTCTCCCTGTAATTCTTGCAAGGATAAGAATAATGCCTGCTAATACCAGAGTCTAGCATACCCAGCATCTCCTCTGGACATAAGTCAGCCACGTTGGGGAAGATGGCACTTCTGCCACTGTGCTCAATTTGCCACTTTGTCCATGAGGAGGAAGGAATCTCTACCTTGTCTTCTACCTCCCCACCCTGCTGCCCTAAGCAAATACACACAGACACACAGACCCCCTCTACCTAAGAGGAGTCTCGGAGGGCGTTTTTAGTTCACGTAGTCAGCCTGAGATTGGTACCCTTGGAAAGGTCTGCAGGCAAGACTGGCCCCTTGGCTGGTGTCTGGGAAGCTGGATTTTAAGAGTGTTCCCACCACCCCCAGAACTGATAGGAGTGGCTCACCCTGCCTCACCTGTACTTACAACATGGCTTACGTTGAACACCTGGAGTCTGAAACTTGGGTGGGTGTTGAGCGAAGAGTGCCCATGTGACCAGCCCCCAGTGAAAACCCTGGAGACAGTCTCTAACCAGCTTTCCTGGCGGACGTTTCCCACGCGCCTCTGAAACTGCTGCGGGAGTGAAGCACATTCTCCACGATTCCACTGGGAGAGGATGCTTGGAAGGTGCCTGGTTTCCCCTCAATGTTGCCTCACGCTCTTTTTTGTTCTTTTGCTGATTTTGCTGTGTATCCCTTTGCTGTAAGAGATGCATACAGCCATATGCTGAGCGCTGTGAGTCCTCCTGGTGAATCATTGGACATGGGGATGGTCTTGGGGAGATGCCCCTGTGCTCAATGTGAAGGCAGGAGAAGGCATTCCGTATCTTACTTTTCAGAGTTGAACTCACAACTAGCTATGCTTTACCAGGGACCTGTGCCTTAAAAGGCAGGCACCAGGTTCCAGCCCTTAGCCTTTTTCTTCCTGCCTCCCAGAGCCCAGGCCCCACTGACATCTCTTCCTGGCTGGGTGTGGTGGTTCGTGCCTATAATCCCAGCACTTTGGGAGGTCGAGGCAGGAGTATTACTTGGGGCCAGGAGTTCAAGACCAGCCTGGGCAACATAGCAAAATCCCATTTCTACAAAAAAGGAAAAAGTAAAAATTAGCTGGGGGTGGTGGTGCACGCCTGTAGTCCCAGCTACTCAGGAGGCTGAGCTGGGAGGATCACTTGAGCCCAGGGAGTTTAAGGCTACAGTGAGTCGTTCACTCCAGTCTGGGCAAGAAATCAAGCAAGAACTGTCTCAAACATGCTAACAACAAAATCCCCAAAATCTCTTCCTTTCCTTCTTCCCTCATGGGCCAGGATGAGGGTAAGAGTCTTATTCTTCCTGCATAGAGAAGCCTGGGGTATCTTTTTTTGGGCCAGGCTCCTCCATGCAGGCAGAATAAGATGCTTTTCCTCTCCTTCCTGTGGCATCCTGACCCCAGCTATCTTTCGATGAGCCTGACACTAAACACGGGAAAAAAATACACTCTCTCCTACCTTCTACCTCATGGGTTTCCCTCTGGTGGCGGCGTACCCTTTGGACTGCCTCCTTGCACTGCAGGATGAGACCCCTCTTTGGGGTGAGGGTGGGCACAATAGGACAGGAATCTGCAAATTCACTGAGGGCCCCTTCCTGAGCCTCAGCCCCAGCTTTGCTTACCGGAGGTGCTGCCCCTTGGGGTTAGGGATGCTTGCCAGGTGAATACAGCAGTTCTTTGTCATTTGGGGCTTGTTGTTATAGACAGACCTCCTCGTCAGTGAGCCTTAGAACGCAAGAGTGGTGGGATTCCAGCACCCAAAGCCCTTTTCTGATCCCTGTCAGTATCACTCTGCAGATGGGGGTCATGACTGACCCCACGTCCACTCGGCCCCTTCAAGGGGCTCGCCAATTTCACCTTTAAATAATACCTAGAAGCTCCCATGTTCCCAGGTTAGGAAGTATGTTTCACTGTGACTTCACCTTTGCATCCATCTGTTCTGTCCTGATAAAGAGAAAAACAGATCTTGACCTCAGCTTTGGCCTGAAGCCAGAAACACCCAAACTTAGATTCCCACCCATCACTTTCTGGGTCTCTTATTACATTTCCTGGGCTCAGCTGTCTCATCTGGAAATGAGAATCCTAATAGCCACCTTGAAGTACCGATGTAAGGAGGAAATGAAATCTTTGTGTGGAAATGCCAAGCCCAGCGCCTGGCATAGAGCAGGTGCCCAGAGACCAAGGATCTGGGAGAAGGAACACGCCTTAGGACCTAAAGTCTTGTTCCGTCTCCCTGTCCCGTAGTTCCCATGTTTCAAATGAGTTTTTTTCATGCCAAACAGACTGCATTTATTCAATATGAATGAATTCATTCTCCTGTTTTGGATTTATCAGACTCATGCACATATCTGAGAATAGGAGATAACCAGGGTGACCACGAGGTTTCTGTTGGTCTATTTGGCCTAATCAGAAGAAAAGAAATCGTTTCCTTGGGGTGTTGTGGAATACTGGAATGACACTGAAGACAGCCTTTGCTACTGGCCAGAGCTGGTCTGGAGCCAGTGTAGCTTCTGGGGTCAGACGGACTCTCCATCTGCAGCTTCTCCCACTACTACCACTTGTGTGACTTTGAGCAAGATTTGTGACATCTCTAAGCCTCAGTTTCTTCACTCACGAAATGGGAATTAGAATACTCTCTCACACCCCAAAACACCGAAAGGTGGAATAAGATCATGGAGCTCACCTGTCTGGCTTCAGTCTGAAACAGTGCGTGTTCGGTAAATGGCATCTAAGTCAATATATCAGAACAATTCCTGTAAAGATCCTCTCTTGGATAGAAATGACAACCCTAAAATGGCAAGACAGGTTTGGGAGGTAACATCTGCGGAAGGCCTGTTTACTGCCCATTGTTCTGTCTAATCCCTCAATGGGGGTCAGTCCCTAAAGAAGGAGTTGGCTTTGTCTGTGGGCTGTGCTCTCATATCCAAGATGATTTCATTGGAAAGGCTTAAGATGCATACTAGAATTTACTAAACATGATGTAGGTATTTTAACTTCATTTCTTATTAACATTTTTTTTTTTTTTTTAATTTATTTATTATTATTATACTTTAAGTTGTAGGGTACATGTGCATAACGTGCAGGTTTGTTACATATGTATACTTGTGCCATGTTGCTGTGCTGCACCCATCAACTCGTCATTTACATCAGGTATAACTCCCAGTGCAATCCCTCCCCCCTCCCCCCTCCCCATGATAGGCCCCGGTGTGTGATGTTCCCCTTCCTGAGTCCGAGTGATCTCATTGTTCAGTTCCCACCTATGAGTGAGAACATGCGGTGTTTGGTTTTCTGTTCTTGTGATAGTTTGCTAAGAATGATGGATTCCAGCTGCATCCAAGTCCCTACAAAGGACTCAAACTCATCCTTTTTTATGGCTGCATAGTATTCCATGGTGTATATGTGCCACATTTTCTTAATCCAATCTGTCACTGATGGACATTTGGGTTGATTCCAAGTCTTTGCTATTGTGAATAGTGCTGCAATAAACATACGTGTGCATGTGTCTTTATAGCAGCATAATTTATAATCCTTTGGGTATATACCCAGTAATGGGATGGCTGGGTCATATGGTACATCTAGTTCTAGATCCTTGAGGAATCGCCATACTGTTTTCCATAATGGTTGAACTAGTTTACAATCCCACCAACAGTGTAAAAGTGTTCCTATTTCTCCACATCCTCTCCAGCACCTGTTGTTTCCTGACTTTTTAATGATTGCCATTCTAACTGGTGTGAGATGGTATCTCATGGTGGTTTTGATTTGCATTTCTCTGATGGCCAGTGATGATGAGCATTTTTTCATGTGTCTGTTGGCTGTATGAATGTCTTCTTTTGAGAAATGTCTGTTCATGTCCTTTGCCCACTTTTTGATGGGGTTGTTTGTTTTTTTCTTGTAAATTTGTTTGAGTTCTTTGTAGGTTCTGGATATTAGCCCTTTGTCAGATGAGTAGATTGCAAAAATTTTCTCCCATTCTGTAGGTTGCCTGTTCACTCTGATGGTAGTGTCTTTTGCTGTGCAGAAGCTCTTTAGTTTAATGAGATCCCATTTGTCAATTTTGGCTTTTGCTGCCACTGCTTTTGGTGTTTTAGACATGAAATCTTTGCCCATGCCTATGTCCTGAATGGTACTACCTAGGTTTTCCTCTAGGATTTTTATGGTATTAGGTCTAACATTTAAGTCTCTAATCCATCTTGAATTAATTTTCGTATAAGGAGTAAGGAAAGGATCCAGTTTCAGCTTTCTACTTATGGCTAGCCAATTTTCCCAGCACCATTTATTAAATAGGGAATCCTTTCCCCATTTCTTGTTTCTCTCAGGTTTGTCAAAGATCAAATGGCTGTAGATGTGTGGTATTATTTCTGAGGACTCTGTTCTCTTCCATTGGTCTATATCTCTGTTTTGGTACCAGTACCATGCTGTTTTGGTTACTGTAGCCTTGTAGTATAGTTTGAAGTCAGGTAGCGTGATGCCTCCAGCTTTGTTCTTTTGACTTAGGATTGTCTTGGAGATGCGGGCTCTTTTTTGGTTCCATATGAACTTTAAAGCAGTTTTTTCCAATTCTGTGAAGAAACTCATTGGTAGCTTGATGGGGATGGCATTGAATCTATAAATTACCTTGGGCAGTATGGCCATTTTCACAATATTGATTCTTCCTATCCATGAGCATGGTATGTTCTTCCATTTGTTTGTGTCCTCTTTGATTTCACTGAGCAGTGGTTTGTAGTTCTCCTTGAAGAGGTCCTTTACATCCTTTGTAAGTTGGATTCCTAGGTATTTTATTCTCTTTGAAGCAATTGTGAATGGAAGTTCATTCCTGATTTGGCTCTCTGTTTGTCTGTTACTGGTGTATAAGAATGCTTGTGATTTTTGCACATTAATTTTGTATCCTGAGACTTTGCTGAAGTTGCTTATCAGCTGAAGGAGATTTTGGGCTGAGACAATGGGGTTTTCTAAATATACAATCATGTCATCTGCAAACAGGGACAATTTGATTTCTTCTTTTCCTAACTGAATACCCTTGATTTCTTTCTCTTGCCTGATTGCCCTAGCCAGAACTTCCAACACTATGTTGAATAGGAGTGGTGAGAGAGGGCATCCCTGTCTTGTGCCAGTTTTCAAAGGGAATTTTTCCAGTTTTTGCCCATTCAGTATGATATTGGCTGTGGGTTTGTCATAAATAGCTCTTATTATTTTGAGATACGTTCCATCAATACCGAATTTATTGAGCGTTTTTAGCATGAAGGGCTGTTGAATTTTGTCAAAAGCCTTTTCTGCATCAATTGAGATAATCATGTGGTTCTTTTCTTTGGTTCTGTTTATATGCTGGATTATGTTTATTGATTTGCGAATGTTGAACCAGCCTTGCATCCCAGGGATGAAGCCCACTTGATCATGGTGGATAAGCTTTTTGATGTGTTGCTGAATCCGGTTTGCCAGTATTTTATTGAGGATTTTTGCATCGATGTTCATCAGGGATATTGGTCTAAAATTCTCTTTTTTTGTTGTGTCTCTGCCAGGCTTTGGTATCAGGATGATGTTGGCCTCATAAAATGAGTTAGGGAGGATTCCCTCTTTTTCTATTGATTGGAATAGTTTCAGAAGGAATGGTACCAACTCCTCTTTGTACTTCTGGTAGAATTCAGCTGTGAATCCATCTGGTCCTGGACTTTTTTTGGTTGGTAGGCTATTAATTGTTGCCTCAATTTCAGAGCCTGCTATTGGTCTATTCAGGGATTCAACTTCTTCCTGGTTTAGTCTTGGAAGAGTGTAAGTGTCCAGGAAATTATCCATTTCTTCTAGATTTTCCAGTTTATTTGCGTAGAGGTGTTTATAGTATTCTCTGATGGTAGTTTGTATTTCTGTGGGGTCGGTGGTGATATCCCCTTGATCATTTTTAATTGCGTCGATTTGATTCTTCTCTCTTTTCTTCTTTATTAGTCTGGCTAGTGGTCTGTCAATTTTGTTGATCTTTTCAAAAAACCAACTCCTGGATTCATTGATTTTTTGGAGGGTTTTTTGTGTTTCTATCTCCTTCAGTTCTGCTCTGATCTTAGTTATTTCTTGCCTTCTGCTAGCTTTCGAATGTGTTTGCTCTTGCTTCTCTAGTTCTTTTAATTGCGATGTTAGAGTGTCAATTTTACATCTTTCCTGCTTTCTCTTGTGGGCATTTAGTGCTATAAATTTCCCTCTACACACTGCTTTAAATGTGTCCCAGAGATTCTGGTATGTTGTATCTTTGTTCTCATTGGTTTCAAAGAACATCTTTATTTCTGCCTTCATTTCGTTATGTACCCAGTAGTCATTCAGGAGCAGGTTGTTCAGTTTCCATGTAGTTGAGCGGTTTTGATTGAGTTTCTTAGTCCTGAGTTCTAGTTTGATTGCACTGTGGTCTGAGAGACAGTTTGTTATAATTTCTGTTCTTGTACATTTGCTGAGGAGTGCTTTACTTCCAATTACGTGGTCAATTTTGGAGTAAGTATGATGTGGTGCTGAGAAGAATGTATATTCTGTTGATTTGGGGTGGAGAGTTCTATAGATGTCTATTAGGTCTGCTTGCTGCAGAGATGAGTTCAATTCCTGGATATCCTTGTTAACTTTCTGTCTCGTTGATCTGTCTAATGTTGACAGTGGAGTGTTGAAGTCTCCCATTATTATTGTATGGGAGTCTAAGTCTCTTTGTAAGTCTCTAAGGACTTGCTTGATGAATCTGGGTGCTCCTGTATTGGGTGCATATATATTTAGGATAGTTAGCTCTTCCTGTTGAATTGATCCCTTGACCATTATGTAATGGCCTTCTTTGTCTCTTTTGATCTTTGATGGTTTAAAGTCTGTTTTATCAGAGACTAGTATTGCAACCCCTGCTTTTTTTTGTTCTCCATTTGCTTGGTAAATCTTCCTCCATCCCTTTATTTTGAGCCTATGTATGTCTCTGCGTGTGAGATGGGTCTCCTGAATACAGCAGACTGATGGGTCTTGACTCTTTATCCAGTTTGCCAGTCTGTGTCTTTTAATTGGAGCATTTAGTCCATTTACATTTAAGGTTAAGATTGTTATGTGTGAACTTGATCCTGCCATTATGATATTAACTGGTTATTTTGCTCATTAGTTGATGCAGTTTCTTCCTAGCCTCAATGGTCTTTACATTTTGGCATGTTTTTGCAATGGCTGGTACCGGTTGTTCCTTTCCATGTTTAGTGCTTCCTTCAGGATCTCTTGTAAGGCAGGCCTAGTGGTGACAAAATCTCTAAGCATTTGCTTATCTGTAAAGGATTTTATTTCTCCTTCACTTATGAAACTTAGTTTGGCTGGATATGAAATTCTGGGTTTAAAATTCTTTTCTTTAAGAATGTTGAATATTGGCCCCCACTCTCTTCTGGCTTGTAGAGTTTCTGCTGAGAGATCTGCTGTTAGTCTGATGGGCTTCCCTTTGTGGGTAACCCGACCTTTCTCTCTGGCTGCCTTTAAGATTTTTTCCTTCATTTCAACTTTGGTGAATCTGGCAATTATGTGTCTTGGAGTTGCTCTTCTCGAGGAGTATCTTTGTGGCGTTCTCTGTATTTCCTGGATTTGAATGTTGGCCTGCCCTACTAGGTTGGGGAAGTTCTCCTGGATGATATCCTGAAGAGTGTTTTCCAACTTGGTTCCATTTTCCCCCTCACTTTCAGGCACCCCAATCAGACGTAGATTTGGTCTTTTTACATAATCCCATACTTCTTGCAGGCTTTGTTCGTTTCTTTTTCTTCTTTTTTCTTTTGGTTTCTCTTCTCGCTTCATTTCATTCATTTGATCCTCAATCGCTGATACTCTTTCTTCCAGTTGATCGAGTCGGTTACTGAAGCTTGTGCATTTGTCACGTATTTCTCGTGTCATGGTTTTCATCTCTTTCATTTCGTTTAGGACCTTCTCTGCATTAATTACTCTAGCCATCAATTCTTCCACTTTTTTTTCAAGATTTTTAGTTTCTTTGCGCTGGGTACGTAATTCCTCCTTTAGCTCTGAGAAATTTGATGGACTGAAGCCTTCTTCTCTCATGTCATCAAAGTCATTCTCCGTCCAGCTTTGATCCGTTGCTGGCGATGAGCTGCGCTCCTTTGCCGGGGGAGATGCGCTCTTATTTTTTGAATTTCCAGCTTTTCTGCCCTGCTTTTTCCCCATCTTTGTGGTTTTATCTGCCTCTGGTCTTTGATGATGGTGATGTACTGATGGGGTTTTGGTGTAGGTGTCCTTCCTGTTTGATAGTTTTCCTTCTAACAGTCAGGACCCTCAGCTGTAGGTCTGTTGGAGATTGCTTGAGGTCCACTCCAGACCCTGTTTGCCTGGGTATCAGCAGCAGAGGCTGCAGAAGATAGAATATTTCTGAACAGCGAGTGTACCTGTCTGATTCTTGCTTTGGAAGCTTCCTCTCAGGGGTGTACTCCTCCCTGTGAGGTGTGGGGTGTCAGACTGCCCCTAGTGGGGGATGTCTCCCAGTTAGGCTACTCAGGGGTCAGGGACCCGCTTGAGGAGGGAGTCTGTCCCTTCTCAGATCTCAACCTCCGTGTTGGGAGATCCACTGCTCTCTTCAAAGCTGTCAGACAGAGTCGTTTGCGTCTGTGCAGAGGTGTCTGTGTGTCTTAGTTTACTGTGCCCTGTCCCCAGAGGTGGAGTCTACAGAGACAGGCAGGTTTCCTTGAGCTGCTGTGAGCTCCACCCAGTTCGAGCTTCCCAGCAGCTTTGTTTACCTACTTAAGCCTCAGCAATGGCGGGCGCCCCTCCCCCAGCCTCGCTGCTGCCTTGCCGGTAGATCACAGACTGCTGCGCTAGCAACGAGGGAGGCTCCGTGGGTGTGGGACCCTCCCGGCCAGGTGTGGGATATGATCTCCTGGTGTGCCTGTTTCCTAAAGCGCAGTATTGGGGTGGGAGTTACCCGATTTTCCAGGTGTTGTGTGTCTCAGTTCCCCTGGCTAGGAAAAGGGACTCCCTTCCCCCTTGCGCTTCCCAGGTGAGGCAATGCCTCGCCCTGCTTCAGCTCTCGCTGGTCGGACTGCAGCAGCTGACCAGCTCCGATCGTCCGGCACTCCCCAGTGAGATGAACCCAGTACCTCAGTTGAAAATGCAGAAATCACCGGTCTTCTGTGTCGCTGGCGCTGGGAGTTGGAGACTGGAGCTGCTCCTATTCGGCCATCTTGCTCCGCCTAGCCATCTCAACATTTTTTTTTTTTTTTTTTTTTGAGACAGGGTCTCCCTCTGCTACCCAGTCTGGAGTGCAGTGGTGCGATCTCAGCTCACTGCAGCCTCAACCTCCCAGGCTCAAGCGATCCTCCCACCTCAGCCTCCCAAGTAGCTTGGACCACAGGCATGTACCACTATGCCCAGCTAATTTTTTTATTATTTTTTGTAGAGATGGAGTCTCACTATGTTTCCCAGGTTGTTCTCAAGCTCTTGGCTTCAAGTAACCCTCCTACCTCAGTCTCCCAAAGTGCTGGTATTATAAGCATGAGCCACCATGCTCAGCCTCATTTCTTACTAGTAATTTTTAAAACCAACTCTACAAGGTAGATCCTGTCATTTTTCCTGTTTTATACATGAAGAAAATGAAACCCAGAGTAGTTAAGTTACCTGCCTATAAGGAAACTCGGTTAATGAATGGAGTAGCCAAGATTTGAATTCAGGTGTGACCCCAAAGGCCATGTGTACCTTCTACTTACTCCACAGCCTCTGGAGTGGCTGTATGATTGTTGCAGCGTGGAATACACGGGTTCTCTGCATCCTCAAACCAAAAAGATTGCATTATCATAATGTTTGGTCAGCTCCCCAAGGAAGCCCCCCAAAAACCCATTAAAGAAGCCCATTCTCTAGGGCCTCAATGAATCTAAGTAAATTGCCTTTTGAAAGTAAAAGGAAAATGAAACATCTGTGGCCTCAAACTGTGTATGAGCAATAATTCAGGAGTCTCTTTCAGAGCCCAGAGAGGAAAGCTCCCCGTAGGAAGAAGGAGGGGTGTAGAACTGTGATTCCTGGGTGTAGAGCCAGAAACTCATTAATACTTGTGGAATCCTTGAAAGAGAAAAAGTACAGTTCAAACTGGAATATTCCAAAGCAGTAATTCATTTCCCAAATTAATGTGCTGCGGTGTAATCGTTAGGAAGAAGAGCGAGGGTCCGAGGGTCCTGCCGATGTAGGAGATAAATCTCTGGGCTCCCGAAATGTTTTTCATTTTAAAAGTTCAAGCCATCATTCAACATGGGCCAGAGAATATTAAGACCTTTGACAGTGAACCTCTTACAGGATGGAGAAGCTGAGGCCTTAACTCACAAGGTTGTGCCTTTATAAGGCGACAAAGCCAAAGCAAGTGCGTCATAGATGGAAACCTGTTTACCTGGATCTCACCGACCTGTTGAGAGGAAAGGAGCCAGCCTGGCCTGGTGACCTTCTCTGTGCAAGCAGGGAGCAGGCACACACCACCACCAAGTGAAGAGGCTGGTGTGGCATGTGCAGGACCTAGAGGGAAACTGCCCTATTGACAGTGGACAGCAGCTGCACAGCTCCAGATAATCACTGTCAAGGATGGGAACGAGATTCTAACATGGCCGATCTGATTTTTCAAGAAAGGTAGAGATCATGAAATTACACGGAATTTCCCGGTTTTTAAATTGGGGATGGTGCTTTTGTTACTTGTATTAAGCCTTTCAACAACGCTGTCTGGTTGGGCTTTTCATCCCTATTTTAGAGGAAATAAGTTTCCAGAAAGTGATTGGCCCGGGGTCAGTTAGCCAGCAATCACCCCAGTCTGTTCAACAAGGCCCAGGGTGAGGCCAGGAGTGTGACTTGTCGGGGCTGAGCCGGGAGCTGGCTCCCAGCTGGCACCATGGGCTTCTGTGGCCAGTTACTTTACAGGGCAGGGCAGGGGGTTAAATGAGTCTGAAACATGCATCCACAAAAAATCTCCAAATAAGTACAGGCCACCACCTACCACAATGGAGGGATTTGAGAATATAGAGGAGAAGGAACTAATATTCATTGAGTATCCCTACAAGCCAGGAGCTGGGCTTTGCGTGCATTGCTTTAGTTTAAGTCCAAAATAACAACAGTGGTTTGACGAAGATGTCATTAATCCCCATCTGACTGTGGCAAGGTGAAAGGACTTCCTAGCCTCACACAGCCAGACCAGATCGAGCCTCTTCTTTCTGACATTTGCTCAATACACCTAGGCCTTCCTCTGGCCTGGGATGTGGAGCTTTCATCCGTGAACTTGTCAATCGCCAGTGCTTGGGAAAAACGATCCAAACAAGAAAACCCTCACAAGACTCACCAGGGTCATTTTGTACGAAGTGAAACTCAGGAAATTAAGATGTCGTTGCACAGCCTTGCTGTTTCCACAGGCAACGACTGTAGCTACAAATCTGCCCCAAAATGTAGGCAAACGGGTTTGGAGCAGTGAGGTCATGAAGCTTATTTACTGCTGCCATGATGAAAAGTTTAATTTGTCATTAAGAAAATGAAGGGCTAGCAAGGGTTCAGGATACAGATGATATAGCAATTTAGTTTTGGCTGTTCAGAGCTTGGGATGCAGGCGCCTAAAAGGGAACCAGTCTGAGGTGGGAGAAGGAGAACAGGCTTTACCATCAGACTAGGATTTAATCTCTGCTCCACGATTTCCTGGCTGTGTTACCTTCAGTACACGATGCCACCTCTCTGAGCCTCAGTCTCCTTATCTGCATCTCATTGGGTGGACTTCCAAAGATGCTGGATGTAAAGCTCCCATAAATGCTGGATATTATTACTACTGTCATTATTACTTAAATACACGCCTATGGAGTCCCCAATAGAGCCAACCATTTGACTTCCTGCCACTAAAATAGGCGGATGCTTGGCTGGACTGCTTAATTTCATCAAGATGGTCTGGTGAGTCACAGCCTTAATTAACTTTCCCATGGTTTGATCAGGGCAGAAATCAGACTCTTGCATTTCACCCACTCTTCCTGGCTCCAATAAAGATGGACATGCACAGCCTTATCCACCATTCTGACGGCACAAAGACAAGAAAATGATCCAGCAGACACAGGAGTGCACGCACCGCCAGCCTGCAAGGCCACGGAGACATTGCCACAGAGCATTAGAGCAAGAGCCTAGAACCTCATGAAATTATCTTCCCTCAGCCAAGCTGCCTGCCACAGCTGCAATTTGGGTCCCCTGTTTGTGTGCTTATTCAACCATGACCCCACAGCCCTGGCAGGCTGAGTGGGGCCTCACAACCCCGGGTGGGGCGTCAGCCCAGGAGGGTCTTCCTTTATGCAAAGCTCTTCCTTGAGGGGCTATGGATAAACCACATGGCTGGAGGTGAGTTTCAGATTTGCGCTCCTTCCTAGACACAGAAAATAAAGCAGGACAGGAGATGCAGAGAGCGTGGAATGCTCTTCCAAGGAGGGGACTCGCATCAAGCCAGCTAAGAAAGCCAGTTTGACATTCACCTGTGGCAGACCTGGATTTTGACTGAACTGCTTGCTCCTTGAGGCCCGAGGCCCTGAGGACTCATCTCGGTAGCCCTTGCATCTGGCCGGGGCTTGGCTGCAGTAGGTGCTGGATAAACCTATGCTAAGTAAAAAATGCCAACTAACTTGTTTCACTCATCTTATCTTTATTACACTTCCGTCTTTTTCCAGAAATGGCTCCAGGTTGAGTGCTCACACCCTGCTCAATTCTACCCTGAGCACTTTGCTTGGTTTCTCCACAACAATATTGTGATAGGTATAATTATTGTTATTCCCATTTTATAGATGAGGAAAATAGTAATGGAGGAAATGGAAGGAAAAAGGTTGGCCATAAGTTGGAGGCAGGTATGGTAACAGTGTCCCTACTTGCAGTAGGCGGGCAAGACATATGGCTCAAGGTTTTCCAGAAACCTGACCAATGATAGGAAATGGGTCGGTGATAATATTCATAGAGTCCAGAAGATAAAAACAAACTGATTGCTCGGAAGATGCAAACATGGCCCCTATCTAACGCGAGTGGCCTTGGACGAGTCACTTCTCTCTCATTCTCTATCTTCTGTACAAAGGGAGCGATTACAATAACGTCCCCATCACAGGGCAGTTATGCAGGTCAAGGAAGTAGCCTCTGCCTAGAACCCAGAAGATGCTGTATCAGTGTTCGTTCTCCTGCCTTTTTTGTGGCCCTTTGTTCTCGCTCCACTTATTGAAGGCAGCATCTCGGAGTGTGGGTGTTTAACTACAAAGTCATTGGCAACCAAGCAGCTGCCCAACCAGCTCATTATTACCTAAAAAGAAGAAAGGAGCTTTGCAAGGAAGCTTTGCAAGCACGCCAGCTCCTGAACTTCATGAGCAGTGGGCAGCTGAATGGCGAGAAGCTTGAAATGCACGTAAGAATGAAAGGGGCCTCCAGCACAGTCCACCTCTTGCCACTCTGTTACAGTGCTGTGCCCTGGGATATTCAGGAAAGTCACGCTGTTCCATCATCTCCTGCAGCCGAGAAACGCAATTGATTTTCCTGGCCTCATTTCTGTCATAAAGAACAGTTTCCCCCAGGGATCCCCAGAGAACTAAAATGGAGAAAATCTCATTCATATTTTACCATGTAAGCCAAAGCCTAATTGTTCACTGGACAATAGATACAAGCTGAATGCCTAGGCCTTCGCTGGCCCTGGGCCTGGCACATGGGATGCAGAGATGACATATACATGGTGTCTGCTCTCAGGAGAGACTCATAGAAGGCAAGGTGAGAAGTGATGTGATGGAGATGGCATGGGGGAGTGGGGCTCCTGGGCCATCCTGGAAGGAGAGAGTAAAGGGGGATCCAGGTGGAGAGAACAGCCTGCATTCCAAGGTGTGGATGTTGGGGTGGCTCATGACGGTGAAAGACAAGTCATGGATGGTAAGCAGAGGCAGCCTGAGGAA
The DNA here is from genome assembly GCF_037993035.2 of Macaca fascicularis. NCBI lineage: Eukaryota > Metazoa > Chordata > Mammalia > Primates > Cercopithecidae > Macaca > Macaca fascicularis. The sequence goes on along the minus strand of NC_088380.1, from coordinate 180,903,082 downwards.
GGAGCACAAGGTTCAGACTGAAGAGTTTACTGGGGGCACTAGAGAGCTAGTGGGTCTTTAATATCCAGCATTCATGGACATGGTTCCATTGGAGCTTTTAAAATCACTTTGGCAGCTTGGATGGAAATTGATTGGAAAGAGTAGATTTTGGAACTAGGAAGACCAGTTAAGGGTTCTAAAAATAATCTAGACTTGAACAAGTGTCCCATACCCCATGGTACTTCATAGCCCAGTACTCAGCTAAGTATTTTGGGAGATACCAAAACAAGGCAGTAAACGCAGATTTTCTGGGTGCCAACTGTGTTTTGATGCTTTACATATATTATCTAAGTATGACAAAATCAGATCAGTGTCTCCATCTCACAGGTAAAAGACCCAAACTCACGGAAGAGAAGTGAGTCACACAGGAAGCCAATGGCAGAGCCACACCCCACAGGGCAATCCATGTGCTCTACTCTGCAGACCGGCAGCAGAGAGGGAAGCCAGACTCAGATGTAGGAAGGGAAGACAATGTGTTGGCTCAGTGTGTGCAGCCTGGAGTAAGCTACTGAACTCTAAATCCAAAGATGACTAATGTAAGCCTAAAGGGTAATCTGCAAACACTGCTCCATTAATATTCAATGATAAAGGATATTGCTTTAGAATCAAATTCACATAAATGGAAGCGTCAGCTGTACGTCAGCACCCTGGGAACATTAAATTGTAGGCCACGTCTTGTACTTCCAGGAATCACCCACACCATCTACCCCAAGGCTGGGGACAGGGAAGCTACTCTGTAAACACTTATCGACTGAATGGGGCCTCTCTGAGAAAAATTGCTGAAGGGAGTTATAATTAAGAGAATGGCAATGGGTGCATTTCCAAATGTAATCTTTCAAAGCTTCAGACAGGTGGCCGGGCACAAATGAAATTTATTTGTATATTAATTCTTCACATATTTACTGAAAACTACCCACATCCTTCCAAATGCTAAGATGATTTTGTGGGTTAATTCTGTTTTTAAAAATATATATAAAGAAACAGATTATTTCTCTACTGTCAAATTTTCCAGGACATGGAGAAAGAAAAAATGCATGTACATTCTCTTTTTTTTTTGAGTCGGAGTCTCACTGTTGCTCAGGCTGGAGTGCAATGGTGCCATCTTGGCTCACTGCAAGCTCTGTCTCCTGGGTTCACGCCATTCTCCTGCCTCGGCCTCCCAAGTAGCTGGGACTACAGGTGCCCGCAACCACACCCGGCTAATTTTTTTTATTTTTAGTAGAGTCAGGGTTTCATCATGTTAGCCAGAATGGTCTCAATCTCCTGACCTCGTGATCTGCCCGCACACTTTAAAAAAAAAAAAAAATGCTTGTACATTTTTTTTTTACAGAGGCAGAATGACATTAATACAAGACCTGATGAAGATAGCACACAAAAAGTAAAACTCAACACAACCTCACAATATTAATAAAGCAAAAATTTTAAATACAGTAATGTATTAGCAAACAGAACTCCATGGTACACCATGACCAAATGAGGACATGTAAGAATGGCTTAATATCTGAAAATATATTAGTATAATTTACCTTAATGCCGAGTCAAAGAGGACAAGCCATATCACCATGTCCATAAATGCAGAAAGGGCATTTGCGGGCGGGGGGAACATCAAAAAGTAAATGCTAAAACACTAGAAACAGCAAATCTGAAAGTACTGACCACTGCAATTAGACAGGAAAATGACATCAGGAGTCCAGAAATTGCAAAGAGGAAATAACATAAGAAACTAAATAACAGAAAAACAGAAGCAATATTAGAATTACAGGCAGATGGAACAATTGTATATTCTTTGTAAATACAAAGAATCAAAATTTTAAACAAATTATTAGAAATAATAAGAGAAGTTGGTAACTGTCTGGTGGCAATATACAAAATTCAAAAGCATTTTTATTAAGTATAAATAATACCCAGTTAGAAAAAATAATGAAAGAAAAGATTTCTTTTACAATACCAATAACAACAACAACAACAACAAAAAAAAAAAACAAGTAAAATACTTCGGAATAAACTTAACAAGAACTGCAAAAATGATCTTAAAGCTCAACTGAAAGTGATGAAAGTCTTCAACAGATGCAATCTTGTTTCTGGACAGAAAATCTCAATATTTTAGGCCAGGTGTGGTGGCTCACATCTGTAATCCTAGCACTTTGGGAGGCTGAGGCGGGCAGATCACCTGAGGTCAGGAATTTAAAACCAGCCTGGCCAATATGGCAAAACTCCATCTTTACTAAAAAATACAAAAATTAGCCGGGTGTGGTGGTGCGTGCATGTAATCCCAGCTACTGAGGAGACTGAGACAACAATCTCTTGAACCTGCGAGGCAGAGGTTGCAGTGAGCCGAGATCACACGACTGCATTCCAGCCTGGATGATAGAACAAGACTGAAAAAAGAAAGATAGAAAGACAAGAAAGACAGAAGGAAAGACAGAAAGAAAGACAAAGACAGACAGACAGACAGACAGACAGAAAGAAAGAAAGAAAGAAAGAAAGAAAGAAAGAAAGAAAGAGAAAGAGAAAGAAAATCTCCATATTTTAAAGATGTAGCATCTCCTCAAATTGAAATCCATAAATTTATGTAATCCAAGTAAACAGTAACAGTAGCAAAATATCCACATATATATATAGTTATATATAAGGTTAAATTATACATAGGGTTATATATAATGTTATATATATATAACATATATATATATATATATTTACCTGCAAAAGCGAAATGCAAGAATGGGTAAGGAGTTTCTAAGGAGTGAAAGGAATGAGAGAATAATTTACACAGATATAAAGACGTATAACAAAGCTGTAATTGAAAGAATTTGGTATACAATAACAAAACACTGTCAGATCAATAGAAGAAAAGAGAGAACAGAAGCAGACTGAAACCCATATGGAAATGCAGTATCTTTTTTAAAAGGTTGTATGTCAAGTCAGAGAGGGAGAAGATTAATAAATGATCTTAGAACACCTGACAAACTACCATTCAAAAAGAGATAAACTTGGATTCCCAGCTCACTCTTCACACAGACAAATTCCAGATGAATCAAAATTGTAACATATAAAACACAATCATCAAAGCACCAGAAGAAAACGTAAATTTAGGGTGGGAGATGGCCTTAATTTTTAGAGTCAAATGTATCAATATTTTCCCTCATGCCTTCTGGAGTCCCTGATTAATCTGAGTTAAAGCAAAAGTTAGAAATATTGTAGAATGAAAAAAAGTAGTTACACCATAAACAAAACCAAAAGGCAAAGGACGACTGAGGAAATACCCAACAAGGGAGAAAAACTAAGTCTGTGGTTTTGGGAGATAGCAACACAAATTAGGAGGAAGGAACAAATGATCCAGCCAGATAAGAATTTTTCCAGAAAAGAACCAATGATCAAACAGGCAATAAGAACCCAAAAAGAAGCTCAAGCTCACTGATAATGAAAGATGTGCACGGCCGGGCGCGGTGGCTCACGCCTGTAATCCCAGCACTTTGGGAGGCTGAGGCGGGCTGATCACGAGGTCAGGAGTTCAAGATCAGCCTGGCCAACATGGTGAAACCCCGGCTCTACTAAAAATACAAAAACTAGCTGGGCATGGTGGCTGGCGTCTGTAATCCCAGCTACTCAGGAAGCTGAGGCAGGAATTGCTTGAGCCCAGGAGGCGGAGATTGCAGTGAGCTGAGATTGCACCACTGCACTCCAGCCTGGGCAATAGAGCGAGACTCCATCTCAAAAAAAAAAAGAGAGAGAGAGAAAGACATGCAGACTTCAAGAGGAGGGGCCATCTGCTACCTATCAGATGGGTAGGACTTAGAGTTGGTTAAAACCTGGTGCCAGCACACGGGGAGGAGCAGCTCACGCTTAGGCACTGTGGGGAAGCAGATACTGGTGGAACATATTTGGAAGGTAATTTGGCAAAATTTATTAATTAAAATGGAAGGTGTATATACCCTCCGGCAAGGTTTTTAAGAGTGAAGACTCTCATGCCCTCCACATACACTTGCAGAACATATGAAAGGGGTGTGTGTGCGCATGTGTGTATGTGTCTTAGTCCATTTGGGCTGCTATAACAAAATACCATAGACTGGATAGTTTAAAAACAACAGACATTTATTTCTCACAGTTCTGAAAGTTGAGAGACCTAAGATGAAGGCACCAGGAGATTTGGCATCTGGGACGGGCCTACTTTCTGGTTCATAGATAGTGCCTTCTATCTGTGTCCTCACATGGTGGAAGGGTAGATCAAGCTTCCTGGGGCCTCTGTTATAAGGGCACTAAGCCCATTCATGAGAGCTCCACCCCCGTGAGCTAATCACTTCCCAAAGGCCCCACCTCCTAATACCTAATATCAACTTGGGAGTTAGCATTTCAACACAGGCATTTGGGGGAAAACACAAATATTCAAACTGTAGGTGTGTGTGTGTAGTTCACTGGAAGGAAGAAGTTCACTGCAGCTTGATTTCAGCAGCAGAAGGCTGGAGGCTAGAACAATCGTGGACTAATTGAGAAAGATGATGAAACATCCTCTGTCTACAGCCATTAACAAGAATAAAAAGGATCTCAGTGTGCTGATGTGGAAAGAACTCTGAGATATATTATTAAGAGAAAAAAGCAAGGTACAAGAGGATGTGTAGAAAATGGTTACATTTGAGAAGATGAACGAGGAAGTCAAGTTTGTTTAAGTGTGTGTGTGTGTGTGCGTGTGTGTGTATGTACTGTACATATAAGACCTTCAGGAAATGTCCTGGATGAGATCATAGGAACATAGGAAGCTGCTCCTGGACTAACAGAACTTTCTGCAATGATGGAAATGTTCTCTAAATTTGAGCTGTCCAATATGGTAGTCACTAGGCTCATGTGGCTACTAAGTACTTGAAATGTGGCTAGTGTGACAGAAATTAAACTTTAAATTGTATTTTGTTTTGACCAGTTTAAATGTATGTGGCTACACGGGGCTAGGGGCTTCCAATTTGGACAGCACAGATGTAGACAACAGGTATTTTTTGTGAGAACTATGAAGGAGGGAAAGGGAGACTTTAACTTCTCAGTGAATGCTTTTCTGTACTGTTGGAATGTTGTGCGTTTGTATGTTATTCTTATTTTAAAACAAAGATTAACTGACCACCTACTGTATTCGCGGCCCCAGAATGTATAGGCATAAGGGGCTATATACACTGAGTCAGGGCAGTTTCTGTCCTCAAGAGCCCAGGCTTTCATAGGACCAGAAAAGCGCAGGTAAGGAAATAACGACATGAAGGAGGGAAAGATGACGAATTCTGCCCAGTGAGTAAGGTCCCAGCAGAGGAAATGGTCAGTCCTTTCCGAAAATGGGGAAGAGAGGTGGGGCTACTAGGAAAGGAGGTGATGGTCCAGCCAGTTTTATGAGATGAATAGGTGGCCACCAGACTGTGGGGAGAGAAGAGCATTCGGAGTAGAAAGAACAGCTACGCGGAGGCATAAAGATGAAACGGGGTCCAGTGTGTTGAGAATTCCATAGGTAATTTAGCTTGTTGGGAGGAGACTGAAGAGATGAGCAAGAGACGGGCTGGAGAGACCAAGTATAGCAGACGAAGGAGTTCAGATGTTTCCCTAATGACCAAGGGCAGCCCCGGAATGGTTTGAAGAGGGGAAGGAAGTGATCGCCTGTGAGTTTCAGAGGAGACACACTCTGACTACGGCTGGACATGTCAAAACCAAAGACAGGAGCTGGAAAGGAGAAGGGCAGTTGAAATATCTGCAAGATTTATTTTTATCCTCCTCTATACAAAAAAATAATTAAGCTATTTATAGACCTAAACTTGCATTCAGTACATTTTGCTTTGTGCACGAAACAATCATATTGGGTCTGTTTAGAGTTGTGCAGTATCGCGCTTCCTGCGGCTATCTCATTTTTTATTAAGCTTCCTACACCCTTGAGAAGTCTTTTTGTCTTTACCTCTTCTAATTTTTCTAAGGCTTCAGATCTCTGGGAGATTGCTAGGATAAGACACTGAAATACCAAACAAATCTGACTTATCCTTGGTGGCGTGACTATGGTGTGATTTCTGGTTTTAGATCCAGCGAACATGCTGGTAAATCATAGAGCAAGGCTTCTCAGCATTTGGGGCTGGACATTGCTTTGTTGTAAGGAGCTGTCCTATGCAGCATAGGATGTTTAGCTGCGTCCCTGGTCTCTACCCACTAGAGGCCAATAGCACCCCCACCCCCAGTTGTGACAACCAAAACTGTCTCCAGGTATTGCCAAGTGTCCCCTGAGAAACAAAATTACCTGTGACTAAGAACCATTGTGCCAGGGCCCCCGTGAATGAACTCACCCAACTTCCTCATTTTACAGATGGGAAAACTGAGGCCCAAAGATTGAGACCAGAAACCAGGTTTCCTGACTCAGTTTGGAGATTCTTTCAGAAATTAGAAATTTTTTTTCTTAGCCTCAGAGAAATGCAATACAAAATAAAGTTGGAGGAGTTTTCATTCAAGTCAGTTTCATTAGCTAAATATTCATTCATATTTAGCTTTTCTCTCTCTCTCATCTCTCTTTTTTTCCCTGTCTCATATCTTATATATGATTCAGCCTTGAATTTCTGTTTAGTAGCCTGGTTTTCAAGCCACAGGTGCTACCCAAATTAATGAAAATACTTTTTTAAAGACTATGAGAACACCTACCCTCTCTACTTGTAGCATTTTCATTTTTCATTTGCTCCCAGTGAAAGAAGTTAAGAGGAATGTGTCCCATCTGGATTAGCGGCTCCTGCATGCCAGGCGTTGTCCTAGCTGCATCACAAGCACTATCATCACAATGGTTCTCTCAAGTGGTGGGCACCGCCGTTCCCATTTTACAGAAGTAAAAACTGAGGCTGATGGAGGTGAAGTGACTTGCCCAAGGTCACACAGTCCAGTGCATTATAGAACTAACAATCAAACCATGTCTGTCAGATTGCAAAGTAAAACTGGGTCCAGGTTGTTGAGAATTAGAATGAACTAACGATGATTACCCAAGCGAGGGTTGAAACCCCTTAAAGAACCAAATGCCCTCCCAGTTACTTGGATCACAGAGCTGAGCACTCAGCATCCCCAGGAGGAAGCGAGGCCTACATGGCAGTTGCTATAACAACTCGTTTTCTTATAATTATAGAACCTGGTGGCAACATGAAAAGCTGCACATCCAGTCATCTTATTATGGCCTTCTTCTGACAGTTCCAGGAGCTTAAGCGTCATCAATGTTTTAAGAATCACATTTAATAGAATCATGCATTGCAGAAGCAGAGGCCCAGAGAATGAGGAAGCCAGGAGATGAACCCTCCCGCCTTGTGACTGGGAGTGTGGAGCAGGTGGCATGACAGACCCTGGGGAAAATGGCATCTCTTTCTTGGGAAATTGTAGCTTTTCTTTTTCCCTTTTGGCTCAATGCATTTCAGGACTCGGCCAAACAGTGCATTCAAAGAGAAAAAAGAGGACGAGAGAGCCAACGCAAAATTAACCTAACACTCAGCAAATAACAGGGATCTGCAGCAAAATTTTAGTATTCTTGCAACCACATTTCAGTTTAGCTTAATTTAGCCAATTCCCCAAATGTGCAGGGTTTCCCAATTTGGAAGATGGTATAGATAAAAGAATACACATGTATGCATACACACACACACACACAAAAAACCACACGTCAGTGCACATACCCCTCTGGGTCAGAAAAGTCCGACTCTGCCCCCTTATTGGCTGTGTGACCCCGGGTGGCTTAACTAATCATACTGATCCCCAACTTTCTCATCCGTATATTAAAAATATGCCTATTACATGAGTTACAATAAAGATAAAATGAGAAATGACTCACAGACTATCTGGCACATAACAGAAGTTTAATAAAATAAAGTTGTTATTATTTATTACTGCAAATAATTATTTTTAAAATCTTGTTTTACTTTGTGTGAGTATCTTCCTTTTATTACTCCAACCAAGGATCTGAGAAACCTTTAGGAAGCCTCTCTTCAGTGGCACCTTCAGCAATCCAGCCAGGGAGCAGAACTCTAGGAAAGCTGATGCGCCGTCTCGGCAGTGAGGAGTAGGAAGAGAAGGAAAAGTTGTAATGCTGGGACCCTTAGGACTTCCGGGTGTGAAAGGGGGGAGTCAAGGACCGGTTCCAGGGGAGATGAAATCTAAGCGGGGTCTCCAAGCAGAAAACATGGACAGCAATGGAGGCGGAGGACACTGCGTGGGCAGTGCTGGAAGTGTGAAAAGGCATGGCAGTTTTGCAGTGCTATGAGAGCCCCAGAACACTGGGAGTGCAGGAAGGCAGTGGCAGAGGGACAGGAACCAGCAGCAAAGCCCACCTTTGGAAGAGCCTGCAGCGCCGTGCTAAGAACATCGCACCGCAGCTCCTAGGAAGCAGGAAGACGTCGCAGATTTCTCAAGCAGGAGAGTCATCTGATGAACTAACCTGGTGTTGCTCATATTTCGTGAAGGGGTGGGACAGAGATGGAGAGCTCTGAGCTGGCACAGTGGAAAAGGTAAGCCAAGAGGAGCAACTGAGCTAGGGCAGCGTCCCCTGGGATGGAGGCCCACAGGTACCAGGCGTACCTGTGGTACCAGGAGACTCAAGCTAGGCAGCAGCATCCATCTAGCAAGAGACCCCCCCCTCCAGAAATGAAACTACCATGCAGCTACAAGAGGAAGCTCACATTTATCGAGCCACTGTGGAACAACTCTGTTAGCTTACATTGCCTCACTTAGGCCTCCCACTAGTTCTATGATGGAGCCATCAGCCGCCCATTTTGCAGATTGGGAAACACAGGTTCAGAGAACTGAAATGACACATTCTAGTTCACAAACCCATGGGATCAAACCCCTAACCCGTGTATTTCTTCCATATTGCCTTTCCACAGTGGTGTGCTGAGAAACCAGCTCTTGGGGGGAAAGGAGGAGATCTGTAGCCTTTGCTGATTTCCATGGTGTAAATACTCCCACCATGATTGATTTCAAGCTTCCAACAGCTTCACAACTGGCTTGCAAACTTGGGAGAATCGGCTCTCAGGAGTGGGTGTGAGTTACTCCAGCCCACCCCTGCAGGAGTCCCATAGGAAACAAGAGTGCTCCCTATACCCTAGAAGTCTTCTCCTACGCTATGTTTATTAACAAGTGACTTGCTTTCTTACAGCATTTACTTACCAATGTTTGTTTGGATCAATGAGAATGTAAAGCCGGTAACAAAAGCCCATCCTTTTGCTATGGGGTAGTCACTGAATCACCCTGTCTCTCATCAAACCCTACGCACATTCCTCCTAAGGCAGCGCCATGTGTGTTTTCTCTCTCAGAGGAATGCTTTGTTAAAAAATTAAGCCACAATTGCTTTGCAACTATCAATTACTAACAGCATATATTTTTGAAGGTCACTCTAATAGTACACTCACAAAGCCAGGAGAAAGCACCCGGACAAAAGCATAGGCCAGCCTCTTCAGTCTGATTTTCAATAAAACCCTGGCCAGAAGTGAAATAATAAACATGAAACACTCTGGCACCCTTTCTCCACCAAGTCCTCATGTGCAAATTCTTTCCATGCCAAATAATGACTCTGCTCCTAACCCAGCAGGCAGTGTTTTTAATAACTTGCCTAAAAATGTTCCTCAAAATTAAAAAGAAAGAGAGAGCAATAAAAACCAAGACAACAGATAATAAAGTAAAATCGCTTATCTCCATTTGCTGCTGTCAGCAAATATTAGAATCCCATGAAATGAAGGCCCTGGAGTTTTGATGAAAAATTGGTAGAAGCAAATGGTGAAGCTAGAAATGTTGTCTCACCTCCTTAGGAATGTGGCATCAGAAAGAGAGTTACGAGGATGTGTTATCAGCAAGAGTTCAGAAGAGAAGATAGGGCCCTGATTTTAAATAAAGATACTGGAAATGAGGCAACCAGAGCTGTTGATGTGATCGAGGTGGAGTTTCTTGGTCAGCCATAAGGATTGTTTTGTTTGCTCATTCACCTCCTCATTCATTCATTCATTGGAGACGGTCTCACTCTGTTACCCAGGTTGGAGTGCAGTGGCACAATGCGGCTCACTGTAGCCTCAACCTCCCAGGCTCAGATGATCCTCCTGCCTCAGCCTCCTGAGCAGCTGGGATCACAGGCATGCATCACTATATCCAGCTAATTTTTTTGCATTTTTTTGTAGAGATGGGGTTTTGCCATGTTGCTCAGGCTGGTCTCAAATTCCTGGGCTCAAGCAATTCTCCCACCTCGGCCTCCCAAAGTGCTAGGATTACAGGTGTGAGCCACCACACCCAGTCTTATTCATTTATTAAGGGCATTTTTTAGTGCTTCACCCGGCCAGGTGCCAGCTAGCTTCTTAGGGTACAGAGACAAAAAAGATACCATTCCTGCCTCAAAGAGCTCCTGGTCCAATCAGCAGGAGACCTAGTAGGTAACTCACTGATGCCAACTCTGTTCAATTGGTACTAGAATGGAGGGTCCTATAGGACATGCAGGAACCCAAAGGAGAAAGGACAGGCTATGCATGTCAGTGCAAGCAAGACTGCACAGGCCCAGGCCATGTGCATTTGGTGTTGAGGGATGAATAGGGAGATGGCCCCATGGCGGGCAGGAAAGAATCCAGCTAGAAGGGACGACACAGACAAAGGCAGGGAGGCATCAAATGGACAGGATCCTGAGGGAAGGGCCAGTGCTTCCGGGAGGTGGATGCACCTATGGGAGAGGCAGGCGAGCAATGGAGACACAGCAATGCCACTGTGGGGGATGTGCTCTAGAAGGGGAGGAGAAAGGACTGGGGCTGCTGAGGAAAGGGGCCAGGGACCAGGGAGAAGACTAGGACAGGCGGTGATGTGGGTTGAACCAGAGTGCTGGAGTGAGAACAGAGAAGAAAGGAGTCACTAGAGACTTCCAGAGGGAGAGGGGCCTGGCTCTATGGCTGCTAGATGCGGCGGCCAACAATGAGGAGGCTGGTTTCTCTGTTTCTCCCTGCTTCTTCCCCTGTTAGTGTTGGAGAGAACGTGAGCAGGGTTGAGGCTTGAGACAGGGAGCCAAGGCCCCCATTTCTTGGCCCTAGATTATAAAAGGAAAGGAGAAGGAGCCACTGGCAGGTAGCTGAGCTCAGCAGCATCCTTGGGGAGCCATTCCTGTGTAGCCGGGGATTCCCTTCCACTTAGCTGCGGCCTCCGTTGAGCAACCTTCCCTGACCCTGTCTAGCCGGGCAGGTGGCCCAGCTGCACAGCCTCCAGGGTGTGGACCTGAGACAGCTCACTCCACCTCTCTGAGCCTGTGTTCCTCATGTGCACGTGGCGTAATAATCTCGCCAGCCTGGCGTGCTGGGACCATTCAGTGGGGTAGTGCACATAAAGTGCTGGTCACAGGCAGGAGCCCAAAGAGTGGAATGGATCGGTGAATGGATGAAACAGCAAAAAATCCACACCTTCTAATGTTAGCCTGAAACTTCAACTGGGGTTTTATTTTTGTTTTACTTGCTGCTGTTTGTTTTAATAATAGCCCACTGACACTGGTTCTTTTCCGTTGTTGTTGTTATTGTTGTTGTTTTTGTTGTGACTGAGTCTTTCTCTGTTGCCAGGCTGGAGTGCAGTGGCTCAATCTTGGCTCACTGCAGCCTCTGCCTCCCGGGTTCAAGCAATTCCCCTGCCTCAGCCTCCCAAGTAGCTGGGACCTACAGGTACGCACCACCATGCCAGGCTAATTTTTTGTATTTTAGTAGAGATGGTGTTTTACCATGTTGGCCAGGATGGTCTCCGTCTCCTGACCTCGTGATCCACCCACTTCGGCTTCCCAAAGTGCTAGGATAACAGGCATGAGCCACTGGTTCTTTAAAAAGGACTGGCCCTCTCATTTCCAGTTCTTGGCCCCACCTCATTTTAATGAGAGGAAGATGAGCTCTGGTCCCCTTTGGACTAAGGTGCCCCTCCCACTGCAGCCCCACTGGATGTGCTCTAGGTCTGGACCTCAGGCATTCCCAGGATCCTTCCCAAGTGACTGCACACCCTCCAGTCTGAGCTGGCCCTGGCCAGAGCTTAATGAGGCAGATTCTCTGAATGCTGGATCAGGGTGTGGGGTCAGGGATGCTCCTGAGACCATCCCAAGAGACAGGGCCCACAATGCAACACACCCAAAGCCCGCTCCATGCAAGGCCAGTGCTGGGAACTGGGAACACAGAGATGCACCAGACATCTCCCTGCCCTCCAGGGATCAGAAGCTAGAGGGGGCTGCAGGTGCAGGATAGGCCAGGCAGAGGACAGTGGGAAAGGAGGCCTCATGACCCTACAGAGCCCAGAGGAGGCCCCAAATCCAGCTAGAGGATCAGGAAGGGGTCCCAGAGTTGCTGACTCCAGGAAGAGAACAGCTGAGAAGCTGCACAAAATGTTTCTTGTCTAATCCACACATTTGTTATTTCCTTCAGGGCAGAAGTTTTGTTTTATCCATCTTTGTATCTCCCAGCAACAGGCATTGAGCCCAGGCCAGAACCAATATTAATAATGACAAAGAAGAAAAGGGAGGGAGACCAAGAAGGAGGGAAAGAAGGCCACAGCTTGGCCAGGACAATGGCAGGGTGACATTAAGTTGTGGCAGAGAGAACGGGATATGGAGCCATGGAGCAGAGTCCTTGCTTTGTTCTCACATTTCCTGGCTAAGCGACCTTGGGAAAATCACCCACTTCTCTGAGCATCAGTTTCCTCATCTGTAAAATGGGGATAATAAAAGTACCTACTCCTCAAGATTGTTGTTAGGCTGAAAAGCAGATGTAAAAGCATATTTAAGACATCATTATTATTCATCTTATAACTGAAGTACTAAAAAATAGCCTACAAAAAAAAAAATGAACAGACTGGGGGTGGCGGCTCACACCTGTAATCCCAGCACTTTGGGAGGCCGAGGCGGGAGTATCCTTTGAGGCCAGGAGTTCAAGACCAGCCTGGGCAACAAAGTGAGACCCTATCTCTACCAAAAAAAAGACAAACCTTTTTAAATTAGCCGAGCATGGTGGCATGTGCCTGTAGTCGCAGTTATTCAGGAGGCTAAGGTGGGAGGATCACTTGAGCCTGGGAGGTCAAGGCTGCTGTGAGCCATGATCATGCCAGTGCACTCCAGCCTTGGTGACAAAGTAAGACCCTGTCTCAAAAAAAAAACAAAAAACAACAACAACAAAAAAAACCTACCCTTACTGACGAGCAAACAAGCAAACACCTGCCTCCAGGAATCACTGTGGGAAGCCACAGACCACCCATGAATCCTGACAGTGAACTCAATGAACAATAAACTGGCTACCCCTTGAAATGTTCCTCCAGGTTCTCCCTGTCACGTTCCCAGGGAGAAAAGCGTGCAAAGAGAGGCCCAGAGCCCAACCAACAAACAAAATCCAGCTAATTAGACAGGAAGCTAAAAATACAAGAGGAAGAAAAAAGATATAAATAGGAAGGAAAGAAAATGGTCATTTATTAAGCCCCTAGAGTGCACCAAAGACAGACTATTCATTAATATTGTCTGGTTTTATTAATGAAAAATTGGGAGCTTGGGACTGAAGAGATTTTTCCCAAGGTCATGAAGCTAAGACACGGCAAAGCCAAGATCTAAGATGCCCAGGCGAGCCTGGCCTCAAGCCCAGGTGTCCCCCTGGAGGACAGCTGTGCCTCTCCACAACTTAGCACCAGTGACTTCCAAATCCAAACTCAGCTCCAACTCACAGACTAGCCTGGAAACAACCAGGCCTGGCAGCATGGCTAGGTACATAAGCACCTTCCATAGCCTCAGTACCCTCCTCAGCACCAGCACCTTCCATAGCACCAGCAACCTTCAGAGCACCACTAACCTTTAGAGCACCAGCACTCTCCTTGGCACCAGCTCCCTCCATAGCACCAGGATCACCATTACACAAGCACCCTCCACAGCACCAGGATCACCGTGACACCAGCACCCTCCACAGCACCAGGGTCACCATGACACCAGCACCCTCCACAGCACCAGGGTCACCGTGACACCAGCACCCTCCACAGCACCAGGGTCACCGTGACACCAGCACCCTCCACAGCACCAGGATCACCGTGACACCAGCACCCTCCACAGCACCAGGGTCACCGTGACACCAGCACCCTCCACAGCACCAGGATCACCTCCATAGCACCAACACCTTCCACAGCACCAGCACCCTCCATAGCACCAGAATCACCACGACACCAGCACCTTAAACAGCACCAGGATCACCATGACACCAGCACTCTCCACAGCTCCAGGATCACCATGACAACAGCACTCTCCATAGCACCAAGATCACCAAGACAGCAGCACCCTCCATAGTACTAGCACCTCCCACAGCACTAGGATCCCCATGACACCAGCACCTTCCACAGCACCAGCATCTTCCATAGCACCAGGATTCCCATGACACCAGCGCCTTCCACAGCACCAGCACCTTCCATAGCACCAGGATCACTGTGACACCAGCACCCTCCATAGCACCAGCACCTTTCATAGCACCAGGATCACCATGACACCAGAACCCTATATAGCACCAGCACCTTCCACAGCACCAGGATCACCATAACACCAGCACCCCCAACATGGCACCAGCACCTTCCACAGCAGCAGGTTCACCATGACACCAGAACCCTATATAGCACCAGCACCTTCCATAGCACCAGGATCACCATAACACCAGCACCCCCAACATGGCACCAGCACCTTCCACAGCACCAGGTTCACCATGACACCAGAACCCTATATAGCACCAGCACCTTCCATAGCACCAAGATTCCCACGACACCAGCACCTTCCACAGCACCAGCCCCTTCCACAGCACCAGGATCACCATAACACCAGCACCCCCAACATGGCACCAGCACCTTCCACAGCATCAGGATCCCATGACACAAACACCCTCCCCAGCACCAGCACCTTTCATAGCAAAATCAGTTTTAGAGAACCCCTCGCTCGCAGATTAAGAAAGAAGGAAGGGTTTTTTGTCTGCATGTTCCCATTTTCTCACATAACCCTGATGATATTTCAAGTCTGTGGCTCTTTACAATGACTGCAGGGCCTCCTCAGTTTCAGAAATGACAAAAATTCCAGGCAATTCTTTCAGTGAATCTTTCTCTATTCATCTCTCCCCACCCTGCTCCCTTCTTTTCTCTCTCACAGTATAACTGCCATGAACTGCTTTCTCCAGGTTAATTTTGAAATTCAAATCACAAGCTGTCCCCGATCCACGAAGGGATTGGAATGAGAAGGGGTGCACCTTTGCTGTTCCCAGGGTTCCCTCAGCCCCAGGCAATGTATCTGCGGAGTGACCCAGTGACTGTGTAACAGCACCAAGCTCTCTAACTGTAAATTCCCTGACTCCAGCCCTGGTTCTCTGGTGGAAATCTCCATCCTGAGCTCTCAGCCTGTTAGTTCCAAGGGGGGTCAGACCACCTGCTTTCCCCTCCCCACCCATGGACTCCGGGCACCTCACACTCAGAGCATCTCCCCAGCTCCCTACCTCAGCGGCAGGTAGACAAGCCAAACACCGAGTCCCTCAATGCCCTTCCTCCAACCAGGAGCAAGTGCTGTAAATTCCACCTCCACAGCAGCCCCTCCCTGGATCCTGAGCCCCAGCTTGCTGACTCAGCTCAGACCCTCAGACTCTTCTTAATTACCTCCACGCCTCCTCCCTAGCCTCCCTGCATCCACCTCTGCACCTGCAGGTGCATCCTTCACGGGGCTCAGAGGGAGCTCTCTTTAAGAAAGCGAAAAACCAGGCTAATTAATGCTTGCAGCTTTACATAAGCACAAGAGAATCTGCTCCATTCCTCCCATTTTGTTTCAAGTACAGGTCCCCCTCTGCCCATGCCTGACAGTCAGGGCTGACAGAGGGCTGCCCCTGAACCACAAAGCCCTTCTTTCCTGACCCCCAGGACTAATTGAGTCAAACTGCATGGGGGTGGAGAACTTCTACAGGCCCTGGTCCCTGACCCAGCACCCCTTTTTCTCTTAGCTGACTCATTTCGGTTCCACCTACTGCAGGCATCATGGCTGAGCAGAGAGGCCGCCAGACCCTGGCTCTGCACACTGGCTCTGCCACTTGCTGGTGGGTAAGCATGTTGTGTCACCTCTCGGAGCCATAGGGGATTATATCAATCTCTCACGGAGATATGAAAAAATAGCCACATCACCAAAAGTTGTCAAATAAGACAGAAAAATAACCATAGCCCTACATCACTGCTAATAACACAGCCATGGACAGCATTTTAATATTAATACATTTATTTCCATGTTGTTGTTCCTCTGTATTTGTAATTTTTCATAGCTCCAATCCTAGAAAGCATACAATTTTAATCTCTGCTTTACTCACTCAACATTCTCCCTTTAAGTATTTGCCCAAATTATTGCACTTCATAGCCATCATTTCAAATGACTGCTGGATAAAGGATTTCATTAAAAACTCTTTTTTTTTTTTAATGTCATAAGTATATTTTAATAAACATTATAATTTTATTTCTGAATAACATCTTTTGGTAATCTTTAAAAAGTAATATTTTAAGTTATTATTAATTAGCATTTAGGCAGAGTCAGACATCACAGTTGATGGGACTTCACATTATTATTTTTTTAAATTTATTTATTATTATTATACTTTAAGTTGTAGGGTACAAAACTCTTAACACTCTGTTTTTTTTTTTTTAAAAAGCACACTTAAAAAATAATTCTCATTTTTGCCTGATTATTGAAATAATTAAGTGCACATTGCATAAAATTTGGAAAGCATAGAAAAGTAAAAATTAGATGAAGTATCTCGTAAACATATAATTTAGAGAAAACCACTCTCTGAGAAAAAAAGGGTAATTCTTAAGAAACTGTAAAGTAGTTCATCATGTGGATGTGTTCTCATTTATGAAATCACAAGAAAGTTGTTGAAAGTCTAGTTTCCAATACTTTAATTTTATAGCTAGTACTGCAGTAAACATTCCTACATGTGCACCTGGGAATATTTCTTGTGATCTCTTGCCAGGAAGACAGGTCAACTTGACCCCGTGGCCTGGGGCACCAAGATACTCCAGGCCTCTCCTGCAAGCTCTGTGCTCATTCATGCAGGTACCTGCTTATTCCTGCAAGTACTTGTGTGCAGCTGGGTCTTGGTCCACTTTCACTGGACCTGTGCTGTGTGGCAGACACTTAAAGTACAATAAAAAAGTAAGACCAGCCGCTGCTCTCCAAGAGGAGGGTGGCATCCAGGGAAGTTCCACATTCCAGGGGAGGCACACAGAGGGACCACACTCCTCCCCTGGGCCACATACTCAGCTGCTTCAGTATTCATTTAGTGGGGAGAAAAACAGTCAAAGACAAACAAACCCACATGTTTCTCCCCGCATACACTTCCATTCCCAGATAACCAACCACGAGTCATGTTCACTTTCAAAGCTCCCGGTCACAGTTGACATAAAAAGGCTACTATTAATTGTGCACTTATCCTGTACAGATCCAAGTTCTCTGCATGTATTTTGTACTTCATCTTCATAGCAACCCTACTGTTATCTCCATTTGATAAGTGAGGCTTGGTGACTCGCTTGTGGCTACACAGCTAGGACAAGGTGGAACCAAGGCTCAAGCCCAGCCAGGCTGCTGCATCGTCCATCCACAGGACCACTTGTTCTACTGCCTCCAGGGTTGATTGTTTGCCTCCTAAGTATTTCAGATCTGCCTGCATCTCTCCACCCACTCACCAGCCTTATCTGATCTGCCACTGTTTTTTGTGTTTTTTCACTTGAGTGACTGCAGTAGCCTAATAGTGTCCCATATTCCCTTTCATCCACTACACTCCATTAGCCATGTAAAAGCCAGCATACTTTTTCTAAAACACAAATTTAATCATGTCCCTTCTCTTCCTGAAGTCCTTCAAAGGCTTCCTGTTGCTTTTAGTATTAAACCCTAAATGACTTCATATAGCCTTCAATGCTTGGAACTGTCTGTCCTCCGCCCACTTCTGCCTCATCTGTGTCTGCTCCCCGCACCCTCCTAGAGCCCAGCCTCACTGTCCTTATTTCTATTCAGGGTTTCTATTTCTGTTTCTATTCAGGGTTGGGGCTAGCCTCCTTCCCGCCTCAGGGCCTTTGCACAAGCTGCACCTTCCTCAGCTGCCAGCACCTTGTACCTACTTCATACCCGCTTCGCCACCCACCTCAGCTCCTAAGTGACTTCCTCGGGGCATTACCTGGGGTTCCTCTTTCACCCTCACAGAGAATGCTTTGTGGCTCCTTCATGCAATTCGTCACAGCTAGCAACATATTCCCCAGTGCTGCTCGCGGCCCCTCCACCAAGAAACAGGAAATCAACCATTAGGGTTTCACCACCAAGAAGCCAGCTTTTCTTTCCCCACCATTTTTTTTCTCATATTTGTTGCAACCAAGGACTAAAATGTGAGTTACTTACTGCATTTCCATCACATTTCCTGGAGATTGTGACGAAAAAGCAGGAGGAAGGGAACGGGAGAAAGGAGAAGGAATAAAAGAGGCATTTATCAATTATGAGATTTATCAGAACATTCCAGAGTACACAAGAATATGACAGACCTCAGAGGCAGAGTTCTTGTTATTTGATTAAACTCAGTGACCAGACCGTACGGCTTCAAGAAATCCTTCAGAAATAGCCTGCGTCATTTCCCCACCGACAGCAGTACTTGCTCCAAGCACGAGGTGTGCTGAGCTGGCTGGAGCCAGCCTCACCTTTACTCTTTCTATTATGCCATCAAGAAACTGACCGTAAATTCAGCAATTTTCGGCACCCGGAACTTCCCTTTGTTCTTCTGTTCCGGCTGATATTCCGTTCTTGTCTTCACAATCACCTGAAAGATTTAATCAGTGTGTTAGCATGCATGGAGACTTGAAACATTTTCCTTCCTTTTTTTTTTAGTAACCAGAATTTATTACACATGACATAAAGATAAAAAAAATAAAGAACCCCTCCCTTCAAACACACATCAGAGAAAATTCAAATTACTCATAATACTTCCCCATTCCAACAGAGACAACCCTAGGTAACAATTTTGATTACACCTTGTTAGATATTTGTATAGACTTATATATGTACATATTGTTATATATTTACTATTTATGAAAACATATATTTTATGAGATGAATTCATACTTTATAGTTTATAACCTGCTTTTATCACACAACGCTTGAAGAAGAAAATTTTTCTTCAATTTTCCAATGTAAACAAATACATGATTTTATTTTGCCTTTTGGTATAGTATAACATTTCACTGCATGCGTGTACTGCAACTGATCTAATGAAACTTTAATTGTTATACATTTAGGTTGCCTCCACAGTTTTGGTTATATAAACAAGTTATGGGATTGTTTGTAACTCAAAGGATAAATGGAGGGGATAAACACCCAATCTCCATGATGTGCTTCACATTGCATGCCTGTATCAAAATATCTCCTGTACCCCGAAAATATATGTACCTACTATGTACCCACAAAAATTAAATAAATAAATATGAAAATAAATAAAATAAAATAGAAAGCTATGATGAAGATTCTGTTTCCAAATCTTTGCACACACACTTAATTCCAATTTGATCTGGGGACTTGTAAGAAGAAAAATATAAAGTTCTGTTGAATCTGTTGTATCATCTTATTTTTCTAAAGTCTGAATATTTTTGCAGAGGTGGTTAACATCCTATCAAGATATGCTGTCAACCTGACAAGACATTTATGTAACTCCATCCCACTGTGCAGGCAAAGTGAAAGAAAAAGAAACCTGACAGATAATCAATAACTATTGCCAAGTGCTGCAGTGCCATGGGGAACACGGAAGCTGTCTCAGCCTCAGGGTCTCACCTGTGAAAGAGAATAATTCTAATCATATCCCTATTTTGTAAGGTTGCTTTGAGAGTTAAGTGAGATGATAATGAGCAATATTTTTGAACCATTTATTATGTGCTGGAACTAGATCAAGCACTTCATATGCCTTACTTACCTATCTCTACTATTTCCACTCTCCTAACAAGGAAACTCAAGCTCAGAGATGCTAAGTCACTTGCCCAGGGTCACACAGCTAAAATGAAGTCATCTTCTAACCATGATCACTCCTACTTCCCAGTATGACTTAAATTAACAGAATTTTCACTGAAAACGCCCACCAACTTTCCCTGGAGACAACAGTCAAGCGTATTAACTAGAGCAAGAATTCTTCTATGAAGAATGTCCTTCAACACCTGTGAGGCATGCCATGGACTCAATGCAGCTCAAAAAGGAAGGGATAGGGACAGCACTACCACACATGAAACATCTACCAGGTGGTACCTAAACCCAGCTAACCTATGGCTGGACTTACGGGGGTTAAGGAGGCCCTGGGCCCCAGCCCATCAGCACCCCACCCTCTCTTACCTCTAGAACGCATTTCCAGATGGAAATTCTGCTGTTGTATCCCACCCTCTTTGCAGTCTGTTCCTCCAAACAACAAAAAGAGAGCCCGTGGCTTCCTGAAACAGGGAAGCAATGCAGCCAAACATGGATGAGCGCTGACAGAGGGTGGGGCAGAAAGATGCTCTGTGATTTTTATTTTCTTCCTACCCTCTAGGCCAAAGAATAGGAAAAGAGAAGCTCTTGTACCACAGATAAGAAAAATAATTCTCATACTTTGTGCATTTACTATATAGCAGGCAGTGAGCATTTGATATGCCTTATCTTACTTAATTCTACACTATAAAGCAGATACCGATATTGTCAATACTGTAGGGGAGTGTACAAGTGTGGGCTGAGTTCAAATCCTGGCTCCGGCACTTACTAGCTGGTGACCTTGGGTGAGCTGATGAAGCCTTCTGTGTCTTGATTTTCTTAACTATAAAATGGGGAAATCACCATGACCACCTCGTCGGATTGCTTGGAGGCATAAATGAGTTGATACAAGTTAGACATTCAGAACATTAATCCAGTAACATCTGGGTGCTATCACATTTTCTTCCATAGATGTCTGAGGCTGCAGGGTCACGCTACCTAGCCTATCAAGAGCAACACAAGGACTTCTCAAGAACAAGGCCATCCAAGAATGCCCCCAACTGACCTGACTAAAAAAAAAGAGTTTGAGGGCCAGGCGCAGTGGCTCATGCCTGCAATCCCAGCACTTTGGAAGGCTGAGGCGGGCGGATCACAGAGTCAAGAGATCGAGACGATCCTGGCCAACATAGTGAAACCCCATCTCTACTAAAAATTTAAAAAAAAAAAAATGAGCTAGGCGTGGTGGCGCACACCTATAATCCCAGTTGCTCAGGAGGCTGAGGCAGGAGAATCACTTGAACCTGGGAGGCGGAGGTTGCAGTGAGCCGAGATCGTGCCACTGCAGTCTGGAGACAGAGTGACACTCTGCCTCAAAAAAAGAAAAAAAAAAAAGAGTTTTGGAAGAGGAATAGAAGTTTCCTGGGAGGACAAGACAAGGGAAGACAGTCTCTGCAAAGTGAACCACAGAGCCAAAGAAACAAAGGGGTTAAATAGCATGAGATCTACAAGGACCCACTTTGCTGGCATGTGAACGGCAATTCGAATGCGAGAGCTGGAAGCTAATGTAAACAAAAGAGTAAATGGTAAAGCTCCTAGGCTAGTTCACAGCAACCTGGGATGGACCAGATGAAAGAACATACACGCAGGTGCTTTGTGAACTAAAAGGATATTCTACAAATTCCAGTTATTAGAAATATTTTGTATATCACTAGATCAACTGTCAGATTATGAAGTGGTAAAGAAAATTTAGATGTTTGATTATTTCTCTTAATCTACAGTTTTAGAAATATTCACAAACTTAGATTTATAATTTTAATATCTCCCCATGTATGTGTGTATATACACATATGTGTGTGTGATATATATATATATATAACGCATCTATTAACATATATATAATACATGTGTTTCCCGGTCAGCATGAGCCACAACCCTTGGAGTAATAATTGCTTTTTGTGGTAGGCAGCATTCTAATTTGGCTCCAAAGATTCCTGCCCCATGGTGTTCATGTGCTGTGTAATTTCCTCCCTTTAGAATGTGGGCTGGACCTGTGGTTATGATGGGCTAGTCCCTCCCATGATTACACTGTGCTATGTAAAACTCCAGCATAACAGACTGGAAAGAGATTCTCCACTGACCTTGAAGAATTAAACTGACATGCTGAAAGCGAGCCATGCAGCTAATACCTGAGGGCAACCCTCAACCGGGAGCCAACAAGAAAACCAGGACCTCAGTCCTCCAACCACAAGGAACTGAAATCTGCCGACAGCCTCAATGAGCTTGAAAGAGGATCCCAAGTGTCAGTGGGAATGCAGTCTGGCCAACACCTTGATTTCAGGCTCATGAGACCCTGTGCAGAGAATCCAGCTAGCCTATGGCTAGACTTCTGACCTATGAAAACTGTGAGATAATAAGTTTGTGCTTTTTAAGCCACTTAATTTTTGGTAATTTGTCACACAGTGATAGAATACTAGTCCACCTTCCCACATTGCCAAGTCTATCTCAATCATCTCTTGGCTTGATCCCTTCCTTTCTAGATCTACAGTCCTCCGACTGGTCTTGAGCATCTTCACATCAAATGTTGTATGCAAACTCAGAGACCAGTAAAATTTTTAAAAAAATATTAAGAAGTACTTGCTTCTTAGTCTTTCTCTCTCCCTCTCTGTTCTTATAAACATCCTTCCCTGAGCTTTTGAAAAAGCTCAAAACCATTTCCATTCTGTGCCAACTTAAAAGACCCCATATTCTAACCAACATGTTGAGGCAGGAGACAGAACTGAAAAAAATTACTGTCAGAACAAGGCCACGAATAATTGTTACAGGCAATATCATTCTCATTGTCATAATAATAAAGAGTTTGAGGTTGATTCTCTAGCATCCATCTCTTTCTTCAACCAAAAGCTCTATGATATTACTTTCAGGAATCCACCCCTGCCTCACTGTGTGGCAGCCATGTGGTTCAGTGGGATTGACCCCTTCCTCAGTGACAGTGATGGTCCTTAGTGAAATTGAGCCAATCAGGGTCTACCATCCTGTTGATCACACAATTTGATTGACTCAGACATGGGCATGTTACCCAATGTGGACCAATGAGCTATGAGGTAGTTTTGACTAGTGTCTTGATGAAAGAAGCCTGGCAGGTCTTCGTGAGTGACTCTTCCTCTGGATGGTGTGGTGAAGTCTTGAGTCCTGGAATTGTTGCTACCTTGATGGGAACCAGGAGAAGAACGAAGGCAGCACACAAAGAAGGGCAGAGCCAAGAAGAACCCAGAGAAATGGAGCTGGGTCCAGATGACATCCTACCCTGGGATTACACCACGCCTGAAGTTAGACCTACTCTGGGATCCACAGTTATGGGGCAAATATCTACTCTTTGGGCCTTAATCCAATTTTGGCTGGGTTTTCTGTTACTTGAAAGAAAGCTTTCTATCTGATACACATGTCTTCCAAGAAAACCCAAGAAAATGAACTGAAAAGCGATTAGAATTTAGTAAGGTAGCCAAAACTAAATAAGTAAACCAAAATCAATAGATTTCCTAGGTGTCAGCAAAAAGTCAGCTCAAAAACATAATGGGTCCACCAAAAGATACAAGAACATTCATAGCAGCTTTGTTCCTGATAGCCCCAAACTGGGAACATCTCAAATGTGCACATCTCAAATATGCACTAACAGCAGAATGGATAAATTGTGGTTTACTCAGAAAATGGAATGTCTCAAAGCTATGTTACATATGCATTGATGAATTTCATAGACATTACATTGAACAAAAGAAATTAGACACCAAGAGGTTTTTATATACTGTGTGATGTCATTTACATCAACTTCAAGTATATGTATAATAATTTATATGTATAATGTATTTATCATAAAAATATACCACTCACCATTTGCCCAGTTATAGGGTTAGAGGGTACTGAAGTTAGGCAGAGTTGGGGCCATAACCCTCTCTTCAAATCCATGTCCTGCTTTGCCATGAATCCCTATGAAATTCTACTTAGGCTCTGAGTGACTTTCTAATGAAAACAGTCCCTTTAGTTTCAGGTCCTCACTCCTCAAACCACAAAACTCAAATACAGGCCAAGAGACAGGCGGATGCCTGACACCATGTGAGTCCTCAGTCATCTACTCTTTTCTTTAGCTAAGCCACATTTTCTCCAAAAGCAACTCAGGCTGCTACACAATATTTTATCTTCATCCCGAGGAAGTGTTAGCTCTTTGGAACTCCATCTCCATTTCAAAAGGTCTTGGCCTGTTTGCCTGGAACAAATGGACAGTGCTCTGCCTTCATCTTCTTCGACCTCTCAGTCGTTTTTGACAAGCTTGTTCTCTCTCTCCTCCTTGAAAGGTTCTCCTCCCTTGGGCCCATGGCAGCCTCTCTCTCGGTTCTCGTGCTGGCTCACCCATCAGACCTCCTCAGTCTCCACTCCAGGCTCCTCCTCTTTCTGTTGACCTCTCAGTGTTGGGATTTCTCAAAGCCAGCTCATGACTGCTCTTCTTTCCATCTACAAGACCCCTCTGCATGTTCTTACTCCCATCACTTCCAAGTTCATTGGTTTTTTTGTTTGTTTGGTTGGTTTTGTTGTTGTTGTTGTTGTGGTTGTGGTTGTGGCTGAGACAGAGTCTCACTCTGTTGCCCAGGCTGGAGTGCAGTGGCATGATCTCAGCTCACTGCAACCTCTACATTTTGGGTTCAAGCAATTCTCCTGTCTCCGTCTCCCGAGTAGCTTGGACTACAGGCATGTGCCACCACACCTGGCTAATCAAGTTCATTGTTTATCCTCATGACTCCCAAATTTATACTTCCACTCACATGTCACTCAACACTCAGATGACCCTATTGGACATTCACCCTTGACCCTCCTGCCCCAGCCACCTCACTCGCAACATCTTCATGCCCTGTAATCCCCTACTTAGAAGATAACAGCAGCATTATCCAAACCACTGTTTGTGTCAAATCAAACACAGATACTTCTCATGATTCCTCCCTTCTCTTTAGTCTCAAAATTCATTCCATTATTCCACCCATTCCAGCTCCAGCTTCCTCAAAAATTTCCCTTAAATCAACCCAGTCATCCAGTTACACGACCTCTACCCCAGTACAGGACATCGTCATCTCTCTTTGGATCTTTGCCCTGGACAGCTTCTTTGTTTCCAAACCCGGGGAAAGATCCCTCTATAGTGAGGGAGAGACAATACCAGTAAACCTTTAGAAGACATCCAGGAGGCCAACACCTGAGGCAACTACAGAGAAGCAGTTTTAAGTGGCCAGGGAACAGGATGGCTGAGGTAAGTAGGTGACAGGGAGGAAGCTAGAGAGGCACATAGAGGCTCTGAATGCTATACTAGGCACCTTGAAGATTAATGTGAGGGCAGTGAAGAGCTGAGGAATGATTGTAAATGAGAAAATGGCTTTGCAGGTATGCATTTCAGGCACAAGAGAGGCCTCTGGCCACAGTGAAGGTACACTGCGTGGGGACCGGCAGAGAGCAAGGAAAATACAGCCCTACAAAGTCACTGCATCACTGCAACCAGCCAGCTAGAGGACTTGCATAAAGCTTAGTGTTTTGTTCCTATGGAGTAGAGCCAGAAACATTTTCCTTCTATAAACGATAGAGTCACAGTTACATCTTTTTAGTACTCTGAAAGGGAAAGCATAAGAAATGGTAGCCAATCGTAATTAATTGTACCTTGGAGTTATCAGCGTGCATAGGCCAAGAGAACAAGAAAGGAGAAAAATAAATTTGCAAAGAAAGCCTCTCTTCTAGACATTCTTTTTCCCACAGTTAAAAGAAAATGGAGCAAAACAGAGCCCTGAGTGCCTTGTCTATCAGCAGAAACGAGAGAAGAAAAGAGGAGAGGGAAGAGGCAAAATTCCTCCTACTCTTTTTATTCTTTAAAGTGGGGTTTTATAGATATTTGGACAAATGAAACTCCAGGTTTTCAAATACGATTGTGGATTTGGGCAAAGCAATAACTTTGTATTCTTTCCATATTTACATGTTGGATCCCCATTGTCCTGTCAGCTGCTAATATGAAGAACATAATTTAACATAATTGGCATTGTGAAAATGGGATAAATTATTCATCCCTAAAGGACCCCTCATCTGGATATAATTCCCATTTCACTGGCAAGGCCAGATAATGCATGGTGGTTCAGATGGTGCAAAGTACAGATCATAAAAATTTAAAATACTACTTCCCAGGATTATCAATAATGAAGAGGTTCCCACATGGAGGGGTCCGAGGATTGGCAGGAACAATAAATAAAAGTGCAGAAGTGCTGACAAGGAGCAAGATTGTATTTTTATGAGCTGGACTTGCACAGTCCAAAAATAGATCTAAGCTGTACCCATCATCCCTGGAGCCAAGAGACAGGTTCAGAGCCAGGACAATGAATGGCTGGCACTGAGTCCCTACTATGAGCCAGGCATGGTGCCGGGTGCCCTGAGAAAGCAAAGGCCCAGCAAGAAAAACAAAGTTTATTCCATGGAAAGAGCTCTGGACTGAGAGCTGACGTTCATACTAGAGACCTGCTTCCGACCCAGTCTTACTGTGTGACCTGTGGCACATCCTTTTCCCGCTCTGTGCCTCAGTCTCCCCATTTGTGAATTGATGGGGTTGGACTCATTCAATTCTCATCATTCTCCTGACAACATTCTCTCCACGCCTCAGTTCTCTCCTTATGATTATTCCCATTTTTCAGATGAGGAAATTTAGGCTCCAAGAGTTCAGTCGCTTGCCTGTGATCAAATGACTGGCCTCGGGTTGAGCTAGATTCAAACTCAAGAATATCATACTCTTTCCTACTGATCATGGTTTGGGGTTTCTTGTAAAGGTACCCACTACATGCCTGGCACTGTGCCAAACACTTTACATCCTATATCTCAGCAAATCTTCTCCATCATTCTGTGAGGTAAAGGTAATCATTCCCATTTTACAGATAAGGAGCCTGAGTCCCAGAGAGCAGAAGTGACTTCATAACCTCACATGGCCACTAGGAGGCAGAGCCCAGACTTGAACCCAAGCTCAGATCCAAGTGCCACCTAACACTTGAGCTCTCATCCTGGGGAACCAGGACATAACAGGGAGGCCATAAAAACTGTGGAATGAATGAGTGAACAAATAACTTCTATTTCTAAACAGAGAAGGCGAAGTTGCCCAGATGGGGCCTGCGTCCTTAGTTGGGAGCTTCCCCCATTTGCACCTATCGCTCCTTACTCCACACTCCCTCTTTGGATTCATGTTTTCTCCTGGGCCCTTGAAGGTTGGTTTTGGGCCCCGAACACAAGGTAAAATGTCAGTGCTCAAAAGACTTAAGTGGCAGTGTTGTCCAACCCCATCAATTCACAAATGGGGAGACTGAGGTGCAGAGTGGGAAAGGGATGTGCCACAGGTCACACAGTAAGACTGGGTCGGAAGCAGGTCTCCAGTATGAACGCCAACTCTCAGTCCAGAGCTCTTTCCATGGAATAAACTTTGTTTTTCTTGCTGGGCCTTTGCTTTCTCAGAGGCTGTATAAAAGCTAGTCTCACACGAACTATCTGCCTCAGTAAGTCTGTAACTCCCCACTTCTACGGCAATGCATAGCACGGGGCGAGACGAGCTACTCTCCATGGGATCCTCTACGGGGGACTTCCAGCTCCTTCTGCTCTGAACAGAGGCAGGCTGCCTGGGCTGGAATCATTACAGTGGAGCCCAGAGCGCTGCCACCTGGGTCTTCCACAGTCCGGAAGCCCAGGCCATGTCACTGCTCACCTCTCTTTGCTGCCTGAGGTAGCCCTGTGACCTCCAGAAACAGGGAACCTGATTCTGGGACTAAACAGATAAGGTTAAGAACAACAACAATAATAATTACACCATTGTATTAAGCATCTACTATGTGCTAGGCGCTATGATAAACGTTTGCTATGTATTTTCCTCATTTTATCTTATAACAAACCTCAGAGGAAGACGTTAGTGTCATGAGGAAACAGAGGGTCACAGTAGTGAATAAACTTGCCCAGCGTCACAGTGCAAGTAGGTGGAGGTAGGATTTGAATTCAAACTGTGCTGTTCTGACACCTCCCTGTACAGACAGAGGCACTGGCTTCACCGTGATCTCCCTGCGTGTGAAAGTGAACAAGTTACATCCACTCCCTGAGACCATTTGCCATCTGTGAAACGGGGGTGAATTCTTTTTATAGAAAATCTAAGGCCAGGTGCAGTGGCTTCCGTCTGTAATCCCAGCACTTTGGGAGACCAAGGCAGGAGGATCAGTTGAGGCCAGGAGTTTGAGACTACCCTGGGCAACAAGACTCCAGCTATAGAAAGTATTTAAAAATCAGCCTGGGTGTGGTAGCATGTGCCTGTAGTCCCAGCTACTTAGGGGACAGAGGCAGGAGGATTGCTTGAGCCCAGGACTTCGAGACTGCAGGGAGCTATGTATGATCACACCACTACTACACTCCAGCTTGAGGACGACAGAGACAGACCCTGTCTCTAAAAATCAATGAATAAAATTTGATACATTCTTATGGTAAAAAAAAAAAAAAAAAGATGAAAAGTATAGAATCAAATTCTTCAAATGGAACGCACCTACTCCAATCCCCATTTCCCAAACATTTAACAGTTTTCTATGTGTCCTTCCAAAACCGTCTTACGAATTACAAGAATAAAACATGCTCACACTGTGTGTGTTTCCCCAAATGGGATCACTCCACACCATTCTCTTTAAAGCTGTTTGGACGAAGCAGCGTGTCTGTTACATCTTTCCACGCTGGCGCATGCAGATCAGCCTCACTCTCAAAACCTCTGCTTAGGCTTCCGCCTGCGTGCGCCAGAGCTCAGTTAACCAGGCCCTTCTCAGGGAACAGTCCAAGTTGTTCCCAGTTCTTTTCAATATATAGTGGCCTTTGCATACTTGAAATATATACCCATAGGGTAACTTCCTACCAGTGAAAAGCATACCAGTCCAATGCTATCCACAGTTTACATTTTACAGACAATGTCAAAATACCCTCTGAAAAACACTGCATCACATTACATAACCAACAAGAGCGAATTGAGGACAAGTTTGCCCCAGTGTTGTCAACATGAGGAAATATCCATTTTTTTTTTGTGCCAATCCGGTAGGTAAAAAAAGTATATTTTGTTTAAAATTGTTTTTAAATTATACGGCATTTTTGTTATGTTTATTGTCATTACCTATTTGCAGGATCTGCCTAGTCAGAGACGTTGTCCCAATTTGAGATTCATCTCTTGAGATTCTCTGAAGAACCAGGGGGCTCTAGGGCCTGGAGCCTGCAGGGATGTGCATTTCTGCTGTTCCCTGGGGAAGGGCTACGTTTCTCGTATCTTGTGTCTCGGGGAGAAAACGAAACCCTGCAGAAAGCCCAGGGAGAGGCCCAGAAGGCACACAGGCCTTAGGTCCCCTTTCAGGCCTCCCCTGCAGAGCATCATCAGGCCCCACACTGCCCCACACCCACCTGTGAAACCCCATCCTTCTCAGCATGCTCCACTTCTGCAGTCTCCTTCTAGAGCTATCATCTTCAAGAGACATATTCTAGATGCCCAGTGAAAGAAAGGAAACTATCTGTGCGCTCCCTCAGTATGCCTTGCACTGAGCTGGGCCCATTAGACAACTGTCACACTGTTTCCCTCACCGGCACCCTCTTAGGTAGATATTATTACCTGTTTTAGGGCTGAACAAACTCAAAGCCCAGAGATGCTAAGCAATGTGCCTAAAGCTACACAGTAAGTAAATAGCTTAGCTGAGATTTGAACCAAGGTCTCTAGGACTATAAAGTGCATATGGCCTACCATGCAAAATTTAAAACACGCCGTACATTAGTCATTAGTTTCTAAATATCTGTGTTCCTCTCCTCCCACAAGTAGGTAAGCGACCTCCTCCAAGATGCATAAAGACTTAATAATCAATAGAAAGAAAAGAAGTGTTTGCCCAGAACGCAGCAGCAGACCTGCCGATTATGGTTCACCTGGGGCTCTGCCAAGGTGGGTTGTGCCTGTCTGTGGTTTGCTTTCTGCAGACCTGCCACCCTTCCCAGCACACCTGCATGCAGATCTTGGCTACACCGTTTTCCTTTGGTGCACCCTAGGATGGCCTTCCACCTGTCTGAGCCTGTTTCTGCACCTGTAAAACGGGGATCATGGTAGCAACCTCACAGGGGTTGTGGGGACACCTGGTTTATTGTGGCTCCTTAGATGAACCAAAGGCAGCAAAGCACCAAAGGCATGTCCTGAAATTTGATGTCTGCAGACTAATGTTCCAGCTTCGCAGGAGCTTGCTCCCATGGCCTGGAGAAAGTCACCTAGATTTGAGTCTATTCCCTCAGCTACCAAGTAGAGAAACTGAGTCCAGTTTTAAGCTAGGCAAGAGGGGGATCAGCCAGTAATTTCCACTGCCCACTGCATGCCAGGCCTAAGGCTACCAGGATGACACAGCCTCAGGTCTAGCTGGGGCCTCAGGTCTAGTGGGCAAATGGAGCAGAGAAAGCAAATTCTCCTCCCAACCAACCTGGCACCATGTCTAAATACCATCAGCCTTCCCACCCCACTGCCACTGCCCCACTATCCTCTCCTCCCTGAATGTAGCAGTGGCCTTTTAGCTGGTGTCAGACACCCCCCCATTCCTTTCTTCTACTCCCGTATTGGGGGTGCTTCAGACAACTCAGTCACCCCTGTTTTGGGGGACACTAATCTGGTGCTGTGTGGAGGGCTGATTGAACAGAAAGAGGTAGAGGAGGTCAAAAGACCAGGCATGAGACTGAGCCTGTCCCTTGTCCCTTGTCCCTAGGGTGGCTCACAGCAATGAGGGCAATCTTCCAAAAATCAAACTCTGATCCTGTGACTCTCCTGCTTTAAATAGCTTTTGAAAAAAAAAAAATACACCGGGGCCCACATAAACTGGTGCCCACCCCACCTCATCTCTTAAGTCTCTCCCCATCATTTGACATCATCAGCCAACGTGGCCCCCTGATCATTCCTCCGCCCTCCTCAGGCCTCAGTTAGGCCTGCTGCCTGACCACCCTGTCATTATAATTAGATCCCCTATATGTCTTATCTCTCCTTACATTACAACATCTTGTTCTTCCCTTAATAGCCCTTCCCACAATTTGCATCTATATGCTTTTATTTGTTTGATGGATTGTTGGAAGTCTCTCTTCTTCGTTGGACTGGAAGCTCCATGAAAGC
Organism: Macaca fascicularis; assembly: GCF_037993035.2. Taxonomy (NCBI): domain Eukaryota; kingdom Metazoa; phylum Chordata; class Mammalia; order Primates; family Cercopithecidae; genus Macaca; species Macaca fascicularis. The sequence continues at coordinate 180,871,892 of NC_088380.1, read as the reverse complement.
AGTGGCCAATGCTGTCTTTTCATTGCTGTGTATCTGTGGCCTAGCACAGGGCCTGGCTCACAGAGGGTACCCTGCAAGACTTGCTGGCTGGATGGATGGGTGGATGATGAACGGATGGGGAGATGGATGGATGGATGGGTGGATGATGAACGGATGGGGAGATGGATGGATGGATGGGTGGATGATGAACGGATGGGGAGATGGATGGATGGATGGGTGGATGATGAACGGATGGGGAGATGGATGGATGGATGGGTGGATGATGAACGGATGGGGAGATGGATGGATGGATGGGTGGATGATGAACGGATGGGGAGATGGATGGATGGACTGGTGGATGATGAACGGATGGGGAGATGGATGGATGGATTGGTGGATGATGAACGGATGGGGAGATGGATGGATGGATGGGTGGATGATGAACCGATGGGGAGATGGATGGATGGACTGGTGGATGATGAACGGATGGGGAGATGGATGGATGGATGGGTGGATGATGAACGGATGGGGAGATGGATGGATGGATGGGTGGATGATGAACAGATGGGGAGATGGATGGATGGACTGGTGGATGATGAACGGATGGGGAGATGGATGGATGGATGGGTGGATGATGAACCGATGGGGAGATGGATGGATGGATGGGTGGATGATGAACGGATGGGGAGATGGATGAATGGATGGGTGGATGATGAACGGATGGGGAGATGGATGGATGGATGGGTGGATGATGAACGGATGGGGAGATGGATGGATGGATGGGTGGATGATGAACCGATGGGGAGATGGATGGATGGATGGGTGGATGATGAACGGATGGGGAGATGGATGGATGGATGGGTGGATGATGAACCGATGGGGAGATGGATGGATGGATGGGTGGATGATGAACGGATGAGGAGATGGATGGATGGATGGGTGGATGATGAACGGATGGGGAGATGGATGGATGGACTGGTGGATGATGAACGGATGGGGAGATGGATGGATGGATTGGTGGATGATGAACGGATGGGGAGATGGATGGATGGATGGGTGGATGATGAACCGATGGGGAGATGGATGGATGGACTGGTGGATGATGAACGGATGGGGAGATGGATGGATGGATGGGTGGATGATGAACGGATGGGGAGATGGATGGATGGATGGGTGGATGATGAACGGATGGGGAGATGGATGGATGGACTGGTGGATGATGAACGGATGGGGAGATGGATGGATGGATGGGTGGATGATGAACCGATGGGGAGATGGATGGATGGATGGGTGGATGATGAACGGATGGGGAGATGGATGAATGGATGGGTGGATGATGAACGGATGGGGAGATGGATGGATGGATGGGTGGATGATGAACGGATGGGGAGATGGATGGATGGATGGGTGGATGATGAACCGATGGGGAGATGGATGGATGGATGGGTGGATGATGAACGGATGGGGAGATGGATGGATGGATGGGTGGATGATGAACAGATGGGGAGATGGATGGATGGGTGGATGATGAACGGATGGGGAGATGGATGGATGGGTGGATGATGAACGGATGGGGAGATGGATGGATGGACTGGTGGATGATGAACGGATGGGGAGATGGATGGATGGATGGGTGGATGATGAACCGATGGGGAGATGGATGGATGGATGGGTGGATGATGAATGGATGGGGAGACGGATGGATGGACTGGTGGATGATGAACGGATGGGGAGATGGATGGATGGACTGGTGGATGATGAACGGATGGGGAGATGGATGGATGGATGGGTGGATGATGAACGGATGGGGAGATGGATGGATGGATTGGTGGATGGATGGATAGATGGACGATGAATAAATGAATACCTCCCAGGGTGATAAGCACAACTACAGCTCTACTTATCGGTGGTCGAGGAAGGTGTTCAGGAGAGTTGCTTTCCGAACTGGGTTTAGAAAGATGAATACTGACATCATACAAGCAAAGGAGCCATAAGGGCATTCTGGGCAGAAGGAATGGCATGTTCATGAAGGAGAAGGCATGGAACATCCTGGGGAGTGTGCGAGAGTCTAGGGCAGGGTTCCCCAGCCTTGATGCTGTTGACATTTAGGGCAGGATAATTCTTCCTAGGGGCAGGACTGGTGTGTCCTGTATACTGTAGGATATTTAGCAGCACGGCATCCACCCATAAAATGCCAGTAGAATCCTCCCTCTAGTTATGACAATGAAAAATGTCTCCAGACATTGCTAACTGTCCCCGAGGGAGACAGAACCACCTCCCTAGAGCACCGCTGCTCCAGGTAGGTCTGGCATGCTGACATTTGAGGCACAACGTGGAAGTGAAAAGAATGGAGGCCAGCAGGCCAGGTGGTGAAGGAGCTGGAGTGGCAAGGTCAGGATTCAGGGAGGGGATCTTGTGGGGTGAGGAGATGAGGAAGGTTTCCATGGGAGAGGGACCCAGGTACAGCCCTGGGGAGGCTTGGAGGCAATGTGGAGGACTGAGTTTCATGAAAGAGAGAAGCAGGAGGCCACTCAGGAGCCTGGCACTCCTCCCCAAGGCTGACACCAGTCTCTCCAGCACCAGGCAGGGAGCGAGCACTGGAGCCTCTGGTGTTCTGTCTGGGGGACCAGTCCAGGTCCCTTCCAGGTCCAGGAGCCTGCCAAGGGGAGGGCTTAAGAGGCAGGTGCAGCCACGGATGAGGGAGCCTAGCGTTTGAGGAAGCACTCTCCCAGAATGAGAGACTTCTTACTGAGGGCAGTGCAATGCAGAAAAAAAGCTGGAACATCAAGTACACTTCCAACCCCAGTCCTTCCACTCTTCATCTGTAAAGCTTAGGCAGGCCATTATATTGTCCTGAACCTCAGTTTCCTCATCAGTGAAATGGGGGCACTGAGACCCACCTTACAAGGCTGCTGGGAAGATTAACTGAAAGAATCTGAATGCCCTGCATAGTCCCCTCCTTAGCCCAGAGCAAGTCTTCAGACATGTTCCACGAGAGGACTCCAGCTAGCCTCCAGACGCTGTTCTCTCGAAATTCAGACTTCATACTACTAAAGGATACTTAGAATACTGACTTTCAGTATTACAAGCATACTCTGTATTTTACATTTTCAAAAAGAAAAGCCATGATCTGACATTGGGGTCAAATATCCTTCCTTCTGATAACCATCTTAGCTTCAAATACTCACCATCTGACCAGAGCATAACCAAAGGGCTGACAGCTGTGTCAGGGCTCGCTCTGCCTCCTCTACAAAAGTCCTGTGAGGTGAGTCCCAAAATTAGCATCCCCATTCTATGCACTAGAAGACTGAGGCTGAGGCAACTTAAGAAACTACCCTCCAAGTTCTTAGCCAAAGCAGGCTGGTAAGAGTTGGAGTGGGATTTGAACCCACCAAAAGAGGTGGCTTCAGAGCCCTTGCTGGTCATCTGGACACTATTCTAAGCATTTAGAGGACCTTTGGCTTCTTCAGCAACATTTACTTTTAACATTTACTGTTCTCATATTGGGGAAAAAATGTAATTACTCTTGTAAAGATTCTAAAATCTAAATATTAGCACAGAAAACTGATAATACAATTCCCCACTCAGAGAAGACAGACTTAAGAGAGGGGAATGGACTGCACTGTGGGTCAGTGGCTGAGCTTGAGCCACAGACCACACGTGGGGACTCCCAGGCTGGCTCACTTCTCATCCTGCTGAGGTGGAAGGTTCTGGAACAGCACTGCCTGGGCTCTACATCCAGGATGCTTTCCCAGCTGTTTGCTGTGGGGAGCTACTTTACCCCTCTGTGTCTGAGTTTCTGTACCAAAGTAGATACTCCCTCACTGGGGCTTATTAACTTATTAACTCCTGAGAAGAAAGAAAATTGCGCGCATGTATGAGTGAGTGTGTGTGTGTGTGTGCACGTGCACGCATATAGCTTAGCATCAAGAATTTAGGAAGCACCTGAAAAATGGTGACATTATACTTTATAGTTTTTTTAACCAGGCACTTTATATATGAGGCCACATCTAACTTTGTTCGGACCATTGTGAGGTAGGTGTGATCCTCCCCATATCACAAAACAGGAAACTGAGGCTGCCCTGGTGAAAGACTGTGTGGTGACAATCAGAGTGTCAAACTGGGGCCCCTGGATCTTTCAGGATAATTGACTTCCCCTTGCATGCTTGCAGGCCCACCATGAGAGACAATGCATTATCCTTCAGGTTTTGGGACAGTTTCTGGTACACCTGGACTGGATACTCAGTGGTTCTCAGACCTGCCTCCTCTCTCATTGAAAGAATAAAGCCCTGGGAGGTGGGTGGGAGCCTAAGTGTGTGGCGGGGTGGGGGGGATCAGAGACCATGATAATCTCTAGATGACCTGCAGGCATGTAGAAGGCTAGGGGAGAGATGACCTCACCACAATCCCTTTTCTTTGCACACCTCTTAGAGACATGCAGATCTGCAAGGCTATAGCTGTTGGCCTCACAAAGCACCCAAGAGAATATCCCTCCCTTCTCCTACTAACTTCTACTTATATCTGAGTTCAAACTCCAACATTTCTACTTACTCCTTCTGTGAGCTTAGATAACTCACCAAATTTTCATCTATAAATATGAATGAATAATCCCTGACTCCCAGGGTTAATGAGCATCTAAAACAATGGTCCTCAACTTTGGCTGCATGCAGGAGCCACCTGGGAGATTTCATTCATATTAATGCCCGGGTCTCACTCTCAGAGACTCTGATACAGTTGTTCTGAGGTGTGGCCTAGAAAGCAGGAGTTCCAAAATCTCCCCAAGTGATTCTAATATGCAGTTCAAAACCAAGAAGCTCTGATATACATGTAGCAGGTACTCTATTAATACTGCCCCTTCTCATCTCTTTAGTGTTAGTTACCTGTTCAGAATTTATCTATAAAGGCTTTATCAGTTCCTTAGGATGGCTCTTAAGAATTCTCTCTGTCAGCCACCCCACCCTTGCACGTTCTCCTATTGACAATCTCTGCACTTTCAAAACAAACGATTCAACCCCTGGCCAATCAGCAGCCCCTTTATCTAGCTTTGGCTTCTCTTCTATTGATTGCTTGAAGCCAATTGGTTAAGACACACAATGCCCTCCTGCAGATGCCAATGGGAAACCAAACAGATGGAATGATCCATTGTTCGCTCTTCAGTCAGGGAACTCCATCACTGGCCTCCAAATCTCTCCCTTACCGTGTACAGAAGCTCACATAATAAAACCCCAGGTTGTCCCAGGTGGACCTTAAATGATACTGTTTCTCCCTTCTGTGTCCGTAACCCACACCCCACCTTTGTGTGAATGCCCACCTCCATTCTTCATGGACTACTCCCATGTCAGGAGATGTGCCATCAGCCAGTCACTCATTTCCAGCCACGCCTCCCCAAAAGACACTCTCCCGCAGTCATGCTGCTCCCCCAAAGCTCTCCATGCTTTGCCTTAAAATGCCTTCCTTTGCCCAATCCATGGTCTGCCAGGAAGATTTTTTACTCACCTTTACAAGCCCAATTCAAATGCTCTCCTCTGCAGTCTGCCTAACCTGTCCTCTCAGCCCCATTCCCAAACCCTCTCCACCCCAACAGAATTTAGTTGTTTCCACCTGTGCACCCTCACGATCTTTGTAATGCTCAGGTGTAACATTTACCAGGATGAAGTAGATTAAACTGTCATACTAGAAAAGGTTTTTGTAATTTTGTCTTTTTATAACTAACTTCTAGTATAGGGACAGGGTCTTAGCAGGTGCAAACTGAATGCTTGCTGGAGTGAATCCAATCCTCTGTCCTCAAATCTATACCTGTCAATTTTTGAAAGACCTTCCCAAAATAATCAAGATGAATTTTCTGTCACCATCTAGAAGCTTATTAGTATTCACCAGCTGTAAGAAAACTTTAACAAGGAAAGATCAATTTGCTTGCCCATTTATGCAGATATAAACAAAAAATGAATAAACACTTACCATAAATCTGAAATAATACAAGCGATGTCTCGGCTCTGGAGGAATAACTACATTTTACAAGAAAGGGAGCACATTTGGCAGATAAGGGGATGAAAGGGTTTGGGGGGTGGAATTTTTTGCTGCTTTATTTCCTGAGATGGGGGGAGCCTGGGGGCTAATGAGAACAAAAGCACCTGCTTTACCTTTTCTGGAGCAGGCAGCTGTAAGTGATTAACCTCCAAGGGAGTGATGAGAGGGACGGTCTGGAAGCCATCCTCAACTGAAGGCGGCTTGGTTCCCTTCTCGCTGGGGTTACTGTTCAGCTTCACCATCCTTACGCCTTTCTTCCCAGACCTAAGGCAAGCAGTGGGATTCTGGTTACAGCAGGAGGTGAGGCAGAAAGAGAGGGCTGACGACAGAGAAAACAGCACTGTCCTCAACAGCTCCACTCAAGGGGGTTTCAATCTGCGATCAGTCATTGATCTTCCACTAGATTTCCTGACATGATTCCCACTGTCCAATAAAACTTCAATCATCAAAACATGCCACCTTCCCATGGGGTTCAACAGCACTCAAATTTAAGGAATTCAAGGAAAATCCTAAACCTACACAAAAAAAATATAAATGTAAAACAAATACACTTTTAGAGCTAAAGTGTTCACACAATGCCAGTAAAAAGATTATACTTAGTGCAAAATGAAGTCCTATTATACCATCCCCCCTGCAGCATGATAAATTTCACCTCACCACTCTGGTTGCTATTCTATTATGTTGGTTTTTCAATCAGTAATACCCTAAAACACAATAAATACATTCAATGTCTCAGTGTGTACCCTGTTACATCATATGTGGATTGTACATGAGGTGCAATTTCCTAAAATAAAAGCAAAAAAAAAAGGCTAGCTTGAACCTGATCCTGTTATTCAGCCATGGAATGACTCCATTTCCTCAATAGCGAAGGGCCATTTTTTTTGGTTCCACGGAAAGTTAGCAGCTCCCATATTGCAGGATTGCCAACTAAATAAACAAATCACATTTATTCATCTCCAGATCCCTTAGAAGTCTAATGGTGCTCCCCTCCCACCCCCAGAAGCTCAACACAACTGAATTTCTTCTCTCAATCCTGCTGATGGAACGTTTAGACAAAACAGGGTTGTTGTGGGGGTGAAAGGGTTTGGAAGATATTGGGGAGTGGTTATAGCAAAAACAAATGCCTACTTACTGTGCTGCACTCTTGTGGGGTCAGAGCAGATTCAAGCCAATTTGAAGAGGAGGAGGACGGCCGGGAGTCCTCCCTCCTCAGCCCGAGCTTGTGGTGCTGAAAGGACAGCGCCTCGCGTGTGTCTGGATCGGAGCTTCTGAGAGCAGGCGTGAGCGAGCGGGGAAGAGCTCCTGGCAGCTGCCTGCCTGCTTGCTCGCTCGCGCCCCCTCCTACCGGGGAACGCGCTCCCACACCATCTGTCATCTGGCACCACCTGCTGTTTCTTATGCATGACCACAACCACTGCATGGGGCAAAATGGTTTCAAGAAAGTGGGAGGGATTTTGGCCAAATCAAAAATAATAATAATAATATGCACCATATAGTAAGTAATTCTTGAACCTTTGGAAAAACTGGAAAAGCAGGCACATTCATTAGGGAAGAGATCGCCTCCTAAGACCTTCCAGAACAATATCATAAAACACAGAATGGTTCAAGACCTCTACTGTGCTCTGACCCTGTGGTCAGGACAGAAGGGAAATATATTTATTGTGTATCTTTCATGCAGTGGGCACTTTTCCAGCCTCTTTCAGACTATTTCCCTCATTTGCAACATGGGGTTTCTAATAGTACATACATGATGGGGTCAGTACAAAGCCTGAAATGGGATAGCACAGGGAATGCATTTAGCACAGAGCAGCGACTATGGCAAGCACTGCATTCACATTTGCTACTACATTCAACATTGTACTCTGATCATACAGGTCAGCCAAGGTAACTAGAGCTGGAATTTGAAAGCTGATCGGTGGCCACCAAAATTTGTATCCAGCCCAGGACATTATATGGCTTCCAAGTTGATGTCTGGAATCAGAGAGGGCCAAGTCCTAGTGTCTTCTCTACCAAATTCTGGCTGTAAGGATTTTGGACATTTTGTATTCATTCTTTAAACCTCCCTTTCCTTATCTCTGGTGTAAGAATAATAATATCTCTCTTGCAGAGTGATTGTAAATATGAGAAGAGATTGTGCTCAAAGAAACTCTTTATTACTTAGGGACAAGGTTCTGAATGGCTGAATTATTTCATCCCTGGGGATTGCGCATAGATTCTCTTCAAATCCTCTGAGGTCAAGGCTGTTGCCACTGTCTTCACTAAGCTGTGGTTCAAGCCACTGATGGTTGTTCATTCCCAGCTGCAGTGCTGTTTATGATGCACTTCATGAGGCGCAGCTGTCTTGGCATTTGTAATAGGGTCCCCTTTTGCTTTCAAAAGTATTCTAGTTTATGTGATAAATTGTTAGGTCACCCTAGTTAGTGCTCATGTGCTGAGCACACACTCTACTAGCTAAAAGGTCAGGAGAAAACTTAGGTATTATATATACTGTTCAGTAATGAAACATGTGGAGAGGGGCGTGTGTGGAGGCGGGTGAGAGAGAGAGAGATTTTCTGAGACAACAAAGGCTAGCACATCTGAGCTGCACAGGGCTATATTAGTAGAAGTATGCATATATATGGTATGGGAGTGTCCCAGTAAATGTTAGTCCTCCACTCTCTTCTTTCCGAAGACCTAGATGATTTTTCAGGTGCAATCATTGTGACAGCACAATGTGGACAACCACGTGGAGTCAATTGTGAACGATTGTGGTTAATCCTGTTATTGCTGCCTCCAGAGGAAAAAGAAATTCCCTTTGACATGTCTTGTGATTGATTCATACGTAGAAATCACACTTTTAATAATTCCAAGCCAAGCTTCTGCACAGCAAAGGAAATAATTAACAGACTAAAGAGACAACCTATAAAATGGAAGAAAATATCTGCAAACTATGCATCTGACCAGTGGTTAATACCCAGAATATATAAGAAACTCAAACAACTCAACAGCCAAAAAAAAAAAAAAAAAAAAATCTGATTTAAAAATTGGTGGCCAGGCACGGTGACTCACGCCTGTAATCCCAGCACTTTGGAAGGCCGAGTCGGTGGATCACAAGGTCAGGAGTTTGAGACCAGCCTGACCAACATGGTGAAACCTCGTCTCAACTAAAAACACCAAAATTAGCCAGGCGTGGTGGTGAATGCCTGTAATCCCAGCTACTCAGGAGGCTGAGGCAGGAGAATCACTTGAACCTGTGAGGCAGAGGTTGCAGTGAGCTGAGAACACGCCACTGCACTCCAGCCTGGGTGACAGAGTGAGACTGTCTCAACAACAACAACAAAAAAAGGCAAAATACCTGAATAGACATTTCTCTAAAGAAGACATACAAATGGCTAACATGTATATGAAAAAGTGCTCAATGTCCCTAATCATCAGGGAAATGCAAATCAAAACTACAATGAGATATCACCTCGCCCCAACTACAATGGTTATCATTAAAAGACAAAAATAACAAATGCTGTCATGAACGTGGAGAAAGAGGAACTATTATACACTGTTAGTGCAAATGTAAATTAGTACAGCTATTATGAAGAACGGCGTGGAGGTTCCTCAAAAAAATTAAAAATAGAACTACCATATGATACAGCAATTCCACTACTGAATGTTCATTTAAAGGAAAGGAAGCCAGTATGTCAAAGAGATATTTGTACTCTCATGTTTATGACAGCACTATTCACAATAGCCAATTATTCAATATTCAATATTCAACCCAAGTGTGCATCCAACAAATAAATGGATTTTAAAAAGCTGATCTCTCTCTCTCTCTCTCCATATATATATATATATATGCACATATATATACACACACACACACGCACACATATACAGTGGAATACTATGCAGCCACAAAAAAAAATAAATTATGTCATTTGTGGTTACATGGATGAACCTGGACATTCTGTAAAATGAAATAAGCCAGGTACAGAAGGACAAATACTGCATGATCTCACTAATGTGAAATCTTAAAAAAAAAAAAAAAAAGTTAATCTCATAGTAGTAAAGAGTAGAATAGTGCTTACCAGTGGCTGGAGATAGTAGGGAGCAGGCAAGAAGGGTTAGAGATTGGTCCAGGGGTACAAAGTTACAGTTAGACGGGAGGAATAAATTATGCTGTTACATTGCACAGCAGAGTAACTATGGTTAACAATATTGTATTGTATATTTTTAAAAGAGCTAAAACAATTTTGAATGTTCTCATACAAAGAGATGGTAAATAAATGAGATGGACATGCGAAATAGCCTGATTTTGTCACCATAGAATGTACACATGTATCAGCTGGGCATGGTGGCTTACACCTGTAATCCCAGCACTTTGGGGAGCTGAGGCAGGCAGATCACCTGAGGTCAGGAATTCAAGACCAGCCTGGTCAATATGGTGAAACCCTGTCTCTACTAAAAATACAAAAATTAGCCAGACTTGGTGGCAGGTGCCTGTAATCCCAGCTACTCGGGAGGCTGAGGCAGGAGAATCACCTGGACCTGGGAAGTGGAGATTGCAGGGAGCAGAGATCATGCTACTGCACTCTAGCCTGGGTAACAGAGTAAGACTCCATCTCAAAAAAAAAAAAAAAATGAATGTATACATGTATCAAAACATCACACCATCCTCCATACATATGTACAATTATTATGTTAATTAAAAGCAAAGTTTAAAAAAATAATTTGAAGCCAGAGGTATTGAATTTAGTAAGGCCCAAGCCTGTCTCAAGGCAGTGGGAAATTCAGGCCTCCTGATACGTGAGGCCAGGAGAGAAGCTGCAGGAAGAAACAGACGGCTGAAGTGATATGGGAAACTTTCTCCTGGTTGGCGAGGTCCTATTTTTTCTTCTTCCAGCTATTTTGAAATATACAATAGATTTTTATAAATTATAGTTACATTACTGTGAGAAGTTCTTAATACAATAGACTACTATAGTATAACAGACTATTTTTCTGCTATGTAACGGTCTTTTTTTTAAGAGACAGGGTCTCGCTCTGTCACCCCCACTGGAGTGCAGTGGCACAATCCTATTATAGATCACTGCAACTTCAAACTCTTGGCCTCAAGTGATCCCACTGCCTTGGCCTCCCAAAGCACTGGGATTATAGGCATGAGCCACCTACGCCTGGCCTGGAGTTCTTTAAAATGTTTGTAGTTGAAAACAAAAATATGTTTGTAGTTGAAAAGAAGTAGTTACAATATCTTCTGATGAGGTATTCAATGTATGTAGAGTAATATATAAGACAACTGCAATACAAAGAATTGAGGCTAAAGGGACCAATATGGTGGGAATGTTTCTATATTCTACTTGAAGCGGCAAAAGTATTTATTCTAACTAAACTATGCAAAGTTAAATTTTTCTATTGTAATCTCTAGGGCAACTAAAAAATATACAAAGAGATATAGTCAAAATGCAATAGATCAAATGGGATACAAAAAAAGTTTCAAAAGAAGGCAGAAAAGGAGAAGGAGAGGAACAAAAAAAAATTAGGGGACAAGAAAACAAATAATGAAATAGTAGACTTCAAACATATCAGTAATTACATTAAATGTAAGTGGGCTAAACTAATTAAAAAGTTTGTCAAAATGGAGAAAAAACACAAACCAAATATATGCTGTCAACAAGAAATTCACTTCAAATGTAAAAATATAAGTAGATTCAAAGTAAAAGTATGGACTCTGGGCTTTCAGCTCAGAGGAAGTCAAAGTGCAACCTTCTTCTGTCATGCAGCATCTGATTTCATCTAACATCAGCTGCCTCTTCCATGCCGTTCAGGTTCAAGCACACCAAGATGAAAGTTGTATACCTCAGGTACAGTGGTGGGGAAGTCAGTGTCATGCCTGCCCTGACCCCTGAGATCAACTCCATGGATCTGTCTCCAAATAAATGTTGGTGATGACATTGCCAAGAAAGCTAGTGACTGGAAGACCCTAAGGATTACAGTGAAATGAACCATTCAGAACACGCAGGCTCAGATGGAGGTGGTACATTCTGCCTCTGCACTAACATCAAAGTTCTCCAAGAATCACTCTGAGACAGAAAGCAGCAAAAAATAAAATAAAATAAAATAAAATAAAATAAAATAAAATGAATAAATAAAAGTAAGCAGGTTGGAAATATCATTTTTGTTGCAATTGTCAGTATTTCCCAATGCAGCACTGACATTTAGCTAGAGAACTCTCTGGAACCCTTAAAGAGCTCCTGGAGACTGTCCACCAACTGGTGGACTGCACTATTGATGGCTACCACCCTCGTGGCATCGTAGATGACATTGACAATGGCATAGTGGAATGTCCAGCTAGTTAACAACTACAAAGGAAAATATTTAAATGAAAGATCATTTGACAACCAAAAAAAAAAAAAAAAAAACCAGTAAAGGGATGAAACAAGATACACCAATGTAACACTGACCAAAAGAAAGCTGGAGTAGCTATATTAATATCAAACAAACCATCCAGAGCAAAGAAGAGAGAGATAAAGAGGGACATTACACATGATAAAAGGTCAATTCACTAAGAAGACATAACAATCCTAAATGCGTACGAACCTAGTAACAAAGCTTCAAAATGCGTGGACCAAAACCTGACAGAACTAAAAAGAGAAATAGACAAAACTGCAATTATAGTTGGAATCTTCAATACTTCTCTCCCTTTAATTGACTGATAGGGCAAACAGAAAATTCAGGAATATTACCATTTTGGACTGGATAATTATGGTGAGAGCTGTGGGGTAAGGCTGTTCTGTGTATTGCAGGATGCTTAGCGGCATCTCTGTTTCTAACTACCAGATGCCACCAGCATCTCCTCCTAAGCTGTGATTATCAAAAAGGTCTCCAGATACTGACAAATGTCCCCTGAGGGAAGTGGGGGAAAATCATTCTCAGTTGAGAACCACTGCTATAGAAGAACAGAACATCATCAATTAACTGGATCTAACTGACATTTATGGAATAATTCACCCAAAACAGCAGAATAAACATTTTTTTTAGTGCACATTGAACACATACCAAGATAGACCACATCCAAGTTATAAAACAAACCTGAAAAAAAATTAAACTTGAGATAATACAAAAAAACTGTTCTCTGACTATAATGGAATTAGACCAAAAATCAATGACAGAATAGTAACAGGAAAGTCTCCAAACAGAAGTTAAACAACATGCTTCGAAATAATTCATATATCAAAAAGAAAGTCTCAAGAAAAATGAGAACACATGTTGAACGGAACAAAAATGAAAATACAAGTTATCAAAATTTGAGGAGTGCACCTTCAGTAGTAATGAGAGAAAAATTTGCAGCATTAAATGTGTGTATTATAAAAGAAGAAAGCTTTCAAATAAATCATCTAACCTTTCACCCAGAAATAAGAAGAGCAAAATAAACCCAAAGCAAACAGAAGGAAAGACATAATAAACACCAGAAATCAATATAACTGAAAACAGAAACACAATGGAGCTAATCAACAAAGGCAAAAGCTGGTTCTTTAAAAAGATTAGTAAATTTGGCCAGGCCAAGTGGCTCATGCCTGTAATCCCAGCACCTTGGAAGGCCAAAGCAGGAGGATCATTTGAGCCCAGGAGTTCCAGATGAGCCTGGGCACCATAGGAGACCCCATCTCTACAAAAAATTTAAAAATTAGTCAGGCATAGTGGCACATACCTGTAGTCCCAGCTACTCAGGAGGCTGGAATTACAGGCATGAGCCACTCAATTACAGGCATGAGCCACTTGGAAGAATCACTCAAGCCAGAGAAGTCAAGGCTGCAGTGAGCTATGATAGAGTCACTGCACTCCAGCCTCAGTGACAGAGCAAAACTCTATTTCAAAAAAATTTAAATTTAAATTTAAAAATTTGTAACTTTGATACACCTCTAGAAAGACTGACAAAGAGGAAAGATAGAACACACAAATTACTAATCTCGTGAATGATAAGAGGCACTAATGCTACAGAGTGTGAAGACACTAAAAGGGTAAGAGACTACTACAAACAATGCTATGTACATAAATTTGATAAAGTAGATTAAATGGGCCAATTTCTCCCATAGACTAGCAAAACTTACTGAAGACGAAATGGTAATCTGAATGATAATCCTAACTATTAAGGGAATTGAATTTGTAGTAAAAATCTTCCCCCAAAAAGGAATCTTCAAACCAGACAGTTTCACCATGGGAACACATGTTTAAAAAAAAAAAAAAAAAAAATTCTATACAATCTCTTCTAGAAAACAGAAGAAGAGATAAACAGTTCCCAATTTATTCTATGAGGCCAGCATTACTTTCATACCAAAACCAAAGACAGTCCAAGACAAGAAAAATACAGGCCAATATGCCTCATGAACATACGTGCAAAACTTTTCAACAAAATATTAGAAAATCAAATCCAGCAACAGACAAAAAGAATAATACACCATAGGCTTTATCCTAGGAGCAAAATTGATGAAGAGAAAAACATTTAATAAAATTAATGTCCATTCACAATAAAAACTCTCAGCAAACTTGGAACAAAAGGAAACTAAGCTTGATAAAGGACATCTTAAAAATAAAATAAAACTTGGCCAAGCATAATGGCTCATGCCTGTAATCACAGCACTTTGGGAGGCAGAGGTGGGAGGATCACTTGAGGCCAGGAGTTTGAAACCAGCCTAAGCAACATAGTGGGAGCCCCATCTCTGCAAACAATTTTAAAATTAACACTATGTTATACTTAATAGTAAAAGACAAAACACCTTCCTCCTAATATCTGAAACAAAGGAACACTCTCACCACTCTTATTTAGAACTGTACTAGCCAGTGCAATGAAGCAGGAAAAATTAATAAGAGGCATACAGATTGGAGAGGAAGAAATAAAACTGTCTTTATTTGTAGAGAACATAATTGCTTGCATTAAAAAAAAGTATTTTTTAAATATCTTGAACCAATTTAATATGTGGGTTTAACATTCATGAATATATGAATATGCACAATTTAACCAATCATATTTCTATTTACCAGAAATGAATAATTAGAAATCAAAATGTTTTTTACAATACCATTTACAATAGTTCCCCAAAATAAAAAACCTTGCTATAAATCTAGCAAAATACATATAGGATCTGTATAGTGAAAATTACAAAATGCTTATGAAATATCCTAAAGGCCTAAGTAACTGAAGAATAACAAGTTCACTAATTGGACATTCAACATAGTAATGATGTCAAATCCATAAAAATTGGCCTATTTTTATGGTCAATTTTCATTAAAATAGGTCAATTTTCATAAAACGGGTCAATTTTCAATTCTAACCTCTGGCAGAAATTTTTGTAGATAAGGTTATTCCAAAATATATAGAGAGAGGCAAAATAACTATAATAACCAAAACAATTATTTTTAAAAAGAAAATAAAATTGAAAGAATCACACTATTCAATTTTAAGACTTACTATAAAGCTATAGTATTTTATACAGCACTGTAATGGCAATGGGATAGACATATAAATTAACGGGAGAGGTGAGAGAGCACAAAAATAGACCCACACAAATAATGGCCAATGGATTTTTGACAATAGCACAAATGCAATTCAGTGGAGAAAAGATGGTCTTTTTAAAATGATGTTGAATAATGAGCTTTAACCTAAACCTCATATCTTATATAAATATAGACTACACATCTAAAAGTGAAATATGAAACTAAAATGTTTGGAATAAATCATAGGAAAAAATATTTCATGTCCTAGGGTTAGGCAAATAGTTCATACACTTGACACCAAATGCAAAATCTATAAAAGAGAAGATTGTTAAATTGGGGTTCATCAAACTTTAAGATTTTTGTTTTGCCAAAGACACTGTCAAGAAAAAATAATAAGACAAGCTAAAGACTTGGAGAAAATATTTGCAAATGTACCTGACAACAGACTATATTCAGAATATGTAAAGAACCCTCATAATTTGACAATAAAAAAACAAGCTATTAAAAAGTGGGCAAAAATCTTGGATGGATACTTCATCAAAGAGTATGAATAGATAGCAAATAAGCACATTAAAGGATGTTCAAAATCATTAGCATTACAGTCCTGGAGATCACATAATTAATTTAATCAGCCTTTGTGTGAATGAATCTATTAGATTCCTTCCCAAGAGCTCATTTGCACAGGGAAGGAAATGCAGCATGATTAAACGGAAGAAACAAATTTAAAAAAAAACAACGAAGGGTGGGCAGGGCCAAGATGGCTGACTAGCAGTGGTCAGAGGCTCCCACTGAGAAGAACCAAAACAGCATGAGAATCCTGCACTGGCAAGCGAGGTATCCATATTCTATCATCAGGACTGACTAAGTGGTTGGCATGACCCACAGAGAAAAATGAAAAGCAAGGTGGTGTGTTGGCCCACCTGAGAGCCACACAGGGCAAGGGGAGTCCTCACCCCCAGCCAAGGGAGGTGGTGAGTGAGCATGCTACCCAGCCTGGGAAACTGTGCTTTTTCCACAGATCTGTGCAACCCCAAATCAGAAGATCCCACTTGAGAGCCCATGCCACCAGGGCCTTGGGTCCCAATCACAGAGCCGCACAGGTTCTCAACAGCCACTCAGCTGGAATCTACCTAAGACTACCAAGTTCCCTGGGGGAGGGTTGGCAGCCATCGCTGCAGCAGCTAGCTGCCTAAGACACTGAACTCCCAGGGTTGGGGAGAAGGGCGGTAGCCATCACTATAGCTCCAGCGAATTTTCCCTGCTGGAGGTGAGGAGACTGGATGGCTTGGTCCCAAGAGGTATTCCCCACAGCACAGCACACTGGCTGTTGCAGACCATGACCAGACTGCCTCCTCAGGCTGGACCCTGACACATTCCTCCTCACTGGGCAGGGCCTCCCTGCAGGAACTCCAGGAACTCCAGCAACTCTAGCCAGGGTCTTAGGGACAGAGCTCTGATCTCCCTGGGCCTGAGCCTCTAGAAGGAGAGGCGGCCATGGTCTCCATGGACCAGCAGACTTAATCTTTCCTTCTGCTAGTTCTGAGGAATCCAGGCAGCTCAGATAAGTGAGTTTCTCCCCTAATGCAGCACTATCTCTCCACCAAGGGACAGCCAAAGTGCTTTGTTAAATGGGTCCTGGTTCCCATGCCCCCCAGCTGGGTGAGACCCCATAAGAGGGGTTGCCAGACACCCTATAGAGGAGCATTCCTACTGGCATCAGGTTGGTGCCTCTCAAGATCAGAGATCCCAGAGAAAAGGCAAGCACCCATCTTTGCTGTTCTCCAGCCTCCTTGGGTGACATCTCCAGGTGTGGGAGATACCCAGATGAACAGGGCCTGAAATGAACTCCCGGCAAAATGCAGCAGCCCTACAGAAGAGGGACCTGACTACTGAAAGAAAAACGAACAAGCAGAAAGCAACAACAACAGCATCAACAAAAATCATCCCCACAAAAATCTCATCCAAAGGTCAGCAGCCTCAAAGATCAAAACTAGACAAACTCGTGAAGACGAGAAAGAACTAACGATAAAACAATGAAAATTCAAAAGGCCAGATCATTCTCCTCCAAATGATTGCAACATCTCTCCAGCAAGGGCACAGAACTGGATGGAGGATGAGATAGATGAATTGACAGAAGTAGACTTCAGAAGGTGGGTAATAACAAACTTCGCTGAGGTAAAGGAACATGTTTTAACCGAATGCAAAGAAGGTAAAAACCCATGATAAAAGGTTACAGGAACTGCCAACTAGAATAGCCAGTTCAGAGAGGAACATAAATGACCTGATGGAGCTGAAAAACACAGCACGAGAACTTTGTGATGCAAACACAAGTATCAAAAGCTGAATCAATCAAGTGGAAGAAAGAATGTCAGATATTGAAGACTATTTTACTGAATTAAGGCAGGCAGACAAGATTAGAGAAAAAAGAATGAAAAGGAATGAACAAAACCTCTGACAACTATGGGACTATGTAAAAAGACCAAACCTATGACTGATTGGAGTACCTGAAAGAGACGGGGAGAATGGGACCAAGTTGGAAAACACACTTCATGATATCATCCAGGAAAACCTTCCCAACCTAGCAAGACAAGCGAACACTCAAATTCAGGAAATACAGAGAACCCCAGTAGGATACTCCATGAGAAGATCAACCCCAAGATACATAATTATCAGATTCTCCAAGGTTGAAATGCAGGAAAAAATGTTAAGGGCAGCAAAAGAGAAAGGCCAGGTCACCTACAAAGGGAAGCCCATCAGACTAACAACAGCGGACCTCTCAGAAGAAACCCTGCAAGCCAGAAGAGAGTGAGGGCTGATATTCAACATTCTTAAAGAAAAAAAATTTCAACCCTGAATTTCATATCCAGCCAAACTAAGCTTCATAAGCAAAGGAGAAATAAAATACTTTTTAGACAAGCAAATGCTGAGTGAATTTGTCACCACTAGGCCTGTTTTGCAAGACCTCCTGAAGGAAGCACTAAATATGGAGAGGAAAAACTGGTACCTGCCACTGCAAAAACACACTGAAATACAAAGACCAATGGCACAGTGAAGAAACTGCATCAACTAGTGTGCAAAATAACTACTAGTATCATGATGATAGGATCACATTCACACATAACATTAACTAACCTTCAGTAAAAATGGGATAAATGCCCCAATTAAAAGACAGACTGGCAAACTGAATAAAGAGTCAA
This sequence comes from Macaca fascicularis, assembly GCF_037993035.2. Lineage (NCBI taxonomy): Eukaryota > Metazoa > Chordata > Mammalia > Primates > Cercopithecidae > Macaca > Macaca fascicularis. The sequence goes on along the minus strand of NC_088380.1, from coordinate 180,853,227 downwards.
GACCCATCAGTGTGCTATATTCAAGAGACCCATCTCATGTTCAAAGACATACATAGGCTCAAAATAAAGGGATGGAGAGAAATTTACCAAGCAAATGAAAAGCAGGAAAATGCAGAAGTTGCAATCCTAGTTTCTGACAAAACAGACTTTAAACCAACAAAGATCAAAAAAGACAAAGAAGGGCATTACATAATGGTAAAGAAATCAATTCAACAAGAAGAGCTAACTATCCTAAATACATATGCACCCAATGCAGGAGAACCCAGATTCATAAAACAAGTTCTTAGAAATCTACAGAGACTTAGACTCCCACATGGTAATAGTGGGAGACTTTAATACCCCACTGTCACTATTAGATCATCAAGACAAAAAATTAACAAGGATATTCAGGACTTGAACTCAGCTCTTGACAAGTAAACCTAAAAGATATCTACAGAACACTACATCCCAAAACAACAGAGTATACATTCTTCTCAGTGCCACATGGCACTTACTCTATAATTGATCACATAATTGGAAGTAAAACACTCCTCAGCAAATGTAAAAGAACTGAAATCACAACAAGCAGTCACTCAGACCACAGTGCAATCAAATTAGAACTCCAGATTAAGAAACTCACTCAAAACCACACAACTATATGGATATTGAACAACCTGCTCCTGAATGACTCCTGGGTAAATAATGAAATTAAAGCAGAAATCAGGAAGTGCTTTGAAATCAATGAGAACAAAGAGACAACATACCGAAATCTCTGGGATGCAGCTAAAGCAATGTTAAGAGGGATATTTATAGCACTAAATGCCCACATCAGAAAGTTACGAAGATCCCAAATTGATACCCTAACAGCACAACTCAAAGAACTAGAGAAGCAAGAGCAAACAAATCCAAAAGCTAGCAGGAGACAAGAAATAACTATGATCTGAGCAGAACTGAGATAGACACACACAAAAAAAATCCTTCCAAAAAATCAATGAATCTAGGAGCTTGTGTTTTGAAAACAATAATAAAATAGACCGCTAGCTAGACTAATAAGAAAGAATCAAATAGACACAACAAAAAATGATAAAGGGGATATCACCACTGACCCCACAGATATACAAAAAACCATCAGAGAATACAATAGCATACCTCTATGCAAATAAACTAGAACATCTAGAAGGAACGGATACACTCCTGGACACATACACCCTCCCAAGACTAAACCAGGAAGAAGTTGAATTCTTGAATAGACCAATAACAAGTTCTGAAATTGAGGCAGTAATAAATAGCCTATCAACCAAAAAAAGCCTAGGACCAGACAGATTCACAGCCAAATTCTACCAGAGGTACAAAGAGGAGCCGGTACCATTCCTTCTGAAACTATTTCAAAAAATCAAAAAGGAGAGACTTCTCCCTAACTCATTTTATGAGGCCAGAATCATCCTGATACCAAAATCTGGCAGAGATATAACAAAAAATAGAAACTTTAGGCCAATATCTCTGATGACCATCAACGAGAAATCCTAGATAAAATACTAGCAAACTGAATCCAGCAGCACATCAAAAAGCTTATCCACCATGATTAAGCTGGCATCCTCCCTGGGATGCAAGGCTGGTTCAACACACACAAATCAAGAAACGTAATTCATCACATAAACAGAACTAATGACAAAAAAAAAAATGATTATCTCATTATATTCAGAAAAAGCCTACAATAAAGTTCAATATTCCTTCATGTTAAAAACCCTCAATAAACTAGGTATTGGTGGAACATATCTCAAAATAGTAAGAGTAAGTATGACAAACCCATAGCCAACATCATACTGAATGGGCAAAGGCTGGAAGCATTCCCTTTGAAAACCAGCACAAGAAAAGGATACCCTCTCTCACCACTCTTATTCAACATAGTATTGGAAGTTCTGGCCAGGGTAATCAGGCCAGTGAAAGAAAAAAAGCGTATTCAAATAGGAAGAGAGGAAGTCACATTGTCTCTGTTTGCAGAAGACATGATCCTGTATCTAGAGAACCTCTCGTCTCAGCCCAAAAGCTCCTTAAGCTGATAAGCAACTTCAGCAAAGTCTCAGGATACAAAAACCAATGTGCAAAAATCACAAGCATTCCTACACACCAACAACAGACAAGCAGAGAGTGAAATCATGAATAAATGTCTACTCACAATTGCTACAAAGAGAATAAAATACCTAGGAATACAGCTAACAAGGGATGTGAAAGACCTCTTCAAGGAGAACTACAAACCACTGCTAAAGAAAATAAGAGAAGACACAAACAAATGGAAAAACATTGCATCCTCTTGGCTAGGAAGAATCATTATCATGAAAATGGTCATACTGCCCAAAGTAATTTATAGATTCAATGCTATTCCCATCAAACTACCATTGACATACTTCACAGAATTAGAAAAAACTACTTTAAAGTTTATGTGGAACAAGAAAAGAACCCATATAGAAAGACAATCCTAGCCAAAAAGAACAAAGCTGGAGACATCATGATACCTGACTTAAAACTATACTACAAGGCTACAGTAACCAAAACACCATGGTACTGGTACCAACACAGACATATGGACCAATAGCACAGAATGGAGATCTCAGAAATAAGACTACACATCTACAACCATCTGATCTTCGACAAACTTGACAAAAACAAGCAATGGAGAACGGATTCTCTATTTTAATAAATGCTGCTGGGAAACTGGCTGGCCATATGCAGAAAACTAAAACTGGACCCCTTCCTTACACCTTATATGAAAATTAACTCAAGATGGATTAAAGACTTAAATGTAAAACCCAAAACCATAAAAATCCTAGCAGAAAATCTAGGCAATACCATTCAGGACATAGGGATGGGCAAAGATTTTATGATGAAATCACCAAAAGCGATTGCAACAAAAGCAAAAACTGACAAATGGAATCTAACTAAAGAACTTCTGCATAGCAAAAGAAACTATCATCAGAGTGAAGAGACAACTTACAGAATGGGAGAAAATTTTTGTAATCTACCTATCTGACAAAGGTCTAATATCCAGAATTTACAAGGAACTTAAACAAATTTACAAGAAAAAAACAACCCCATCAAAAAGTAGGCAAAGGACATGAATAGACATTTCTCAAAAGAAGACATTTATGCCACCAACAAACATGAAAAAAAGCTCAACATCATTGATCATTACAGAAATGCAAATGAAAACCACAACAAGATACCATCTCATGCCAGTCAGAATGGCAATTATTAAAAAGTCAAGAAACAACAGATGCTGGCAAGGCTGTGGAGAAATGGAATGCTTTTGTACTGTTGGTGGGAATGTAAATTAGTTCAACCATTGTGGAAGACGGTGTGGTGATTCCTCAAGAATTTAGAACCAGAAATACCATTTGACCCAGCAATCCATTACTGGATATATACCCAAAGGAATATAAATCATTCTATTATAAAGATACATGCACACATATGTTTATTGCAGCACTATTCACAATAGCAAAGACATGAAATCAACCCAAATGCCCACCAATGATAGACTGGATTAAGAAAATGTGGTGCATATACACCATGGAATACTATGCAGCTATAAAAAGGAATGAAATTATGTCCTTTGCAGGGATGTGGATGAAGCTAGAGGCCATCATCCTCAGCAAACTAAAACAGGAACGGAAAACCAAACAATGCATATTCTCACTCACAAGTGGGAGCTGAACAATGAGAACACATGGACACAAGGAGGGGAACAACACACACCAGGGCCTGTTGGGGGGACAGTGGGAGGGAGAACAACAAGATAAATACTTAATGCATGCAGGGCTTAATAGCTAGGTGATGAGCTGATAGGTGCAGCAAACTACCATGGCATATGTTTACCTATGTAACAAACCTGCACGTTTTGCACATGTATCCTGGAACTTAAAGTAAAATTTTAAAAAAAACATTAATTTAACTTTGCCATAATTAACTCCTTGCTTGGGTGATTTCTAAATCTCAGAAATTACCACTAAAGAACTTATCCATGTAACCAAACACAACCTGTTCCCAAAAATCCAACAAAAATAATAATTTTAAAATATTTTAAACTTAAAAGAAAAGAAAGGAAGGAATACTTTGAAAGTAAAACTCATCTGCTTCCCAACTTCTTCAAAGGAGGCAATAATGTAGAGTAGGAAAAGCATGGATGATGGTGTTGACATGGGATTTTAAATCCACCTCCAATACGGTTCCAGGTCTTGAAGAACTCACAGTCCACTAAAAGACAGACACACTAACAGATTGATAATTACATAGGCCTTCCTATGCGCCAGGCATTGTGATAGTTTGTAAACAGGTAGAGGGTGGCCTGCAGTCAGCACAGCCACAGGGGACAAGAGGCCCTAATCTACAGGTTGTGCCATGGCTATGTCTAGTGTCAGACTGCTTGCCAGTGTCTTAAGAAAGCCAGATGCCTGGCTTGGACTCTTGGGTGTGCTCCAAGGGACACATTCACACAAACTCTGTACTCCTGGACTCAATACTTATATTTTTTCTAGTACTAAGTTAAATGCATCAAATTATAAAACCCTTTTCCATAATATTTTCTCACTGAGACTCCCAGGACTTATAATATCTCCAGAACATATTTTTCCATTTTCTATAGGACTCAAAAGTAATATAAGCTCTAAAAAAAATCCACTGAAAAGTCTCTGTAAAAAGTGGAAGATGAAGAGGACACTGATGAAGAAGGTGATTGTTAAGGAGATGAGTGAGCAGGAAGAGGAGCTTGAGGATGAGCCTACTATGGTCAAAGATTATAAAAACCTGGAAAAAGTAGTGCAGTCTTTTCAGTACAATGTTTTCCTGAGCAGAGGCCTCAATGTTGGGAGAAACAATGTGGAAGATGGATTCTACAAAGATGAACTCAGGCTGAATGGGGGAAAACTGCAGAAGCAAAGCAAAATGGTCAAGGTGGGAGACACATTGGATCTTCTCACTGGAGAGCATAAGGAAGCAGGAACAGAGACAGTGATACAGATTCTCCTTAAAAAAAAAAAAAAAGATGTTTGAAGACAAGACTGAAAGTGAAAAATATAGAGCAGTGTTACGCGATGGTGAAAAAACTTAAAAGTTGCCTAAGAAGAGTATGTCTAAATAGATGAATTGCTTTATGGTGAGAAATAAAGAGACTGCGTAAACATTGTGCCTTAATCGTCATAACAAACCTCTGAAGTGACGATAATAATACTCAGCATTTACTGCGTACTTGCTACGTGCCAAGCACTAGTCTAACCATGTGTCATGTCTAATGCCATTTAATTATCGTGATTACCTTGTGAGATAGGTACTGCTAGTATCCTTGTCTCACAGATGAGAAAATCAAGCCTTGGAGAAGTGACTTCCCAACGTTAAACAATTAGGAAGCCACAACATTGGAAATCAAACTTTCCTGAATCTTGACACTGCCATGACCACTATGATCAAGGGAAGCACAGGCTGCAGTGGGAGTGCAGAGGAAGAGTGCTTTACCTAGTCCTAGCCTAGCAACAAGAAAACGTTTCCTATAAGGAAGTCTTAGCTGAGACCTGAGAACAAATAGGAGTCAGAAGGCAAAGAAGGTAAAGACATGTGCAAAGACCTGGACAGTTCCCAGGAATTCTGAGTAGTTTGGTCTGATTGGAGTATAAGAGGAAAAATCAAGACAGGAGACCAGAGGTCAGGTCAGGAAAAGTTTTGCTGTGTGTTGTATTCATCAGAACTCTTGTGGTTTCAAGAAACAAGTCTGTGGAGCTACCCTAGAGAGAATCAGAAATGTACTGGTTCAAGTAGCCTGACTATGGGAACCATGAAGTTAGATTGGTCTCCCTCTCTATCCTAGTTTTTTCTGTGTGGGCTTTATTTTCTCAGACCACCTTCTTCCACAAGACAGAAATTAACACTAATATTATCGCCTTCAGGATTGCCTTTCATAGTAGCCACAGAGATTCTTTTCTCTGAAGTATAATGTTTAATTTCCAAACATTTCGGGATTCTTCTAGATATGCCTCTTGTTGTTAATCAATAACTTATTGAACTGTGATCAGAGAATGTATTTATACTTAAGGTATAATTCCTTTAAAATTTTTTAAGACTGACTTTATGGTTCAGCATATGACCAATTTTGCTAAATGTTTCATGTGGACTTTAAAAGAATATACATTCTTTTATTTGGGGATGCAGAGGTGAATAAAGGCAAATGTGATCAGATTTGTTTATCATACCCCTCAAATGTTCTGCTCACTCATGGATTTTTTGTCCATTTATTCTGTCAGTAACTACAGTAAATGTGTTAAAATCTCCCACTATAACTGTGAACTAATTTATCCTTTTATTTATGTTAGCTTTCACTTTGTATACTTGAAGTTACATAATTAAGCAGGTACAAATGTAGAATTATTTCTGGTAGGTAAACCCTTTTTAACATGATGAACTGTCCCTCTATCTCTACAACTGCTTTTTGTCTTAAAGTCTGTTTTATGTGGTATTAATATAGCTGTGTTAGCTTTCTTTTGGTTAATGTTTGTATGGTAAACAGTTTTTCATCTTTTAACTTCATCTTTTATCTCTCTGCATCCCTATGTGTGAGATCTTCTCCTTGCAAGCAGCATAAAATTGGAATTTATCCAGCCCGAAAACCTTTATCATTTGATTGAATTATGTGGTCCATTTATATTATATAATTATTAATATATTTGGGTTTAATCTACCATCTTATTTTCTACTTGTTTTGTATTTTTCCTTCTTCCTTTTTCCCTTCTTTTGGATTATTTAAATATTTTTGTTACATTTTTACCACATTTGCTTTTACTTCTTTTTTATTACTTCAACCATTACTCTAGAGGTTATAATGCACATCTTTGGTTTATTATATTCTAATGTAAATTAATTTTTACTTCTCAGACAAGGCAAGGCCTTAGAACAATTTAGCTATATTCACACTCTCCTACCTATGTGCTCTTATTGTCATAAATTGTAATTATACATATATATAATAAAACCCACCACATCTTATTATAATGAAGTTTTAATAATATTAATGTAGATTTACCTAAATGTTTATCCTTTGCATTAGTCTGTATTGCTCTGTACATTACCAGGCTTCAATCTAGGATTATGTTATTCTGCCTAAAGAATAGCTCTTAGCCAGGCACAGTGGCTCACTCCTATAATCCCAGCACTTTGGGAGGCCGAGGTAGGCAGATCACTTGAGACCGGGAGTTTGAGACCAGCCTGGCCAACACAGTGAAACCCCATCTCTACAAAAAGTACAAAAATTAGCCAAGTATGGTGATGCGCACCTGTAATCCCAGCTACTTGGGAGGCTGAGGCAGGAGAATCGCTTGAACCTGAGAGGTAGAGGTTGCAGTGAGCCAAGATCGCACCACTGCACACTCCAACCTGGGTGAAAGAACAAGACTGTCTCAAAAAACAAACAAACGAAAAAGAATAGCTCTTAGTATTTATTTTATTGTGGCTTCATTCACAACAAACTCTCGCTTTTTGTCTGGCATTGTCCTTCATTTTTAAATGATATTTTTTATCATTTAAAATTTTAGGTATAAAATTTTAGGTACAAAAATTTTAGATTTTTAAAATTTTAGATTTTAGGTACAAAATCCTAGGTTGACGGTTTATTTTCTTTTTCAACACTTTAAAGATGCCATTTCAGTTTTTATTTCTCTCAAAAAATAACTGTCCCATCTTATTGTTACTCCTTTGAAGATAATGTTTGTTTTTATTCTGGGCCCCTTTATTATTTTCTCTGGCTTTCATTTTCAGCAGTTTTGTTATGTACCAAAGTGTGGTTTTACCTGAATTCATCTTGATTTGGGTTCATAGAACTTCTTGGATCAGTGGTTTGATGTCTTTTGTCAGGTTTGACAAATTAGCTGACTTTCTTTCCTCAGGTGTTTATTGGCCTCATTTTCTTTTCCCTCTTTTTCTGGGGTGCCAATCACATATACATCAGGCCTTGTCCCAGTGTGTCTTACGGCATTTTCTGCATTGTCCATTGTTTTCCCTCTCCATGCTTTAATCTAGGTTTTTCTATTGGATCTGTTTTCCACTGTACTAATCTGCCTGTCCGTCTCTTTTTCAAGAATGTCAGCTAATTGGAATCATACAGTATGTTGCCTTTTCAGATCAGTTATTTCATTTAGTAGTACGCCTTTGCGGTCTCTCCAGGTCTTTTCATGACTTGGTAACTCATTTACTTTCATCACTGAATACTGTTCCATTGTCTGGATACACATTTTGTTTATCCGTTCACCTCTTGAAGACATCTTGGTTGCCTCCAAATTTGGGGAATTATGAATAAAGCTACTTTAAATATTTGTGTGCAGGTTTTTAGGTGAAAATAAATTTTCAACTCATTTGGGTAAGTACCAGAGAGGACAACTGCCGGATTGTATGGTAAGAGTATGTTTAGTTTTGTAAGAGACTGCCAAACTGTCTTCCAAAGTATTCATACCATTTTGTATTCCCACCAGCAATGAATGAGAGTTTCTTTTGCCCCACATTAGAATCGTGTTTTAGGTTTTAGCCGTTCTAATATGTGTATAGTGGTAGCTTATTGTTTCAAACACCTGTTTTTTGTTTTGACCATAATTTTAGTTGTTTTCAGCAGAAGTATGACTAAGATAAGCCTCTGCACCACACCAAAGAAGAACATGAGATTTGCTCTCTCCAATTCAAAGTTCAAAACTTCCGAGGAGAGGCTCTGATTGGCCCAAGTAGAGTCCAGTACTCACATCTGACAAGGGAAATGAGACTTATATGATGACAACCTCAATGCAAACTACATGGTTGAATTGGGCAAAAGCATTTATTGGAAGGAAGGAAGCATTTCTAAAAAGCAGAAAGGAGTGTTGAGAACTACAATCCACGGGTGTCTATCACAGGGCCATGCTGAGAAGTGAAAACTTTACCACTTTACCCTTAGCCTAATAATACATCCTTAAGGCAATGCATTGGCACTGACATGGATGAAACACAGAAATAATTATTCATCTGAACATTATCTGATATTGCCAGATGGCTTTCACTATAAATAACTTATGAAGAATATTTTAAATCATCCATGTTTTTACTATAGTATCATACACATTGTTTTCACTTAGATTTTTAAATTGACATTGTTTCCATGAGTCTGTAAGCATCTTCCTTAATAATTGTGAGTATAGTTGGGAATTAAGGACACAGTCTTTGGAACCAGACTGTTAGTGTCAAATTCCAGCTCTGCCACTTGCTAGATTTATGATCTTCAGTCAGTTATTTAACTTCTCTGGGCCTCAATTTTCCCACTGAAAAGTAAAGATACTACTAATACTTACCATACTGGCTCATTATAAGGATGAGATGAGTTCATACATATAAAGTGCTTAAAACAATACATGTGTGTCCAAAACAAATACTTACTGTTATTGTTCTATTCTTACATAAACTTTTCAAAGAACCAGTCTTACATTAATTGGTGGTATTGGTTTCATTTTCTAATATATTTATACTTTTTAAAAATTATTTTATACTGTCTGATTTCCTTAAGCTTGTCTTTTGAACTTCCTGGGACAAATATCTAATTTATTGAATTGCCTTCTTCCTATTTAATCATGAAAGAAGTTAATGCCATTACTTTATCTCTGATGATTGTTGTTTTTTCATTATAATTTTTCATGTATCACTGAAGATTTACTTCTCTTTTTGACTCACGACTTGTTCAGTAAGATGGTTTTGGTTTGTTTTAATTTCCAAATGCTTGGTTTTCATTGTTGCTATAATGTGTATCTTTTGAGACTAGTTTCTGGTTTTATTATGTGTAGTCCAAAACCATGGTCTTTTCTGCTTTGGGGAATGTACTACATTTTCACAATGGCCTAACATATGAACTACTTCTGTTCAAATTATCTGGACATAAAGAAAGAAGCCATATTATTTATAAATACAGATGTGTATACGTAACTGTTACATCATGTCCATTAGTTATGCCATTTAAATCTTCTCTGCCCTCATTTATTTTTTACGTGCCTGATTTGTCAAGATATGAGAGAGGGGTGTTTCTATCTTACATTATTGTTAAGAAATTTCTCCTTGCATTAAAGCTGTGATATTTGGCACACTGTTTCATGATGTCACATCTTCTTGTGAATTTTACTTTTATAAGTGTAAAATCAGCTATTAGTCCTATTTAGCATTTCATTATTTGAATTCTTCTTTATCTAAAATACAATTGCAAGCCCTTCTTTCTATGGTTTCTATTTGCTCTTCCCAGCTTTTCACAGTTGGACTTGTTTCTTCACTAGGTCATTGTACATTATAGGTAAGCTTTTCAATATAAGGATTTAACCCCTTAAAATTAACTCTTAGCCAGGCATGGTGGCACTATCTATAGTCCCAGCTACTCAGGAGGCTGAGGCAGGAGGACAGATTGAGCCCAGGAGTTCCAATCCTTCCTAGGCAAAATAGCAAGACCACATCTGTAAAAAATACATGTAAAAAAGTAATTCTTATGACAACATGTATTGTAATGTACTTGTCGCAATTTTTTGTTTCTTTGCTATTTTCTTCATTTCCTTCATTGTTTTCTACACAAACTTTTTTTCTCCCAGTAATTTGGAAGGTGCACATAATTTGTTAAAATTGCATCTGTAGTTATTTCTTAATAAGTCCAAAGCATTTGAAACAACACTTATCTCTTAGCCTTGGGAGTAGAACGCACTTTAGTTCTTCCTCCATGTAAAACGAGATCATCAGCACACATGTTCCTTCGCCTTCTCCTTTTCCTGCTTCTCCTTTCTCCCACCTTTATCAGTCAAACCTTAGATTAACTCAAGTCTTTATTTTCACTGATACATACTTTTCCCTGTTTCATTTCCATTTCCCGAGACACTTTCGTCAGAATTGGAAGTAGGAGAAAAATTGATATAATGTAAGTTTCTCTTTCCAGAAGGCCTCAAACAATGCTTTATCTGAAAAATAATTATTTTGCATACGTAGGATTCAAAGGATTTGTGATGTTATGTGATAAGTTTTCATTACATCCTATGTTTAGTGGTTTTTTTCCATGTATAAGCATACCGCCAATGAAAGACGTAATAAAAGCACTTTAAATGTCTCCTTATAAATCCTGTTGTCAGTTTAAGAATGTTATTCAAAATGTAATGGTCTGATAAGAATATAAGGTTTTTAGAAATCTGTTCTAAGAATCTCGCAGACACAAGCACAAAATACAGTTATACCAAGACTATTACTAGGAGCTCTATATTTAAATTTCAAATAACTGCAGTCAGAAAGCTATGAAAAGCATGAGATTCTCTTTCTTCTTATAAAAAGGAGACAATGCCTACTTTTGATTTCAAGGGAAGAAGGACAATAGAGAGGCAGAAAGGAAGCGGCAGAAAGGACAGTCAAAATTTCTCCTCCAGCTGGCTAGAAATAGATGAAGATGGAGATTCTCCAAATAAAGGAGACCAGCCCTAGGGGTGATACTTTGACATCAACTTAATGCAAGCAGGATGACTTACAAATAACCCTTCCAACTGAGGTCTAGGAATCCATTTAGAAAGAAATAAGGGCTTTTTGAAAAAGTTTTTGAATTTTGCCTAGAAAGTATATCTTTAAAGAGAATTCTTAGAGACTATTTTCCTGTTAAATGATCTATTCATCTGTCTCTTCCAACAAAACGCTTCCTAGTTTGTGCTGTAAAACAAACCACAGTTGAATGGAAGGTTTTCAGTTACAGGACAGGTTCCCCAAAAAGCGAGCTCTGGGAAGCTCTGAATACAGGATGTTGATTAGGGTGCAGTTCCAGGAAGTAGAAGGGAAGGAAGCAGGGTTGGTCAGAGGAAGATGGTGGGGCGTGATACAGCCTCAGTGAACTCCTCAGCTGACCCCACAAGTAGCTATGAAGCTGGGATGGCCCTTCTTATAGCCGCCTCATGTTGAGATGCAGGTGGGCCCTCTTCCCCAAGAAGGCATAACCCTGGGCAATATGGCTTCTTCAGCGAAGGCCAATTCCCAGAGAGGGCTAATAGCTAAGGGTTGTCAGCTAGCAGCCGAGGGACAAAAGTCTTTCAGTCCCAAAGGGAGATCTGTCCCGGCTGCTCAGCATTCACTGCAGGCTCTGTCCGGGCTGTCCTCATGCCACACCCTCTCACTCAGCACTCACACCCCCGACTGCAAATACCATCACTATACAGATAGCTCCTAAATGTATACCTTCGGCACAGAGATTTCTTTAGGACTCCAGACCCATATATGCAACTATTTCCTTGATATCTTCACTTGATGTTTCAAGACACCTGAATCTCAGCATGTCCAAAACTGAAAGACACCTGAATCTCAGCATGTCTAAAACTGAATTCATGGTCTCTGTTACGAACTAAATGTTTGGGTCTCCCTGAAATTAATATGTTGAAATGTAACCCCCAAAGTGATGGTATTAGGAGGTAGGGCCCTCATGAATGGGACTAGTATCCTTATAAAAGGGACCCGGAGAGCTGTCTACCTCATTTTTCCCCCACGTGACAAGGAGAAATCAGCCATCTGGAAAACCTGGAAGAGGGAATGCACCAGAACCTGACCGTGCTGGCACCCTGGTCTCTGACTTCTAACCTCCAGAGCTGTGAAAAATACATTCATGCTGTTTATCAGCCACCCAATCTGTGATGCTTTGTGGAAGTGACCGGAACAGACTGAGGCAGCCTCTGCCCTCCAACCTGCTGCTCCTCCTGCCATGCCTGCTTCAGGAATCTGTCCCATCATCCACCCATTCACTGTTCTGGCCAGAAACCTGAGAAGAATTCCTGCCAACTCCTTCTTCCTCCTATATCCAATCACCAAGTCCTGGCAACTCTCCCTCCCAGATGTCATTTAAATCAGTCCACCCTCTGTCTCCACAACTCCACCCTGCTCTGCTCTGTCGCCTGATCGAATAGCTGTGCTTTCCTCCCCACCAATCCTACAGCCCACACAGTCTGTAAGATCACAGTCTCAAACCTAAAGTCAGCCCGCAAGGTGCTTTATGACTTGTTCTCTTCCTGCTCCTCTCTTCCCCATGAGCTTCCCTGGCCTCCCAAACACCCACTCCCTCCCAGCCCAGAGACTCTCCCCTGATGCTTCCTTTCATGGTTCCTCTTCAGGGAGCACTTTTCCCACTCCTTTAATTAATTCCTTGTGATTCTTGAGAGCCATTTAAATATTACTTCCTCAGAGAAGCCCCCTGAGGCCCTGGACTCAATCCAATTCCTTAGCACCCTGTTCATTGTTGAAATACCATAATACATAAAACTACATAGTTAGTTGTGTAATTGTGACTTAATGAGAATGAGGACTGAGTTTTTACAATCTAAATATCAGTAAGCAGGGGTAGATGGGTAAATCTTGGTTCATTGCATATGATGAAATATTATGCAGTCATTAAAAATGATGACATAGTATACGGAATAACATGGGAAATGATTATGACATAATTTCGAGTAAAAAGAGGAATCAAAGTTGTATAGACATTATATAATCTCAACCTTGAGAAAAAATAAAGATTAAAAAAATACAAAAAACATTTATCGGATTTTTTTCTGGATGATGTTATAGGTGATTTCCACTATTTTTTAAATACTTTTTGTTCATGTCCCCAAATACACGCTTTTTTTTTTTTTTTTTTTTTTTTTGACAGAGTCTCACTCTGTCACCCAGGCTGGAATACAGTGGTGTGACCTTGGCTCACTGCAACCTCTGCCTCCAGGGTTCAAGCAATTCTTCCACTTCAGCCTTCCAAGTAGCTGGGACTACAGGCATGTGCTGCCACACCTGGCTGATTTTTGTATTTTTAGTAGAGACGGGGTTTCACCATGTTGCCCAGGTGGGTCTCAAGCTCCTGACCTCAAGTGATCCACCCGCTTCGGCCTCCCAAAGCGCTGGGATTAAGGCGTGAGCCACCATGCCAGCTACTACTTATTTTTAAACATGGGAAAACCATGAATAATTTTCTGCCAGAAAAAAATCCACTGAGGTCTAGAAAATATAATTTTTTAAAAAACAGTGCGTTTATCGCATACTAGGAAGCCAACATGATAAAACCAAATATTTGAGTATAAGTTTATTGGGTGTAATGAAAGAGCCCACGGAAAATTCCTTTTATGGGCCTGAAAGTCTCTGATAAACCAGAGAGGATTTGCAGAATGCAAATATCTATTGCTCTGAAACCAGGTGCAACAGGAACATGAGTGTCCCCTCCCAAAAGATGGACCATACATCTCCACCAAAGAAAGACAACATGTAGCATTTGCAAATTCCTCATGAAAAGTTTCTCTTTGTAGAGAAGGTATGCTTTTTTATGTTTACATTAAAGAATAAGGGGAAAACAATAATCCCTCACTGACTCATACAAGGTAAGATGGCCCTTGCCTAACAGTCGCCAAAATAGTTACATGTTAGTTGGTTCATGTAAATTCACTGCTTAAAACTCTCCATTTTTACATCTAACTGAAGAAAGGGAAAGTCCTCTAACTAGCCCAACATAACCCAATTTCTGTCACTCACGCTCCTGTCTTCCCTCTCCTTCTACTGGACTGCTGCTGCTGCTTTTCGTTTCTTTCTTTCTTTTTCTTCTTCTTCTTCCACCTCCTCCTCCTTCCTTCTCCTTCCTTCTTCCTTCCTTCGTTATTCCTTCCTTATTCCTTCCTTCCTCCTTCCTTCTTCCTTCCTTCTCCTCCTTCTTTTTCCTGTTCTTCAGCCCCAGGACCCTGCCCTTGACCCCAGCTATCTGCGTGCCTGGTTTGCTTACTTCTGGTTTTTATGTAAACATCACTTTCTATGTGAGGCCTTCCTTTGCCATTCTACTTAACATTGACTCCCCTGACACCCTCATCTCCTTCTCTCATGTATTGCTTTAGTTCTCCATAGCGCTTATTTTTTTAAACATACTGTATACTTTAGTTATTTTGTTTATCACTTGTCTTTCCTTAAAGATTGATTTTTTTATGTTTTGCTCACTTTTGCTCCCCTGGTACCTAGAAAAGAATTTGGTACAGGATATAGACTCAATAAATATTACACGAATGAAGGAATGAAGGAATGAATGGATAAGTGTTTCACTTGAACCTGACTCACATAAGTAGGAGCCTTGTGCATGGATGTCACCCCTCCTCCACAAGCTGTGCCCCTAGACCAGAACTGAAGACTCCCACCTTCAGGCAGGAGTGGGTAGTACATGTTTGTAACTACTTGGCATTGTCTTTTGTTGAGTTGAGGTAATTTCAGTTTTAAGTTGGTCTCTGCCTCTTGATCTCTGGAAGATTCAATTTCATAGAAATTGTTTAAAAGAGGCCGGGCGCGGTGGCTCAAGCCTGTAATCCCAGCACTTTGGGAGGCCGAGACGGGTGGATCACGAGGTCAGGAGATCGAGACCATCCTGGCTAACACGGTGAAACCCCGTCTCTACTAAGAAATACAAAAAACTAGCCGGGCCAGGTGGCGGGCGCCTGTAGTCCCAGCTACCTGGGAGGCTGAGGCCGGAGAATGGCGTGAACCCGGGAGGCGGAGCTTGCAGTGAGCTGAGATCCGGCCACTGCACTCCAGCCTGGGCTACAGAGTGAGACTCCGTCTCAAAAAAAAAAAAAAAAAAAGAAATTGTTTAAAAGAAAAGAAAAATGTTCACACAAAAATCTGTACATGAATATTTATAGCAGCATTATTTGTAGTAGACAACAATGGAAAACAACCCAGATGTCCTTTAATGGATGACTGATGAAACAAACTGTGGTATCTCCATAGCATGGAATACTACCCATCAATACAAAGAAAACAACCGTTGATACATCCAACACGCCTGGATTTCCAGAGAATTACGCAGAGTGAGAAAGCCAATCCAAAAAGGTTATATAGTGCTTGATTCCATTGATATAGCATTCTTGAAATGGCAAAATTATAGAACTGTGGAACAGATGAGTGGTTGCCAGGGGTTAAGGAGAAGGTTGGGGACGGAGACAAGTGGTTCAGAAAGGAAATATCTCATTCACGTCCAGCCTAGGCAACACAGCAAGACCCCGTCTTGAAAGAAAGCAAGAAAAGAAAGATGAGAAAATTAAAAAAAAAAAAAAGACAGAAAAGAAAGAAAAATGAAAAAAGAAAAAAGAGAAAGAGAAATGAAAGAAAGAGGACAGGAGAGGAAAGAGAGATGGAGGGAAGGAGGGAGAGAGGGAGGAAATGTTCAGAATATGGCATATAGTAAATACTGAGACTAATGAAGTCACCCATAATCAAACTAGGCTATTCCCAGTTGTTAAAAAAAAAAATTCACTAAACTTCATCAGATTCCAAGAATAATGGGGTCCAGTAAGAACACATTAAAGTCAGAGAAAGACCAACATGACACCTGACATTCTGGAAATCTTAGCCAGTGCAGTAAAGCAAAGAAAATAAGTAAAAGGTATTTACAGGTTGGAAGGAAGAAATAAACGTCTCATTTATAGATGAAATGATTGTAGAAATCCCAAAAAATTCTGTATACCAGCAATTAACAATGGAAAATTCAAGTTAAAAGTGCCATTCAGAATAGAACCAAAAATCACAAAATATTTGGTATACATCTTACAAACTATGTGCAAGATCTGTAGAGTGACAACACAACACATTCAAAACCTAACAAAATGTAAAAAGACCTAAATAAATGAAGACATATCCCATGTTCAGGAATCAAAAGATTCAACATTGTTACAATGACAATTTTTCCCAAACTGATCTATAGGTTTAATGCAATTAAATAAAAATCCCGAGCGTTTCTTGCAGAAATCAACAAGCTAATTCTGAAATTTATATAGAAAGGCAAAAAAACTAGAATAGCCAAAACAATTTTGGGGAAACACCTTACGCTGTAAGACATGATACTTAACTTCTAAAATTACTACAGCCAGTCATAGGCCAAACCACCCCAAAATCACTATTGCCTCAAGACAGTGTGGTATTGGAGAAAGAACAGATACCTAGATCAAAGGAACAGTATTAGAGCATCCAGAAATAAACCCACAGACATATGATCAATTGATATTTTAAAGGAATCTTTGTTTATTATATATTATTATAATAAGTAATAACTTAGCCTAAGAATTAGGATACAGTTAATTTTTTTTAGATAACTGTAGATTCACAAGCAATTGTAAGGAATAATAGAGAGATCGTGTGTACTCTTTACTCAGTTTCTCCCAGTGAATATCCCAGATGTGATTTTGCAAGATGTCACTTACAAAACTACAGTGAAAAATCACATCCAGGATATTGTGATTGATATGTGCAACACATAGACCAGGGATATCTCATGTTGCACTTACATAGCCACATGCACTTCTCTCCATCCCCAACCCTCTCCTTAACCCCTGGCAACCACTCATCTGTTCTACATTTCTATAATTTTGCCATTTCAAGAATGTTACATAAATGGAATCATATAGTATATAACCTTTTTGGATTGGCCTTCTCACTCTGCATAATTATCTGGAGATTAAAGTGTGTTGGATGTATCAACGGTTTGTTTCTTTGTATTGATGGGTAGTATTCCATGCTATGGAGATACCAGAGTTTGTTTCATCAGTCATCCATTAAAGGACATCTGGGTTGTTTTCCATTTTTGTCTACTACAAATAAAACCACTATAAATATTCGTGTACAGATTTCTGTGTGAACATAAATTCATTTCTCTGGGATAAATGCCCAATCGTCGGGTTGTACAGTAGTTAAATGTTGCATTTTTTCAAAAGTTGCCAAACTATTTCTCAAAGTGGTTGCAGCATTTTACATTACCACCAGCAATGTATGACAGCTCCAGCTGCTCTGTATCCTCACCAACTTTTGTTATAGTCAGTATTTTTTTATTTCATCCATTCTAATAAGTGTGTAGTGTTATTTCATCATGGTTTTAATTTGCATTCTCCTAACAACGCAAATTAGGGAATTTGCATTTGTTCCTCCTTAGATCTATGATCCATTTTGAATATTTCTTTTATATAAGATGTGAAAGCTGGGCATAGTGGCTAACACCTGTAATCCCAGCCCTTTAGGAGGCCAAGCCAGGCAATTGCTTGAACCCAGGAGTTCAAGACCAGCCTGGGCAGTATGGTGAAACCTTCTCTCTACAAAAAAAAAAAAAAAAAAAAAAAATACAAAAATTGGCTGGTCATTGTGGCACATGCCTGCAGTCCCAGTTACTCGGCAAGCTAAAGTAGAAGGATCGCTTGAGCCTGGGAGGTCAAGGCTGCGGTGAGCCATCATCACACCACTGCACTCCAGGCTAGGCCAGAGTGAGACCCTGTCTCAAAACAAAAAAAAAGGTGAGGTTTAGGAAACGTTTACTTTTTCGCACATGGATATCCAATTGTTCCAACACCATGTATTGAAAAGACTACCCTTTCTTTACTGAACTGCATTTGTACATTTCCTTTATAAAATATCAGCTGAGACTTATGCTTCCAGGGAAATTCAGTAGACATACTTTTCCCTATTCCTGTCTCCAAGTATTAGAAACTAAAAACTTGGAACATTATATATAAAACAAACATAAGAACACTCTGAAAGCTATAGAGAACAGACCAGTTAAGAACCTCAAAGCCCAGGGAACAACACAGAAGTGAGTTCTTAGGCTTTCTTTTTCTTTCATATATTCCAGACTTGAAGCTTAAGAAGCCAGGAACCTGGAAATGCCAAAAGGCATAGACAATTTAAAAAGGCCCAACAAAAACCAGCTCTCTCTATGTAAAGGACCAGGAAAGGAACAGCTGAGCAAGACAGAAAACTTTACGATGATAACCACTCAACTAGTCAAATACCACAGAAAAAACTGGGGCCCCAACCACCTTAACAGCAGTAAGGGCTTAGTAGGAAGCCCAGGCTTTCACACTCATGAAGCTGTGCCGATGTGCCCCAACACCCCCAGTGGGGTGAAGCCAGAAAAGGGAAATTAGAGGGCCCAGAAGTTTACCCCACTAACCAGTAATGAGTCTTCTTTTTCCTCTTCATTCTCCTACTCTCCCCACTGACCCAGTGTCAGTGGACACCACATGAGAAGCCAGAAGGCAGGAAAAAGAAAACAGAAAAACACAGACAAAAAATAACAAACAGAAAAAAACTAAAATAAAATGGAAAACTTAAGTACTAACATTAACTACATTAAATGTAAATGATCTAAATATATGCATATCAATAAAAGACTGACATTGGCAGAGTAGATTCAAACATGACCCAGCTATACGTTATCTATAAAAAACTCATTTCAAATATAATGATATAGGCAGGTTGAAAGTAAAAGAATGGAAAAAGATATAATAAAATGAAAGCAGGAATATTTATGTTATTATCAGATAAAACAGACTTAAGAACAAAGAAAATTACCAGACAAAAAAGGGCATTATATAAAGGATCAATTACCAAGAAGATTTAGCAGTCCTAAATATGTATGCACCAAATAATAAAGCTGCAAAATATGTGATGTAAAAACTGTGAGAACCTAAAGAATAGAAAAACATGTAACTGGAGACATCAACACACCTCTTTTAACAACTGTTAGAATAACTAGACAGGTAATCATCAAGAATACAGAAGAACTCAGTTATCAACCAAGAGAATCTAATAGACATTTGCTGAACATGTTGAACACTTACCAACAGTAGAATATATATTCTTTTCAAGTGCCCATGAAACCTATACCAAGATAGGCCATATCATTGGCCATCAAACAAACCTCAGCAAATGTAAAGGAACCAAATTCATACAGTGTGTGTTCTCTGAGCACAATGGAATCATGCTAGATATCAATAAAGAATAACAGGAAAATCTCAACCATTAGAAAGTAAACAATGTATTTCTAGATAATCTACAAGTCAAAGAGGAAATTTCAAGGAAAATCAAAAAAGACATTTAAGTAAACCAAAATGGAAACACTTAGAATCTGAGCTATTCCATCAGGAAGGAAAAAAAAGAAAACACAATGTATCAAAATCTGTGGGATACAGCTAAAGCAGTGCTGATAGAAAAACTTGTCACACCAAATGCATATAGTAGAAAAGATGAAAAGTCTCAAATTAATAATCTAGGCATTTCTTTTCAAGAATATAAAAAAGAAGAACAAAATAAAACCAAAGCAAACACAAGAAGGGAAATAGTAAGTAGAAATGAAAGAAACTGAAAACAGAAAAATGAGAGTTCCTGGGTAAATGAAGGATGGCAAAATCATCTGGCCATCATTCTGTCTTCTTAATTGTCCAGTGTCTCTCCAGGACACTGGAGGATTTCTTTTTTTTTTTTTTTTTAAGACATTCAAGTCTTGCTCTGCCACCCAGGCTGGAGTACAGTGGTGCAATCTCGGTTCACTGCAACCTCCAGGACACTGGAGGCTTTCTAGCGGGCATTTCTAGCTAGTGCAACCGAAGTGGATGATATGGGGATTAGACTACCTGCTCAAGTAACTTGCTTGTGCTCTCTGGTCCTGCTCAGTCTTCAATCCCAGATGCACTATTTCCATTTTATGATTGTCTACTGCTAGTACTTCAATTTTTTTACTTGATAAGTCTGATAGAATCCTATTTATAAAGTGAAGTCTCAGATCCATAGTCATTTGGTGCCTCAAGGCCAAGCAATCTGTCTCTACCAGAATCCAGAATCATGTCAGAAGCTGTTTTTCTTTTTCTTGTTTTCTTTTTTTTTGAGACGGAGTCACCCAGGCTGGAGTGCAGTGGCACGATCTCGGCTCACTGCCAGCTCCACCTCCAGGTTCACGCCATTCTACTGCCTCAGCCTCCTGAGTAGCTGGGACTTACGCCCGGCTAATTTTTTGTATTTTTAGTAGAGATGGGGTTTCACTGTGTTAGCCAGGATGGTCTCCATCTCCTGACGTCGTGATCCGCCCACCTTGGCCTCGCAAAATGCTGGGATTATAGGCTTGAGCCACCGCACCTGGCCCAGAAGCTGTTTTTCAAAAGGCATTTAATTCTATGCCATGGACTGCATGACCCTGATCCATAATCCCATTACAGGGCCCATGTTAGGCTTTCCATAAGCAACATACTACATCTTTTATCACTACTGACATCTCTAACATCATAAGGTCTTCCAGATCATATGACTCCAGCAGCAGGACTGCTTACAACACAGCCTGAACCTACTGCAGAGCCCTTTCCTGCACTGTGTCGCACTCACACAAAGTTAACCACCTTCTGTGTCATATATTAGGTGTAATATATGCGCCACATCAATATTCCTAGATGAACAATATATTACTTCCAGAAATACAAAGAGGCCTACCATGCATGTGCTTCAGTTTTTGTGGTGAGGGATTCAAGATGTGAGCAATGATTTTTACTCTGGAGGGTATATCCTAGCATACCCATGGCCATTGGACCCCTAAAAATATCACTCAAGCTGTCTACATTGGACTCCTAAAATCTTCACCGAAAATCCAGGCAGGTCCCTGAATCTTTGTAGCATTTATCTTCCACCCTTGGGAGCACACACGTCTTTTACCAAGGCCTCCAGTGTATGAGCCACCTGTTGCTTGTTCTGCTGATAAGCATAAAGTTACTAATGTAATGATCAGTATGAAATTCTGTGGGATGAAAAAACAGTACAGATCTCTTTGGACTACATTCTTATGAAAGGTAGAAGAGGGCTGGGTGCGATGGCTCACGCCTGTAATCCCAGCACTATGGGAGGCTGAGACAGGAGGATCACCTGAGGTCAAGAGTTCGAGACCAGCCTGGCTAACACGGTGAAACTCCGTCTCTACTAAAAACACAAAAAAATTAGCCGAGTATGGTGGCACATGTCTGTAGTACCAGCTACTCAGGAGGCTAAGGCAGCAGAATTGCTTGAGCCCAGGGAGCAGAGGTTCCAGTGAGCCAAGATCGCATCACTGCACTCCAGCCTCAGCAACAGAGCGAGACTCCGTCTCAAAAAAAAAAAAAAAGGTAGGAGAGTTAACATAGCCCTGAGGCAAAACCTTAAGTAAATATTGTCTGCCCCATGTGAATACAACTGTTTGACCTTTTCTGATTGAAATGGAAAAGCATGCATTTGCCGTATCAATTGCTATATACCATGCTACTGCTCTAACAATGGCATCTGTCTAGCAAAGCAGCTGTGTTCAGGGCTACTATTCAATTAACTCTGCAGTAGTCTACAGTCCTTTGGGTCTTTAATGGTAGCAATAATCTATCACCCTCCTCCCATTCCACAGAATGTGATCTTGTTTTATTATTATTATTATTATTATTATTATTATTATTATTATTATCTTGGCTGGGAGAAAGGAGGCAGTTTTAGGCATTTCTACTTGTCCTTCCTCACTGTTATAACTCTTACTCCACCAGACAAGCATCCTGTGTAGGAGTTACTCCAACTGCCAGGTATATCAATTCCAATTATATACCCAGGGCCTGGGGAGATGGCTATTGGGTAGGTTTCTAAACCCGGTGGGCCCATTGTAAGCCAGACTCTAACCAGGATTCCATCTATTACCTGGTCCCTAGAAGCTTCCACTCTAACAGGGGTGCCATTAGATATTTTGGTGCTCTAGGTATCAATGTGAACTTAGAATCTATGTCCAATAATCCTGAGTGTTCTATTTTCAAAAGTTTCCCAAAAAAGTGCCCCCAAGTCTAGAAATCATTGATGATCTACAGTCTTATATTTTATCCCCTTTGATCAAGCGCATCAAGCACCTCACCTCAAAATCCAATATCTGATCAGACTGGCCAACCCCCTTGCTTATGCCAATATATGCTAATTCTTAGAGCTCTTTCTGTGTATTCTCTCTCTCCTTCCTTATCTGACCCAGGCACTTTTCCAGTTGGGTTACACTGGGATTTAATCTTAGTTGAATGCCTATTGGCCAGGAAAGGGGGTGAGGAAAGCTACTGAGGAGAGAAACGGTTGCCTTGAAGGTGGGAGGGCTTCCGCAGTACCTTCCAACACAGGAGAAGAGTGGGCCAACTCTGTGAACTTGAAGAGCTCATGGGAATCCATGCAGAAGTTACTTACTACACATTCCAGTCTCAGATTTCCCTAACCTGGGCCCTGATTTTGGCATAGCAGATGTGCCTTGACTGACCTTTTATACATCTCTGGAGCTCTGCAGCTCTATAAGATGTTCTATTTGCCACTCCTTAGGTCTGATCTCCCACTGCAGCTTCACTAGCAGAGTGGTCCTCCCATTTATGCTGTAACTGCTTGCTAATGGATATATATTTTTTACTATCCTCTCAGCAGCGTGTTAATACAACTTAGCAGTAGCTAGTGCAGTGAACTATCTTTGAAGGCATTATTCGCCCGTATTTTTCAAATGCCTGCATAATCACACCTGCAAAAGCACTGCCCTCAACTAGGAAGTTTTTCCAAATCATGTCAGATGAAACCTTTAAAAACAGGACTACCGCTATGTGCCAGGTACTATCCATACCACACAGGAAGGCGTCTCTGACAGCTGGATGGTGAATGTGCCAAGTCAGTGTCCCATCTCACTGCCCATTATCTCAGACCATTCCTGACATTGCCTGTGTTAGTTTGGGTCCTCCAGAAGCCAAAACCAAGAAAGAATTAGATGCGCAACATATTTACAGGGAAAATGTCTGTGAGGAAAACTGAGAGGGAGCCACGGGAGCCTGGGAGAGTCATCACACCATGATGAAGAACTAGACGCTTAGTAGGGAAGAGAAGGAAAGAGGGTTGGGTAAGAAAAGTCTCAGGCTATCTCTGGTGCAGTTCTAAGAAATTTTCAGGAAGACAAATGGAGAACCTTTGAGGCCTGTCTTGCAGAAACATACCTGCCTTAAAATCCTTACCATGCTTAATCACTGGCTTGGGAGCAACTTGTTAGGAAGAATGGCTTCATACAAATGTAGCAGAATTCACAATACAGCACAGCTGGGCTATCAGTAAACTATGCCCCTGTGGTGGGAAATCTGAGCAGCACATTTTCATGGTTGCCATAGGTACAGTCCATGAGTCAGGAACTGGAATACTACTGCAGCAGCATACCACCACCTAACCTGGCATTCTCCCTAAAATAAAACGCTGCACTAGTAGTGCTGTTCCCCCTCTACTCCCAGGCCGTCCAGCCATCCTACTCGCACAGACCCACTCCTCATCTCAAGACCATTATTTAACTATTTTATAAATTTACTCCCGTAAGATTCCTAGATTACCCAAGACTTTCCCCAAATTTTAACATTTCCTCAGCTTATACTGGATGTAAAAATACCCTGAATTTAATTAGTTCCTATGCTTAAAGATTCCACTGTTTTTTGTTTTGTTTTCTTTTCTTTTCTCATGAAAGTTCACCTGAAATCTTTCAGGTGACCTGGAATAAATGGCTGAATGATATTTTGAAGTATTGACGTTTCTTCTCTATTCTGCACTCACCAAAATTTTTCATTTAAAACACGAGAAGATCTCTTCCCTCCCCTCCCTGCACAACTAAGCATGAAACAATCACGGCAGAACCCAAAACATAAGTTGCAAATATTAGACTACCGGGCTAAAATAAAATGCCTTTCATCTACACAGAGGAAGGAGTCAGATATAGATTTGGTGAGTGAATGTTTCAACTCATGAAAACTAGACAAATGACACTATGGCCTGGAGATGAAGAGAAGGCAGGACCACAATGTAGTCTGAAGTCTTTAATGTAGTGGGGGTGGGTCATTAGCCCCTACCGAAATTATAGAACAGAAATAAGTTACAGTATTGCAGCTAATGTTCAGTGATGTATCAGTAAAGTCTTATGTTTATTATCTATTTAACATAACAGATTGAACACATATTCACTAGAAATTCTTAAACAAAAATTAAAAGATTTAGAACAAATATTTAGAACATTCATTTCAGTGACAGTCTTCATTCCTCCATGGTTCTAGAATAGCAAAATAAACTGAGTTTGTATCCAGTGCTAGACTCTTATTTTAAATCTAATAAATAGTGATATACCTAATAAATTAAAACAGACTACTATGCCAAGTTGTATAAGTCACATAAATGTAAACATACATTGAAGCAAACCTAAAATCCTCATTCACATTCACTACAAAACTTTATGCAGCATAAATTACAGTATAAACAGTGTAAATATGTCTCATTTTGCAATAGACTTCAGTTGCATAAGGTAAAACTTGAAGCTTCCCCCAAGGATTTAGCAGCCTGAAATTTACCCAGCATAATATAAAGAAGTTGTGTTACCCTCCATGCAGGGAAACTTGAGAGCCCACATGGCAAAAAAAAACCTAGGCCATTTCCCCAAGCAATGTGTCCTTCCATCTGGAAACAGGTGGATTTGATAAATAGTCACTAGAAGATCATGTTACCACAAATTATACACTGTTGTAGCCTCCTGAAGTAATTAAGTTATAACTATTAGAGGAAGAAACAAAACTATGAATTATTTTACAGTCCTTACAACTTGTACTATTTCCTGAGAATTTTGTATATTAACACTTTGTAATACCTTTGTAAATAATTTGGAAGCCCACCCACTCAATGCCCCCCAAAAAGAATGGATGTCATCACTGTAATCATCCTGGATAAAAAAGCACCTGCCACTCCAGGGGGAAGAAGCAACCAGAGTACACAGAATTTGATCATGAACAAGCCTCATTTTGTCTTTCCCTCCTAAGTTTCCAGTTCCACCTAGGCCTTTGATTCAATTCAGAAAGAGAGACCATACCAGCAAAAAAGCAGAAAAACTGGCGGAGGTGAAAGTTGATCACTACTTCACGTTGAGCAGAAAATAAGGACTTATTAAGCAAAACTTCTAAATGATTTTCAGAATTCTAATCCTCTCATTCATTGACTTAAAAATAATGTACCTATTACTTAGGGGTCTGGCAAGGTAAAGGGCATCTCCTCTGATCTTTGCCCAAAAATTTTCCTAAAATACTCCATATTATAATATAGTCCATTATAATATATCCATATTATAAATGCATATATTTACTAACTTTCCTTAGGATGAAAAGATGGCTTAAATAATCATCCGCTTAGTTTTAACACCCAAAATAATGGTTGCTATGTAAATTCTAAGGTTTTTTCCCATAAAATAATAAAGAAGTTTACAGGAAGACAAAAATAACTTAAATGAATCCAAGTTTAATTTAAAAGTTACATCTAAAAGAAGAGATGTACAAAGCAGCAGTTGTAGACTCATTAATAAAATGGAAAAGCTGGTAATTAGAAAATTCATGTAATTGCATCGATATGCTAATCTAAATTTTATGTATAAAGTTAATTTAAAGGTATGTAGAATAAGTATTAATTCTGACAATAACACTTGCATGCATTGGTAACAATATTTAACTAAAGGTATTATTAAATAGCAAAGAAATACTGTTAATTTATAAAGAAGGTAGTTTTTCTATTCAACTACTAAAGTCCCAATTCTAATAAAACACATCAAAATTAACATACATTGAAGCAAACCTAAAATCCTCATTCACATTCACTACAAAACTTTATGCAGCATAAATTAAATAATTATGATTCATTTAATGTTTCATCTTTAGGTTCTTCATAATCTTCTTTGGGAAACATCCAAAGATAGGTTAATCTAAATTAAAAAATGACAAAATTGAATTCTTGTTAATATAAAATATCATCATCAGTAGTCACTGAAATTTTTTAGCATTTCTAAGGCTATAAAGCAACAGTTAGAAACTCCCTGTACTTGGCCGGGCGCGGTGGCTCAAGCCTGTAATCCCAGCACTTTGGGAGGCCGAGACGGGCGGATCACGAGGTCAGGAGATCGAGATCATCCTGGCTAACACGGTGAAACCCCGTCTCTACTAAAAATACAAAAAACTAGCTGGGCGAGGTGGCGGGCGCCTGTAGTCCCAGCTACTCAGGAGGCTGAGGCAGGAGAATGGCGTGAACCCGGGAGGCGGAGCTTGCAGTGAGCTGAGATCCGGCCACTGCACTCCAGCCCGGGCTACAGAGCAAGACTCCGTCTCAAAAAAAAAAAAAAAAAGAAACTCCCTGTACTTAATTGTTTTAATGACTTTTACTTTCTCTAGTTGAACATAAAAAGTTTCCAACACACTCAGTGTGTAACTCATATTCTTCTTTTCAACTCCAACTCCTGCCAATACCTTTGGTGACTTCAACAGTCCCATTTACAAGAAATGTGTCACAGAAACATTGTATCACAGGCCTTCACCTCCAGGCCACTTACTCACAACCAAGGCCATTGCCTAGACAGTCATCACTGGAACCTGTGCTTTACCTCTAGGTGCTGAAACTTTTCAAATGTTCCTAGATAACATATTTTTATGCTCCTACCTTTTTAGACCCCTATACTCTCACTAAGCAAGGTCTCTGCCCTCCTTCGAACTCCCAATCCCGTGATCTTCTGCAAGTTCCATTTGTCTCCCTTCTCAGCCCCACAATAATCTCTCTCATTACTCCTGACTCCAAATAATCCCTGTAATCCCTATAATCCCCGACTCCAAAACTGAAAATTCCTCTTTATCCTCAGCATTGCCTGATACTCTGTACTCAGTCCTCTCCTCTCTCTTCATCTTCACATAAAAGTTTTCATCTACATCTACTGTTAGAACTACATATGACCTTTATGCACTGCAGATATCACACTACCTCCCTTACAACACTTCCAATAACTTGCTTAGCATTTTTGCCTGGGTACCTCACTATTACCTAAAATTCAACATGCCAAAAGTAAAACTCAGTACCTTCATGAAATGAGTCCTTTCTCCTGACTTCCTTATTTCTTATTCACTCTCAAAACTCAGTATCATCTTATCCCCATACCTGATCATTTGTCTTCTCTCTGCACCCTCTGCAACCCTCATTTAAGTGCATTTTACTTTTCACTTGGATGCTATTACAATCCCCAGATTTTCTTTTTCACCTCCTATTTCACCTCCATTCCAAATATTTCCACAAATGACATCATATTCTTTCTAAAATGCAAATCTGATAGCTCCACTGCTTTAAAATGTTCTTCATATTCATAAAGAAACAAGATATTTACATACCCTTATTATCTTCCTATGAAATACTTATTAATTACAAAAGGAAAAATAGTAACTATAAATGGGTAACAACTTAACCAAGAGCTCAAAGTTAACATTATCAATAAGGGATCAGTGAAGATCACGTAACTCAAGATGCGATCCTTTGGAAAGTTATATTACATATACAACGTTCCAGCCAAAAAATGCATAACATGAATCAAATCTTAAGTAGGCATCAGCAAGTCTTGAGAAATAGCCTGAAAAAATGACTGGCCTGTATTCTTCAAAAATATCAATATCAAAAAAGACAAGGAAAGCCTGAAAAACTGCTACAGATTACAGAAGACCAAAGAGACACGACAACTAAACACAATACATGATCCTGAACTGTATATCTAGTAGCAAAATTTTTTTTAAAATTCCTATTAAAGACACTATTAGGGGCAATAGGAAAAAAGTGAAATGTACGTTATAAATTATGTTTCATATTGATGTTCAATTTCCTGAATTTGATAACTGTAGTGTGGTTACACAAAAAGATACCCCTGCTCTTAGGTTACACACACTGAAGTATTTATACACAGAGAGAGAAGAAGAATGAGCAAGCAAATGTGGCAAGATGTTAAAAAACAGCATATCTTAGTAAAGAGTATATTGGAGTGCTTTGTATTAGCCTAATAATCTTTCTGTAGATTCGAAATCATTTAGAATAAAAGATTAAGAAAATGGTCCATTTCTTCATTCCCTACTGAATGAAGTACAAATCCTCTGCCCAAAATTCAAGTTAGACTCTTAGAAATACTATCTCAGTATACTTTTATAACTTTCTTAGGTTACTGTGTCAAACAATCTTTAATCAAAGTGTACACTCCCTACACGTACATTCCCTAAACGTTTTCTTGACTCCATGAATTTGCTCATGTTCATGTCTAAAATATACTCTCAGCTGGACACAGTGGCTCATGTCTGCAATTCCAACACTTTGGAAAGCTGAGGCAGCAGGATTACTTGAGGCTAGGAGTTCTAGACCAACCTGGGCAACATAGCTAGATCCCCAACTATACAAAATAAAAATTTAACTGGCCAGGCATGGTGGTGCATACTTGCAGTCCTATCTACTTGGGAGGGAATGCTGAAGTGGGAGGATCACTTGAGCCCAGGAGTTAGAGGCAGTAGTGAGCTATGATCGAGTGACTATATTCCAGGCTGGGTACAGAGTGAAACCCTGTCTCTTTAAAATAAAAAAATTTTAAAAAAAGGATAACTGTGTGTAGATTTCAGTAGATCAGTAGAGGTGACAAAAAAGAAAGTAGCAGTAGACAGCCTAAAGAAAATCAGAGGTACATGACCAGAGGTCAAGGGTAGGATGGAGATTTAAGGGTAATATACCCAGGAAGAGTAGTTGAAGCTATAAAAATCTGTGAGTTATCTCAGAGTGAATATGTAAAGAGAGAATGGGGACAACAATTACTCCTAGGACAGCATTTGTTATTAGGTGGTAGCAAAGGTAAATATGGTAAGTGGGGCAGGACAAGGGCCATAACACAGCCTGCAGTGCAGGACACTAAGAAATAAAAAGGAGCAGTAGTAAAATAGCAGGAAATACGACAATATATTCAAAGGAAAAGAGAACTAAGTAGAGGTATAAACAAAAAGAAGAAGATTCTGCCCTCAGAGGGTACAATAGAAAAAAAGAAGAAGAAGAAGGAAAAACATGGAGCATAACAGCATGACGGACACGGGGCCCATATGAAGTTTTAAAGGTCAGGAAGTATTTTAACGAGCACCTACTATGTGCCAAACATTGGATTTAAGAAAGGAAATTGGCTGGAATTAGCAACAGTTGGTTATACACTAATGTTTGGAGAAGGGAGAATATAGAAGGGAAGGGAAAAAAATCTATACTCTATAATTATTACCTAAATAGAGTCTTACCAGAAGATAAGAAGATTCATCTTGTATAATTTGAGCCTGCAAACAACATAAAGAATAAGGAAAATTTAAGATGGCCTCTAGCACTGGTTTTCCCATTAATAAATACATATTATGGAATACAAGTTATAATACATTTTTAAACATAATTATGAGTTTTATAAAGAAGTTCTGTAATCTAGTTTAACACTGTAATGTAAAATAGTGAACTTGTTTGGAAGAGGCTATTTATGGAAACCACAGCGTATCATTTTAAGTTGTTAAATAATCCTTACAAGATTACATTTAAGAGAAGGCTTCTTGCTGAGGCAGAAAAGAATCCAACAAGTTCAAAGTTATGCAGTGATCTGAACTAGCACTCAGAAGCATGTCCAGGTTTTGTGCACACTGCTCTGCCTATTCAAACATCCTTTTCGGTTAAGACACCTCTGACTACTTTTCTTTTTCCTATCCACCCCCCACCTCATTCTCCTCCTTTGTGGATAAGAAAAGTGAAACACATTTTCACTAATCTGCCATTATTGCAAACAATTCATGCTACCACTGATGCAATATTATATGAACCGTAAGTTTCCACTGCTTGCAAAATGGCATTCTGTTTTCATGATTATCTTATGAAAATATTCTTCATGAAATTAAATATTGCAGTTTTACTGACTATGAAACAGAAGTTGCCATAGAATGACTGTACTAAGAACTCACAGAAACATTCATGATAGCATGTGCAGGAAAGAAAGACATGTTAAGGAAAGAAATGTATGTCAAGGAAAGAAAATAACTTGTGATTTATCAATTCACATGGCATTATTAGTTACATAAATTTTATCCAACTTAATTTTTTGAAAATCCAGAACTACAAATTATTTTAATAAACACACCAGACTACATCTAATTTTGCTCTGACCACGATATCAACTCAATAGTGATGCAGCTTTAGAGCACGGTTTAATTCATGAGTTGTTTTCCAGGAATGAAATAATGACATCAAGGCCATAACTCAAGGGCAGATTTTGTAAAATGCATTAAGCAGGAGTGTAGCTTCCATGGATAGGAAATGACTTCACCAAGTGATACAATGTATAATTTTATATTGCAGTTAAAATGTTTTTCTTCATCAATACTGATGAGCTTTGTAATTTCTATTTTTTAATTGCCATTAAGATTCACATTTAACAGAAAAGTATGTTCCCTTTGCTAAGTAAATTCCAGTCATTCCTTCTACATTCCTCCACTCACTCCTATACCTGTGCTCTCTGCACTCACTGCTTCTAGGTACTCTGTACTTGTAATTATGATGAACAGTGAATATGCTAGTCTCATTTCTATAGTTCTGTATATTGAATGTGACAATTAAGAAAACTGCTGATCTCATGTGATCCCAGGATAACTAAACTGTTACAGAGGCCACTCTTTTTAACACAATAAAAATTATGTTAACTTACTTTCACTAGATAACCTTTGGCATTTCAGCCTGTGTCTATATTTTTCATTTTCTTCAAGCATTCTTGAAATGACTTTGTATACTCTATTCCATACTAAAACCTTAAAAAGATAAGCACAGTAAAAGAATGCTGAGCAGAAAAGTAGGAATATATTTTCATGGAGGCAACCGGGAATGACTCAATTGTGTTGTATGTCAATTGATATCATCATTATAAGCCTATATCAGCATTTAGAGAACTAAAACCTAAGTGTAATTGTTTACCCACAATCACTGAAATATCTGTTCTCTTCTTTGAAATTCCTAGAATTTCCCCCCGTAGTATTTAAATTAACAGTGCTGGATGAAGTTGCCTTTCAAAGGCAATGACTATAAAGTCCAACCTAATTGATTCTAACACATTCCATTCTGAAAGGCAATTTTTAAAAATTGTGAATTTATATTCCCATGATTAAACCATTGGGCAATGATTTTATTTTTAAATGTATTTTATTCCAGTTAAGAACTAAGTATTTCTCCTAGGACACACCAAAGCAATAGGACTAGAGAATGTAAATATACTGGCAGAGAAAGAACAAGGATTATAGAATCAAACAAATACATCTAGGCTCAAATTCTGGCTTTGCCATTTTCCAGTTGCCTGACAATGGGAGAGTATTTTAATTTCATCTAGGAATAACTTCATACACTGGATTATAAGAATTAAGGAAAAAATATTTAATACATATGTAAAGCACTTACCCCAGTATCTGGCACACACTAATTAAAAGGAAGTATTGGTTACTGCTCTTTTCTCCTCACCTAAAAGGAACTGGTTCTCAGAAGAAACACCTCTTAGTACAGTAGGAAAATTAGATGCTCACTCAAAATATATTTGGTACAAGAGTTAGTAACCTCTAATGCTATTTTGTACCATACACAGATATCAAACAACTCAAAGCTCAGAAACAACACAATGTTATGTGTCACTATCAACCAATAATTTCTTTAAACTGAATATTAATGATGCTGTGAAGTATAAACATACAGTGGCAATCAAAGATTTGCAGAGCATCTGATCTTGAATATGTTCAAAACACTCAAGTTACCATGACATTTGGACAACTAGCAGCGAGAACAGTTCAGCAGCAGTGGATCATCCTTCTCAGATTGCCTGCTAGAAACCTATTACATATTCCTTGTCTTTAAAAAGACCACTATAGATACATTATTACATTCTATGAAATCTGTGATTTTCTTCTTATACTACATTATCTGTCACAGTTTATTATCTTCTATGGAACATATATCATGCTTTGAAAAATCCTCCAATGGGGTTACATTTTGATTAAAATGTGTTTTATACCTTCACTGGTATAACACTGGAAGGACAATTCTTTATGGTTAAGAAATATTTCCAAACCCAGTTCCATTTCTGCTGAATTACTTCTATTTCTCATTTCAGAAAATTAAATTATTCAAAAGATGGAACTATTTTCACTGTCTTGAATATCTTTACACATTTGTATTTAGAGAGGATGATCTAAAATTCAAATATTGCTCATTCTCCTTCATAGCAATATACCTTTTTCTTTTTCTTCATTATTTTGGAAGCTTCATTCAATGGTATGGGAAAATCAAACTTTTTAGCTGCATCCTTCTGGATTAAACCTAATATTTAAGAAGAAAGTGAAAAGGTCAACATATGTAAGGATTTACTATTTGAAACTAGAGGCCATATAAATGTTTCCTGAGGTCTCTTTGAGGATTTTTATACTTGTTGGTATATTTCTGATCACCAGGTAATACTGGTTTACCAGTTCACTAACAACATGTTGAAAACAACCAAGAAAACTAGACATAATCGGGCAAGTACCTAGAAAATCATCCAGCTAGTTCAGTCTTCCTTTTCTGGTTTGTAAGGCTAGTCCCAAAAAGACCAACAACAGCATGAACAAATACCAGATAACATATCTTGCCCCAGTGTCTCTCTACAGTCTCCATTCTTCTCAGTGCAACTCCAGACAGACACTACACTTCCAACTACACAATACTACACAATACCTTGTGGTTCCTCAAATGTATCTAATTCCTAAGACTTTCAGCACACCCACACCCCCCCACACACACACACACAAACACACACACCCCCACACACCTCCCAGGCAAATTTCTACCTGTTCTTCAAGACTCAGCTCACACGTACCTCTTCTCTACAGCCTTCCCTCAAGCACACGCAGCTCAACACCCAGCACTGGCTCCCAGAACACCTTCTTCACAGCACTCAGCCCACCTTTTTATCACGCGTTTCCTCCACTAGGCTCTGACCTCCTGGAGGGCAGTGGTCATGTGTGTCTTACTCATCTTCCCACTCACACTACCACGCACACAGTAGTATAATAAGGGTTATCCAGAGTGAACGGGCTTCCTGAATACTCACTAAACCATGCTGCCTTCCCAAACGTTAACTGTTAGAAGAAAACCCAAGGGTTTGTTTTTCCAAAGACAAAATTATAAAATAATGAGCATGTGTTCCCCGAAAGCCTTTCTATTGGCTCTCATTTTGTCTAGAATATTCCCTCACCTCAACCCTTCCCCACCTTGTTCCTGCCCTACCACTGCTCTATATCTCACTTGCTTCTACTCATTCAATACTTAGCTTTCCAGGGAGCCTTCTCTGATCTGACAAAGCACCCTCTGCTCAGGTATCATAGGATTTATGACACCGTTTACTTGAGGAGAGTGTTTTATTCTTCACTGGAGATCCAGTATCCACTTCTATAGATATCAGCTATACAACAAGTATTCCATTTATTGAATAAACTAGAATATGTTCTAAAATGGCATTTCTGAATTTGTGAGAAACATGCCACTGATTTGGAGCAGGTCACAGACATACAGACATAGCACTAAGGAATATTAACTCGTGGTGAGAAACTCATTCCCTTTCCAGTGTTTTTCAATCTTCTGATTACCTTTGGGAGAAAGGCTAAGTTTGGTACCAGCATGTCATTAAGACTTCTCTAAGACTTGTTCGTCTCCCTTTGTGACCACAGACAGCTCTCAGCAGACAACCTACTTAGCTAGAATTTAATAATACTGTTTTGCCTTTATTATATTTGTTTCTAATTAATTTCTATTTATAGCAAATGGTACAGGTTTTCCACTGAAGTAATGATTTAAAGTGTTCTAAAAAGAAATTTAATTAAAAGGGAAAATGTACCTATTTAAATAAATATATTAAGTAAATAACAGTACAGATGATATGTAGGTATGCCATAGGAAAATAAGTTTGGGAAACTCTGCTCTCCACGTACCCATATCTATCGTTCCCTCTAAATGCCTACAACCTTTGGAATACTATATTTGCATCATTCCCAAATGCTTCTTGTTTGTAAGCCTTACCCAACATAAACCTATACTCCTTGAGAAAGCACAGGAGTCATCAAGTCTACCTGTAATTACTTGGGGATCTAAAATACAACAAGTACAGAAGATATGAAAAAGAAAAAAGACATATTTCTTCACTCATTTTGTGTATTGTACTGAGACTAGCTCCATTGTATTTCATGGATTTCGTCCTGACTTATGTTTCAAATCTTTCTCTAGTCCTCTTTCCACCCACTCTGACTCAGTCATTCTTCCTAATCGCTGTCCATCACTGATCCATACTCAGCACTTTGTTCACATGTTTTCCCCACCTAATTCTCCTATCTTAGCCCCACGTGTAAATCTCATGGAGCTTCCACCACCATGAAGCCTTCCCTGATTCTCTCATTCCCCAAATTATTCACCACTTCCAAAGGATTCATTTGTACTTCCAGAATAGCATTCATCATCTTCCATTATGTATAAATTATAAATGTAGCTTTCAAGTTCTGTAAGGACAGGGAACTGGCCTGATTTATTAGTCTTATTTGAAATGTTAGAAGAGTTGATTTGCCTACTCCTGAATCTCTAAACTTCAGTACATTTTCCAAACAGCTTATAGTTTATCTTCCAAAAGTGCAGCTGTCTCTGATAACTTTACTCCACCCCACCATTCAAAAATCTTCAGTGACGATAAAAATGACAGTCTTCAAGGTATTCCATAATGTGGTCCAAAACTTACTTTTCATTCATTCAATAAACAGTACATGTCCACTGTGTGCTAGACATGCTAATCACCATCTTCCCTTCAAGCCATCTCTGTTCAATGTGCCAGCATTTACTGGGCACTTATTCTGTGCCAAACACTGTGCTAGGCACTCTGCAGGTATTACTTCATTTAACCTTCACAGCAACCCTTTAAGGTAGGAACCATTACCCCCATTTTACAGATAAGGACACTGAGAATAATAGTGGTTAACTAACTTGGCCAATATTATCCTGCTGACAAATGACAGAACCAAGGATTATGTCTTTCTGACTTCAAAGCCAATGCTCTTGATAACCTCTACTGTCCCACTAGTGATTTCTCTATTCATGTCCCCTGATTTTCTGCATCTATGCCTCTTCTTTCCTTGAACTTGACTATCAAAGCTATTCTCAGCTCACTCTTACAACACTCATATCTACTAGTTTATATTCCCATTATTCATTAATAAGTCCCTTGAGAGCAGACTACTTGTCTGACACATCTGTGTCACTAACACCTGACCTAGGGCCCACAACATGATAAGTTTTAAGTAAATGTTACTGAAAAAATAATTCATTTTTCCCCCATAGAGGGTGACACATTTAATTAATGTCTACTTAATATTAACATTAAGGGCTGGGTGTGGTGGTTCACACCTGTAATCCCAGCACTTTGGGAGGCCAAGGTGGGTAGATCACCTGAGGTCAAGAGTTCAAGACCAGCCTGGCCAACATGGTGAAATCCCGTCTCTACTAAAAATACAAAATTAGCTGGGCATGGTGGCACATGTCTGTGGTCCCAGCTACTTGGGAAGCTGAGTCAGGAGAATCACTTGAACCTGGGAGGCAGAGGTTGCAGTGAGCTGAGATCACACCACTGCACTTCATCCTGGGAGACAGTGCCAGACACTGTCTCAAAACAAAAACAAACATTAAGTACACCCAAGACTGAGTAAAACCTAAGCACTTAAGCACTTTCTGGCTTGGTTTAAATATAAGTCTACCCCAGGACCCCCTTCCCTTGACTATATCCTTGACTTCGCAAGCACAGCAGGGTGGTCACTGACGTTAGTAGCTCCATTATCCATCCAGTTGCCCAGCACAGAGACTTCAGACTCGACCACAATTCTTCCTTCTCTCTCAGTAAGCTATGCGATCCTGTCCATTCTGCCTCCACCGCCAATGCCTTAGTTCAGGCCTTCACTCTTTCCACTGGACTACCGTAACTGCCTCGTAACTGTTCTCTGGCCTCCAGTCTCTCCCACCCCCCAATTCCTTTGTGGCAGGGGTAACATGATCAGATCCAGAGGAAGGAGAACTAGGAGGCTGGACCGAGAAGAAGCTCCAAAACACTTCCCAAAGCCAAACTTGCACCAAAAAAAAGATCATGGTTACTGTTTGGTGGTCTGCTGCCAGTCAGATCCACTATAGCTTTCTGAATCCTGGCAAAACCATTACATCTGAGAAGCATGCTCAGCAAATCGACGAGACGCACCAAAACCTGCAATGCCTGGAGGCAGCACCGGTCAACAGTAAGGGCCCAATTCTCCACAACGATGACAGACTATACACTGCACAACCAACGCTTCAAAAGTTGCACAAATTGGGCCACAAAGTTTTGCCTCATCCACCATATTCACCTGATCTCTTGCCAACCAACTACCACTGCTTCAGGCATCTGGACAACTTTTTGCAGGGAAAACGCTTCCACAGCCAGCAGAACACAGAAAATGCTTCCCCAGTGTTCATCACATCCCAAAGTGTGGACTTTCACACCACAAGAATAAACACTCATTTCTTGTTGGCAAAAAATGTGTTGATTGTAATGGTTCCTATTTTGATTAATAAAGATGTGTTTGAGCCTAGTTATAATGACTTAAAAGTCAAGGTCCAAAACCACAATTACTTTTGCACCAACCTAACAAATTATCAAAGTAAATTTAGTTCTGAAAGAATAGCAAACAAAATATTTACATAGTTTTCAATTTGAGATTTTTTTTCAGTCTAACCTGCCTCTAAGTCACTCTCTCCTGCACAGCACGGACTAATAAATCTGACCCTATCACTTTTCTTTTCTTTTTTTTTTTTTTTTTGAGACAAAGTCTTGCTTGTCACCCAGGCTAGAGTGCAGTGTCACGATCTCGACTCACTGCAACCTCCGCCTCCTGGGTTCAAGCCATTCTCCTGCCTCA
The DNA here is from genome assembly GCF_037993035.2 of Macaca fascicularis. Taxonomy (NCBI): domain Eukaryota; kingdom Metazoa; phylum Chordata; class Mammalia; order Primates; family Cercopithecidae; genus Macaca; species Macaca fascicularis. Next base: position 180,815,578 of record NC_088380.1, on the reverse strand, counting down.
GCCTCCTCAGTAGCTAGGATAACACACGTGTACCACCACACCTGGCTAATTTTTTATTTTTAGTAGAGACGGGGTTTCACCATGTTGGCCAGGCTGGTCTCAAACTCCTGACCTCGTGATCTGCCCGCCTTGGCCTCCCAAAGTGTTGGGATTACAGGCTTGAGCCACCGCGCCCGGCTCCTATCACTTTTCTTATTCACAATCTTTTAATGCAGGGCTTCTGGGTAGCTGAAGACAACAGCAAGCAAAAACCACACCCTCAGCATTACTTTAAGACAAAGGATGTTGAAGCTGCAAAATAACTGTAAGTAAAATGAGAGAAAAACATTAAATTGCTGCTCTATGATCCCATATGCCCTAGACCTACAGGGGCTCTGGCCAGCAGGGAAGAGAAACTAGAAACACTACAAAAATGCCTCAGAAGAGCTGAAGTGACCAATATTAAGATTACATGCATTCTAAATCTGAAAATACTAAAAAAATAACTAGGCAAATCAGAGTACAGACTATACGGAAGAAATTTAAAGAGACAGACACAACACAGAATGCCAAGCATACAATATAATGGACAGACTCAGTTTAAAGGGGCAAGCAAGATTTAAAGGAGCAGTCTTCCAATGGCATGGTTTCTGAGGTGAAAAGAGCAAAAAGAATGATAGGTTACAGAGAAAACACCAGTAACATCCATAAAATGAAGGCATCACAAACAATACTCTTGATCACAATAAACCCACCGTTTACTAGCAAAATTTAAAAATAAAACTCTGAGACGCTCTGAAAACTTAAAAATTTTAAATCTATTAAGTAACTCTATGGAAAAGAGTTAAAAATTACAGAATTTCTTTTAAAAATAGTAACAATGAAAACACTACATATTGGAAACTATGGGATGTATTTAAAGTAGTGGTTAGAAGAAAATTCATTGCACTAAACACTTAATAACAAGAATAAAAATAAATGAATTAAATGTCCTGCTCACAAAAAAAGTATAAGAACAAAGTAAACCCAAAGAAAGAACAAGAAATAATAATATTAAAAGCAGAAATTAATGAGGAAGAGACTAGAGAAACAAAATATCTAATTAATAAATCAGAACTTTGATTTTTCTTTTTTAGAGACAGGTTCTCAGTCTGTCTCTCCAGGCTGAAGGCCATATCATAGCTCACTAAAGCCTTGACCTGCTGGCCTTAAGCAATCCTCCCATCTCAGCCTCCCAAAGTGGTAAACTTAGAGGTGTGAAGCACTGTACCTGGCCAAAATCTTAGTTTAAAAAAAAATTAACAAAACAGACAAAATATTGGCTAATTTGATCACAAAAAAGGGAGAGTGCATGTATATACAGGAAAAGAAACGACAAGAGGGAAATAACCATTAAAACGCCAGAAAATGTTTAAACATCATAAGACACTACTTTGCAGACATCTATGCAAACGAATTTGGAAACCCAGATGAAACAGATAATTCCTTAAGGAAATACAGGTTACTAAAATTGACCTATTAGAGTTAGGAAGCCTACAAAGGTCAATCTCCATAGAAAATATAGAGAAGGTTATTAAGGAATTATCCCACAAAAAGCACTAGGTCCTAATAGTTACAGAAGAATTCTACCTAAACTTCAAAGACAAGATAATCCCAACATTCTATAAATTATCCAAGAGCATAGAAAAGGAAAAATTCCTGATTCCTTTTATGAAGTAAACACAGCTCTGATACCTAAACCCGATAAAGGAGTACAAAGAAAAACTAAAGATCACTATCCCTCCTGAATACTGATGCAAAAATTATAAACAAATTAGCAGAGTCCAACACTATATTAGGAAAATAACACACTAAAACCAAGTAGAATTTACTTCAGGAATGCAAGGTTGGTACAATAATCAGAAATCCATTTATATTACATTCCATATTAATAAATAAATCTAAAGAAAAAGAGTATCTCCATAGACCTGAGAAATCCTCTGACAAAAATCAACACCCATTCATGATAAAAAAAAAAACAACTGAAAAAATAAGTATTGAGGGATACTTTGTAATATTTGAAATATATAATCCTTAGACAGATAGCCAGCACCTTATTTAATGGGGAAACACTATAGGCATCTCCCCTACGGTCAGGAACAAGGCTAAGGTGCCCGCTATCTCCAATAGTATTCAACATTGCCCTTGAGGTATTAGCAAATGCAATTAGACAAATCTATTGCAGGCAAAAATGGTTGAAAAAGAAACAAAATTATATCTCTTTACAAATAATATATATTGATACCTGGAAAATCCTGAGAATCAAGGATAAAACTAATAATAAAAGTGTCCAGTGAGTTAATAGGATCTAAAATTAGCATGCAAAAACCAATAGGCTAAGTGAAAGAAGCCAGTCACAAAAGCCCACATACTCTATGACTCAACATATATGAAATGTCCAAAATGGTTAAATCTATGGAGACAGAAAACAGATTAGTACTTGGTTAGGGCTGAGCTTATGCATAAAGGAGGGCAAATAGGGAGAATGGTGAGCAATGTTTAATGGATACAGGGGTTCTCTTGGGGTTAAAAATATTCTAAAATAGTGGTGATGGTTACACAACCATGAATATGTCAACTATGCATGCAAAATGAGTGAACTGCATGCACTGTGAACTACAGTTTAATAAAGTTGTTATTTTATGAGTACAGGTGATGGAAATGTTCTATATCTCGATTATGGTGGCAGTTACCAGGGTGTGTATAAATCTGGCAAACCTCTTCAAAACACATGTAAATTAATCCTCAGTAAAGTTGATTTAGAAAAACCAAGAGAGGGCTGGGCTTGGTGGCTCAAGCCTGTAATTCCAACACTTGGGGAGGCTGAGGCGGGTGGATCGCCTGAGGTCAAGAGTTTGAGACCAGCCTGGTCAACATGGTGAAACTCCATCCCTACTAAAAATAGAAAAAAAATTAGCTGGGCGCGGTGGCAGGTGCCTGTAATCCCAGCTACTTGGGAGGCTGAGGCAGAAGAACCACTTGAACTAGGAGAGCGGAGGTTGCAGTGAGCCAAGATCATGTCATTGCACTCTAGCCTGGGCAAGAGGGCAAGACTCTGTCTCAAAAGCAAGGAAAAGGAAAAACCAAGAGAGGCCTGGCCCAGTGGCTCATGCATGTAATCCCAGGGCTGGGAGGCTGAGGCAGGAGGATCACTTGGGCCCAGGAGTTCAAGACCAGCCTGGGTAACATACGGAGACCCCCATGTCTACAAAAGATAAAAAAGTAGCTGGGCATGGGGGTGCCCACCTGTGGTCCCAGCTACCCGGGAGGCTGAGGTCAAGGCTTCAGTGAGCCTGTGATTGGACCACCACACTCCAGACTGAGTGACACAGCAAGAACCCGTCTCAAAAAAAAATAAACTGGCTTCCTATACACAATAAGCATTTAGAGGGCATTACGTAAAAAGAAACTCCATTTACAACAGCAAAGAAGATTAAATATTTAGGAATAAATTGATCAAGACATATGCAAAACCTATGGGAGGCTAATTTTTGAATTTAAGACATTTCCTGATTTAAACGTAAAGCTCATGCTGTTTTTAGTTAGGATGACTCAACAGCACCCAGAAGTCAGTCCTCCAGGTGAGGGGGGTTCACGAACCAATCTCCCTCCGCCAGAACGGCAACACGCAGGACAAAGCCTCCGTGAGGGGGCCTTAAAGGCTCCATTCAACAGCCTCTCCTCTTATGTCAGGTGCCCGTCCCGGCTACCGCTAGTCCTCTGAAGGGAATTACTGGGCTTCTACTTTGCCCGCGCTTGCTCGCAACACGGCTCGACAGGAAAGCGGCCCCCAACCTCCCACGTGCCGCAAGATGGCGCCCACCAGGTGACCCCGCCCCGCCGCTCCCGGTCCCGCCCCGCCCCGCCGCTCCCGGACCCGCCCCGCCCCGCCGCTCCCGGTCCCGCCCCGCCCCGCCCCGCCCCGCCCCGCCGCGCCCCGCCCCGCCGCGCCCCGCCGCGCCCGGTCCCGCCCCGCCCCGCCCCGCCCCGCCGCGCCCCGCCCCGCCGCTCCCGGTCCCGCCCCGTCCCGCCGCGCCCCGTCCGGCCCCGCCGCGCCACGTCCCACCGTGCCACCTGCACGCGCCGACGGTCTGGTGCCGCTTCGCACGCTCGACGTCCGCAGCTGGGAGGAGGCAGGGGCCGCGGCCTCCACACCAAGGGTCGTGGCAACCCTGGGCCGGGAACCAGAGGGCAACTCACTGCCACCCTGGACTCCCGCCACCGCCGGTGCTGCCCTCGGCTTCTCCTGGCGACAGCCAGCCCTGGACCCCTGACCCGAAAGGCCTTGAGCTCCGCGGCCACCTAGCTGCAGGACGCCACCGCACTGATGCGAGCCGAAGCGCGTCACATAGACGAAGCGCGCCGAGTCCTGCTCCCGACCCCGGCCTGCCGCCGCCATCGCAGCCTCAGTCAACGGCTGCCCGGCCCTCAGCAAACACGATGCTCCAGGCGCCGGACGGCCCACTGTGCAGTCGAGGGGTGCGGGGAGCGGTTAGGGCCAGACCACCCTGCGGGGATTGCGGGGAGGGAGTTAGGGCCGGATCACCCTGCAAGGATGCGGGAGGGGGTTAGGACCAGACCACCCCGTGGGGATGGGGGAGGCACAGGGTTAGGGCCAGACCATGGCGCCGGGATGAGGGGGACAGGTTTAGGGCCGGACCACCCCGTAGGGATGCTGTGACGGGGTTAGGGCCAGACCACCGCATGGGGATGCGGGGGAGGAGGTTAAGGCTGGACCATCCCACAGGGATGGGGGGGATGGCGCTAGGGCAGGACCACCCACTAGGGATGGGGTGACGGGGTTAAGGCCAGATCACCACATGGGGGTGGCGGGGACCACCATGCAGGGTGGGGCAGGGAGGTTAGGGCCGGACCACTGCTGGGGGCTGGAGGGAGAAAGCTGGGCTTGAGGAGCGAGGGAGCTGGTCACTGTGTGGGCTGCAGGAGTCGGGGAAGTGCATGCTGCTGGGAAGTGAGAGGCACAGGAGAGATGGAGAGAAATGGAAAGAGGGCGGGTGCTGGGTTGGGGACGATGATGAGGTACAGACCCCTCAGAGGAAATGAGCTACTCCAAGAACAGGGTGGGAGAAAGGGACCAGGTCACTACTAGGGAGACACCCCCATGCTTGGGTACAGGAGGATTTCAGAGTGAGGAACCCACACAGTACTTGAGCAGCCTGGAGCACCAGCCACGTGAATCTGGGAGCCTCGGGGAGAACACAGAGCCCTTGGCTGCCGGAAGGTTCCAGTATGCCCTTGGCCTGGCAGGTGGTGGTGATGGAGCCATGATCCCCAAGGGCTGAGGGGACAGGGATGTGAGGCCCAACCTCGTTAGGCACTGGCCAGCTGGGTTATTTGGGCAAGCCCTTTACCCTCTCTCTCTCCTTTTTCCTTTTTTTTTTTTTTTTTTTGAGATGGAGTCTCCCTCTGTCACCCAGGCTGGAGTGCAGTGGTGCGATCTCGGCTCACTGTAACCTCCACGACCCAGGTTCAAGCGGTTCTCCTGCCTCAGCCTCCCGAGTAGCTGGGATTACAAGGATGAGCCACCACACCCCACTTATTTTTGTATTTTTAGTAGAGATCAGGTTTCACCATGTTGGCCAGGCTGGTCTTGAACTCCTAACTTCAGGTGATCCGCCGGCCTTGGCCTCCCAAAGTGCTGGGATTACAGGTGTGAGCCACCCCGCCCAGCCGCTTTCCTTTTCTGAGCCTCCATTGTCTTCAGATGTAAACTCAGGAGAACTGAGTTGTGAGGATGAATCAAAATAAGGTGTATATTCAGCATCTGGCACACAGCGAGAGATAGTTGTCCATTCAGGACATAACCTGTGAGGTGCATATTGTAATTTCTTTACATTTAAACTTTACAAATAGGTTTCCCACTAACCCTTTCTTCCCGCCCCCCCCCCCCCCCCCCCCCCGCCTTTGTCAGAGTCTTGCTCTTTCGCCAGGGCTGGAATCCAGTGCCAGGGCTGGAGTCCAGTGATGCAATCTTAGCTCATTGCAATCTCTGCCTCCCATGTTTAAGTGACTCACCTGCCTCAACCTCTGGAGACTGCAGGTGTGCACCACCACACCCAGCTAATTTTTGGCTTGGCTAATTTTTGTATTTTTAGTAGAAATAAGGTTTTGCTATGTTGGTCAAGCTGGTCTTGACCTCCTGGGCTCAAGCAATCTGCCAGCCTTGGCCTCCCAAAATGCTGAGATTAGAGGTGTGAACCACTGCGCCCACCTGACCATCTCTTTAAATTCATGTACCATTTTATGCCAGAGGAACTGGGACTCCAAAATGTGAAGTTACTTCCCCAAAGTAATAGGCAGTGACAGAAACATACTTTCTCAAACATTTGTTATTGAATTATATGCAGAAAGCTGCACAAATCATCACTATGGAGATGGCTGAATCTTTACACAGTGAATATACTTGTGTAAGATCCATCAAGGTTAAGAAATGGTGCACCACAGAAACACCTCATGTCCTCACCCAGTCACCATCCTTTTCCTTTTTTTGGTTTCAGATGTCATCAGTGGCCAGATGCCAGTAATAATACCAGGACTTTGGGAGGCTGAGGAGGGCGCTTCAGCTATAGAGGTCAAGGCTGCAGTGAGCCCTGATCACACCACATCACTCCCCCGGGCAATGCAGCAAGACCCTTTCCCAAAAAAAAAAAAAAAAAAAAAAAAAGTCGTCAGTTAGGTTTATCCATTTCAATTAGGTTTTTTTTTTTTTTTTTTTGAGACGGAGTCTTGCTGTCGCACAAGCTGGAGTGCAGTGGCGCAATCTCGGCTCACTGCAACCTCCGCCTCCCAGGTTCATGCCATTCTCCTGCCTCAGCCTCCTGAGTAGCTGGTACTGTAGGCACCTGCCACCACGCCCGGCTAATTTTTTGTATTTTTTAGTAGAGACAGGTTTCACCATGATAGCCAGGATGGTCTCCATCTCCTGACCTCATGATCCGCCTGCCTTAGCCTCCCAAAGTGCTGGGATTACAGCCGTGAGCCACCGCACCTGGCCCTAATTTACTTCTTTCACTCAAGTTATGTCAGTGAGATACATGTTATTGTGAAACCGAGAACTAACCTGAATAAACTCACAAAACTTAACCTGCCTTGCTTGCTTTACATTGCTTGCTTCTGGTTGTTCTTAAAACGAGGTGGGCAGATCACTTGAGGTCAGGAGTTCAAGATCAGACTGGCCAACATGGTGAAACCCCGTCTCTACTAAAAATACAAAAATTAGTCGGCGTGGTAGTGGGCACCTGTAATCCAAGCTACTCGGAAGGCCAAGGTGGGAGAACTGCTTAAACCCAGGAGGCAGAAGTTGCAGTGAGCCAAGATCATGCCACTGCACTCCAGCCTGAGAGACAGAGCAAGACTCTGTCTCAAAAAAGAACAACAACCACCAAAAAAAAGAAAAACAAAAAAAAAACTAATGCTAGCTATGACCTGAGTCCATGGATGAGAAAGAAAGAAAAAAAAAATCCCACTATTAAGTCATGTAGCCAAACAATACATAACTAAACTCCTACAAGCTTCCTTATAGATAACATCTCTGGATGTTGGTCGCTATAGTAACAGGTGCTTAAAGGTTGTTTTTCAGGAACTGGAAGGTAGCTCTTGGTCATTTCCAGTAGGTTAAGACCACCAGCCCTTCAACTGGGCCTGCATGGATGCCCGAAGAATGACCTTTTGAAGTCAGAGGCCCAAAAACCTCACCCTCAGATCATGCCAATGCAGCCATTTTCTGCACACGTGTGAAGAATGATGTAGCTTGATTACACTCTCGCAGAAACCCCAATTACCTAACCTTTCCTCCCTACCAATCATCTTTCCCCACACTTTAAACCACCCTGCTTTCTATTCCTTAAATACCCTCAAGCCCTGTATTTGGGGAGGTGGATTTCAGGTTTGTTCTCCTGTCTTCTCACACAGTAGCCTTGCAAATGAAATCTTTTCTCCCTTGCAAAACCCATCATCACCTCAGTGATTGGCTTGCTGCCTGAGGGCAGAATGAACTTGGTTAGTTAACAACTGTAGAAGTTTGCATATCATTTGACTATGTCACCATTTTTTGTCCTTTCCACTTATTGATGGACATTTAGTTGTTTCCAGTTTGGTGCATTATTAGTGTGGCTAAGAAGAATCTCATACATACCTTTTGTGGAAACAGGTTATAGGCTATATATGTTAGTGTGGGGTTGCTTAGGGTGTTCATACATCCAGCTATAGGTGCTGCTGACAAAACAGGTATCCAAAATGGTTGTACCAATTTACACTCCTCCAGCCAAGTATGAGGGTTCCACTTGCTCCACTTGTTCACCCCCACTTGGCATTGTCGTCTTCATTTTAGCTATTCTCATGGATATGCGTATTAGGGTTTTCCAGAGAAGCAGAAGCAAAAGACTGTGTGTGAGAGAGAGAGAGAAACTACAAGGTACACCAGCAAACTAAGAGATCTAGGGAAGAATTGATGCTGCAGTTCCAGTCTAAAGGTCCTCTGCTGGCAGAATTCCCCCCTCTTCAAGTGAGCCCAGTCTGTTTCTTCCAGGCTGATATGGTTTGGCTGTGTCCCCACCCAGTCTCGTCTTGAATTGTTGTTCCCATGATCCCCACGTTGTGGGAGAGACCCAGTGGGAAGTAATTCAACTGTGGGGGAAGTTATCCCCATGTTGCTTTTCTCATGATAGTGAGTGAGTTCTCACAAGATTCTGATGGTTTTATCAGGTGCTCTTCCACCTTTTGCTCAGCATTTCTCTTTGCTGCTGTAATGTGAAGAAGGACATGTTTGCTTCTGCTTCCACCATGATTGTAAGTTTTCTGAGGCCTCTCCAACCGTGCCAAACGGTGAGTCAATTAAACCTCTTTCTTTTACAAATTACGCAGTCTTGGATATGTCTTTATGAGCAGTATGGGAATGGACTAATACACAGGCCTTCCAATGATTGGATGAGGCTCACACATATTATGGAGGGTAATCTGCTTTACTCCAAGTCTACTAGCTTAAATGTTAATCTCACTAAGAAAAAAGAAATACCTCACAGAAACACACATCACTGTCTCGTTAGGGTTGGTAACTGGCACTTTGCTTTGTCTGTTTGAGAAGGTCATGGTTCCCTGTTTGCTGTTGTTTGTTGTGGATGTGCATCCATGTCTTTGCATGAAAGGTTATATTTTCCAGTCTTCACATCCAGCTTGTTTTTGTCTTTCTAGGGTATGTTTGCTTAGAGATTCTTTGTAGTCCACCTGTTGAATCCCGTTTCCACTAGGACACTGCCTCCTTTTCCACACTAGATGGCCCCTTAAGCCCAGGTTTGCCTCACTTTCACAAGCATTAGTAGCGCTGCCAGACTGGGATGGAGGGTGATGGGTCCCAAATGAAACACCCCAGCCATGTGGGAAGGCTGGGAGGGGGTCGTGCCCAGGGACCTGTGGAGCATGCCTCTCACAGGGTGGTGCTGCTGGAGAGCCACTGAACTGCCATCCTCCCCTCTTAGTCTCAAGCTGCCCTCAAGGGTTTTTCTCCCTTCAGGCACTCATGACACTTCCTATGGGTTGACACAGGAACCCAGGATAATGTGAAAGCTGCCATCTACTTCACTGTCACCGGTGGAGCAAAAGTGCATGATGTGAGTGTCCACATGCTGTTCGGTTCATCTGAGTGGCAGCTGCAAATTAATCCTGCCTTCTATCTGCCATTTTCCCCCAGTAGGTGTTTTTCTATGTGTCCTATAATAATATTGACAATAACTCTGATCAACATATTCTACAAAATATTCTGAAGAAATTCTGAAAGAGAAAACAGCAAAATGATTCTCAGGGCAATTTTCTGTGTGGTGACTGGGAGCTTGGGGCACAGTCATCAAGGATAAAGAAGTCCATTTCTCTTACCCTCCAGTTGGAGGTTTTTTCACTTCTCTGTGGCCTTGGGGATCATTTCTGCTTCATATTTAAGTTCTAGGATATTGCTGGTGATAACCTTTGCACTGATATTGGTTTTAGTTTTCTGTGGGGGAGAGGGAAGCCAGATTGCTTCTACTCTGCCATTTTGGTGACTCGACTCTCAACTTTTCTTCCTTCCTATGTTTTATGTAAGCTCATATAGAGTTTTTGGTAATTTTATAGCATATTCTAAGCATCATGAGACATCAGTATTACTATTGTTGTATGCGGTCAGGCTTCATTTAGGTTTACTGATATATTTACTCTTTCCATTGCTTTTCATTCTTTTTTTCATTTCATTCATTTTAAACTGTATATGTGTGTGTGTGTGTGTGTATACATACATACACACACACACACATATATATATATATATTTCTGCTGGGTATTGAACTCGTGTTGCCAACTATTTTCTTTCAGCACTTTGAAGATATTCTATTGTCTTCTTGTTTCTAGTATTGCTTTTGAGAAGTCAGCTATTAGTCATATTACTGCCCTTTTCAAAGTAATGTGTCTTTTTTCCTCTGCATGTTTTTCAGATTTTCTTTTTTCATTGCTTTTCAACAGTTTCACCATGAAGTGACTAGGTGTGGAGTTTTTGTCTCTACTGTGTTTGGGCTTATTGGTGCTTCTTGAATATGCAACTTGATAGCACTTGTCAGCTTTGGTAAATTCTAGGCCATTTTTCTTCAGCTATTGCCTCTGTTCTATTCTTTGTCTTCTTTTCTGACACTCCACTACACATACGTTAAATATTTTTACTCTGCTTCATAGATGTCTTCTGCTCTTCTGTAGTTTCCACACTTCTTTCTCTTAATCTTCTGTCTGATTATTTTCTACTGACTTATATACCAGTTCACTAATCTTCTCTTCAGCACTATCTAATCTGCTATTAAACCCTCTATTAAGTTCTTTTGTTTTGTTATGTTTTTGAGACAGGGTCTCACTCTGTCGCCTAGGCTGGCACGATCATGGCTCACTGCAGCCTTGAACTCCTGGGCTCAAGTAACCCTCCAATCCTGCCTCCTGTATAGTGGGACCATGGGCACGTGCCACCATACCTGGCTTAATTTTTGATTTTTTGTAGAAACAGGGTTTCACGTTGTTGCCAGGTTTGAACTCCTAGGCTCAAGTGGTCTCCTGCCTTTGCCTCCCAAAGTGCTGGGATTACAGGTGTGAGCCACCACACCTAGCCTAAGTTCTTAATTTCAGTTATATGTCCCACTGCTGGAATTTCCATTTCCATTTTGCTAAGTTTCTTTTTTTTTTTTGAGACAGAGTCTCACTGTGTCGCCCAGGCTGGAGTGCAGTGGTGCGATCTCAGCTCACTGCAAGCTCCACCTCCCGGGTTCATGCCATTCTCCTGTCTCAGCCTCCCCAACAGCTGGGACTACAGGCACCCGCCACCACGCCCGGCTAATTTTTTTGTATTTTTAGTAGAGATGGGGTTTCACCGTGTTAGCCAGGATGGTCTCAATCTCCTGACCTTGTGATTTGCCTGCCTCAGCCTCCCAAAGTGCTGGGATTACAGGCATGAGCCACCGCGCCTGGCCCATTTTGCTGAGTTTCTTATTCATAATTCCTTCAGAATATTTTCTAGAATATATTGATCAGAGTTATTGTCAATACTATTATGGGACACACAGAAGAAGACCTACTGGGGAAAAAAGACAAGTAGGAGGCAGAACTAACTTGCAGCTCCCACTTAGATGAACAGAGCAGCATGTGGAGACTCACATCATGAACTTTTGCTCCAAGAACTACTGCAGGAACATACCAGGAAAACAGAATTCACAGATCCTTTGAAAGAAGCGCTAGCTGCTGCAAACTCTGTGAGACGGCTGAAAAGCTGTGAGTGCCCAACGTGTGAGAGGGGGAAAGTCCACTTCCAGACACACATCCTCACCGGGAAACCTGGAAATCCAGATCTCAGGAAAAGGATATAACCTTACCTAGAGCTGGAATGAGTTTAGGGAGCTGAGCAAAACTTAAAAGTAGAAGCAGCAGCAGAAAGAGCCCTCAAGGTACTCCTGGTTCCCCGGGAAGCCATTTCTGACTTTCTCTCATGGGGTCTTTGGGGAGGGCTGCCAGTGGAATTGGGGAAGGACCACAGGGAGAAGGAAACTTCCAGCTGAACTTTGTTATACTTTCGACCAAACATGAATCTTCCAGGGCAGAATCAAGCGGGGAGGAGGAGGGCGAATGGGAAGTGCAGATATGAGCACAGAAGCTGCAGCAAGCAGAGAGGGGTAAAGCCTCAAAGCCCTGCTTGTTTTCTTAGCAGAGAGGCTTGCAGTCTGGGGTAAGATCTCAGCCCTGCTCACTGGCCGCCTGGATATAAACTTTGTGTGTTGTTGGTGGGGCAGGCAGGGAGTGACACTGGCCTTGCTGACTGCATGGGAGCTGAGTGAGGCCTGTCATGGCCAGCTTCCCCTGACTTCCCTGGCAACCTGGATGATGCAGTGGAGGCAGCCATAATCCCCCTGGGAACATAACTCCATTGGCCTGAGACCTACACCCAATCCCCACAGCAGCCACAGCAAGCCCCTGCCCAAGAAGAGCTCAGACATGCAGGCCCTGCCCCCACCTGATCGTCTTTCTCTACTCACTCTGGTAGCTGAAGACAAAAGACCTTAACTTGTGGGATCTCTTTGACCCCGCCCATTGCCTGAGAAAGCCGAATACTTATCCAGGTGACTTGAGGGCAAGCTTGCATTCCCCTATGCCACCTCCTGGCTGGTAGTCAAGCAACTCATGCTGTTATGGCAACTCATAAAAACCCTTCCCCAAGAAGGGAGAAGACAACAGCTAATTCTACTGTCTGCAACATACTGGATAACCAGAGGTCTTGAGTCTGTCCATGTGACAACTTCACTGCTAATACAACCAGCATTCAAGAGGGCTAGCACACTAAACGAAACTACAGCTAAGGATCCTCACCAAGGACCCTCACCAGAGCAGGAGCTGGTATCCACAGCTGAGAGACCTGAAGATGGATCACATCACGGGACTCTTTGCAGACACTGAGCCTGGCAGCTCAGCTGAGTGGCTAGACCCAGAAGAGCAAAAACAATTACTGCAGTGTGGCTCTCGGAAAGCCCCATCCCTAGGGGAGAGAATACCACATTAAGGGCCCGTGGGACAAAAGAGTCTGAACAGCAGTCCTAGAACCCCATATCTTTCCTCTGACATAGTCTATCCAAGTAAGAAGGAACCAGAAAAACAATTCTGGTCATATGACAAAACAAGGTTTTTTAATGCCCCCCAAAGATCACACTAACTCACCTGCAATGGATCCAAACCAAGAAGAAATCTCTGAATTGCCAGAAAAAGAATTCAGAAGGTCAATTACTGAGCTACTCAAGGAGGCACCAAAGAAAGGTGAAAAATAACTTAAAATTTTTTTTTAATAAATAATACAGGACATGGATTTTAAAAACTCCAGAGAAATAAACAGCATAAATAAAAAACAATCACAACTTCTGGAAATGAAAGACACAGAGAAATGCAAAATCCACTGGAAAGTCTCAACATAGAATCAAACAAGTAGGAGAAAGAACTTCAGAACTTGAAGACAGGGCTTTCAAATTAACCCAATCTGACAAAGACAAAGAAAAAAGAATTTTTAAAAAATGGACAAAGCCTCCAAGAAGTTTGAGCTGATGTTAAATGACCAAATCTAAGAATAATTGGTGGTTCCAAGGAAGAAGAGTAATCTGAAAGTTTGGAAAACATGTTTGAGGGAATAATCAAGGAAAACTTCCCTGGCCTTGCCAGGGATCTAGACATCCAAATACAAGAAGCTTAAAGAACACTTGGGAAATTCATCACAAAAAGATCACATAGGCACATAATCATCAGGTTATCTAAAGTCATGATGAAGGAAACAATCTTAAGTGTTGTGAGGCAAAAAGCATCAGGTAGCCTACAAAGGGAAGCCTATCGGATTAACAGCAGATTTCTCAGCAGAAACCCTACAAGCTAGAAGGGATTGGGGTCCTTCCTATCTTTAGCCTCCTTAAACAAAACAAATATCAGCCAAGAATTTTGTATCCAGCAAAACTAAGCTTCATAAATGAAGGAAAAGTATTTCTCAGACAAACAAATGCAGGGAGAATTTGCTACTACCAAGCCAGCAGTACAAGAAATACAAAAAGGAGTTATAAATCTTGAAACAAAACCTCAAAATATGCCAAAATAGAACCTACTTAAAGCATAAATCTCACAGGGCCTATAAACAGTAACACAAAGAAAAACCAAGGTATTCAGGCAACAACTAGCATAATGAATAGAATAGTACCTCACACCCCCATATTAACATTGAATGTAAATGGCTTAAATGCTCCACTTAAAAGATACAAAATGGCAGAATGGGTAAGAATTCACCAACCAAGTATCTTCTGTCTTCAAGAGACTCACCTAATACATAAGGACTCATATAAACCTAAGGTAAAGGAGTGGAAAAAGATATTCCATGCAAATGGACACCAAAAGTCAGCAGGAGTAGCTATTCTTTTAGACAAAACAGACTTAAACAGTTAAAAAAGACAAAGAGGGAAATTATATACTAATAAAAGGACTAGTCCAAAAGGAAAATATCACAATTCTAGATATATATGCACCTAACACTGGAGCTCCCAAATTTATAAACAATTACTACTAGACCTAAGAAATGAGACAGATGGCAACACAACAATAGTGGGGGACTTGAATACTCCACTGATAGCACTAGACAGGTCATCAAGACAAAAAGTCACCAAAGAAACAACAGACTTAAACTATACCCTAGAACAAATGGACTTAACAGATATTTACAGAACATTCTTTCCAACAGCTGCAGAATATATATTATATTCATCAGCACATGGAACATTCTTCAGAATAGCCCATATGATTGCCCACAAAACGAGTCTCAATAAATTTAAGAAAGTCAAAATTATATCAAGTACTCTCTCAGACCACAGTGAAATAAAATTAGAAACTCCAAAGGGAACCCTCAAAACCATGCAAATACATGGAAATTAAATAATCTGCTCCTGAATGATCACTGAGTCAACAGTCAAATGAAGATAGAAATTAAACATTTTTTTGCACTGAATGATAATAGTGACACAACCTATGAAATTGTCTGGGACTACAGCAAAAGTGGTGCTAAGACGAAAGTTCTTAGCATTAAATGCCTACATCAAAAAGTCTGAAAGGGCACAAATAGACAATCTAAGGTCACCTCAAGGAACTATAGAAACAAGAACAAACTAAACCCAAACCCAGCAGAAGAAAAGAAATAACAAAAATCAGAGCACAACTACATGAAATTGAAACAAAAAAAATACAAAAGATAAATGAAACAAAAAGCTGGTTCTTTGAAAAGATAAACAGAATTGATAGACCATTAGTGACATTAACCAAGAAGAGAGAAGATCCAGATAAGTTCAATTACAAAAGAAGCAAATGATATTACAGCCTATACCACAGAAATACAAAAGATCATTCAAGGCTACTATGAACACCTTTACATGCACAAACTAGAAAACCTAGAGGAGATGGATAAATTCCTGGAATATACAACCCTACTGGATTAAACCAGGATTAAACCAGGAAATAAAAACTCTGAACAGGCCGGGCACACTGGCTCATGCCTGTAATCCCTGCACTTTGAGAGGCCAAGTCAGGCGGATCACTTGAGGTCAGGAGTTCAAGACCAGCCTGGCCAACATGGCTAAACCCTGTCTCTACTAAAAATACAAAAAATAGCCAGGCATGGTGGCAGGTGCATGTAATCCTAGCTACTTGGGAGGCTGAGGCAGGAGAATCACTTGAACCTGGGAGGCAGAGGTTGCAGTGAGCCAAGATGGCATCACTGCACTGCAGCCCGGGGGGCAGAGTGAGACTGTCTAAAACAAACAAACAAACAAACAAACAAAAAACTGAACAGACTAATAACAAGCAGAAAAATTGAAATGGTAATTTTAAAATGGCCAAGAACAACAACAAAAAGTCCAGGAGCAGATAGTTTCACAACTGAATTCTATCAGACATTCAAAGAAGAATTGGTACCAATGCTATTGACACTTCCAAAACATAGAGAAAGAGGGAATGCTCCCTAAATCATTCTATGAGGCCAGTATTAACCTAACACCAAGACCAGAAAAGGACATAGTAAAAAAAGAAAACTACAGACCAATATTCCTGATAAACATAGATGCAAAAATCCTCAACAAAATACTAGCTAACCAAATCCAACAACATATCAACACGATAATCCACCATGATCAAGTGGGTTTCATACCAGGGATGCAGGGATAGTTTAACATACACAAGTCAATAAATGTGATGCACCACATAAACAGAATTAAAAACAAAAATCACACCATCATCTCAATAGACACAGAAAAAGCATTTGACAAAATCCAGCATCACTTTATGATTAAAACCCTCAGCAAAACTGACATAGAAGGGACATACCTTAAGGTAATAAAAGCCATCTATGACAAACTTACAGCCAACATTATACTGAATGGGGGAAGTTGAAAGCATTCCCCCTAAGACCTGGAACAAGACAAGGATGCCCACTTTCACCACTTGTATTCAACATAGTACTAGAAGTCCTAGCCAGAGCAATCAGACAAGAGAAAGAAATAAAGGGCACACAAATTGGTAAAGAAGAAATCAAATTGTCACTGTTCGCCAATGATATGATCATATACCTAGAAAACCCTAAAGACTCATCCGACAAGAACCTAGATCTGATAAATGAATTCAGTAAAGTTTAAGGATATAAAACCAATGTACACAAATTAATAGCACCGCTATACACCAACAGCAACCAAGCTGAGAATCAGAACAAGAACTCAACCCCTTTTACAATTGCTGTAAAAAATAAGTAAAAAATACTTAGGAATACACCAAGGAGGCGAAAGACCTCTACGAGGAAAACTACAAAATGCTACTGAAAGAAATCATAGATGGCACAAACAAATGGAAACACATCACATGCTCATGGATGAGTAGAATCAATATTGTGAAAATGACCATACTGCCAAATTAAATGCAATTCCCATCAAAATACCATCATCATTCTTCACAGAACTAGAAAAAGCAATCCTAAAATTCATATGGGACCAAAAAAAAAAAAAAAATCTGGAGGCATCACATTACCCAACTTCAAGCTATACTATAAGCGTATAGTCACCAAAACAATATGGTACTGGTAAAAAAAAAAAAAGGTACATAGACCAACAGAACAGAATAGAGAACTCAGAAATAAAGTCGAATACAGCCCAGCTGATCTTTGACAAAGCAAACAAAAACATAAAGTGGGGAAAGGACACCCTATTCAACAAATGATGCTGGGATAATTGGCAAGCCACATGTAAAAGAAGGAAACTGGATGCTCATCTCTCACCTTATGCAAAAATCAACTCAAGATGGATCAAGGACTTAAATCTAAGACCTGAAACCATAAATATTCTAGAAGATAACATTGGGAAAAAACCTTGCTAGACATTAGCTTAAGCAAAGACTTCATGACCAAGAACCCTAAAACAAATGCATCAAAGATAAATAGATGGTACTTAAGTAAACTAAAAAGAAAGAAAGAATCAGCAGAGTACACAGACAACCCACAGAGTGGGAGAAAATCTTTACAATCTATACTTCAAACAAAGGACTAATATCCGGAATCTACAAGCAACTCAATTCAGCAAGAAAAAATAAACAAATAATCCCATCAAAAAGTGGACTAAGGACATGAAGAAACAGTTGTCAAAAGAAGATGCACAAATGGCCAACAAACATGAAAACATGCTCAACATCACTAGTGATCAGGGAACTGCAAATCAAAACCACAGTGCGATACCACTGTAGTCCTGCAAGAATGGCCATAATTTAAAAATAAATAATGTTGCTGTGGATGTGGTGAAAAGGAAACCGTTTTACATTGCTGATGGGAATGTGAACTAGTACAACCACTATGGAAAACAGTGTGGTGATTTCTTAAAGAACCAAAAGTAGATCTACCATTTGATCCAGCAATCCCACTACTGTATATTTTCCAAAAAGAAAAGAAGTCATTTTATTTAAAAAAAAAAAAAAGACACTTGCACATGCATGTTTATAGCCATACAATTTGCAATTGCAAAAATATGGAACCAGTCCAAATGTCCATTCAACAATGAGTGGATAAAGAAAATGTGGAATATATATATACCATGGAATGCTACTCAGCCATAAAAAGGAATAAAATAATGGCATTCACGGCAACCTGGATGGAGTTGGAGACCATTATGCTAAGTGAAGTAACTCAGGAATGGAAAACCAAACATTACATATTCTCATTTAGAAATTGGAGCTAAATTATGAGGACAGAGGCATAACGATGATACAGTGCACTTTGGTAACTCAGGGGAAAGGGTGGGAGTGAGGGTGAGGGATAAAATACTACACATTGGGTAGTCTACTACACTGCTCCAGGGGTAGCAGCAACAGTGTACACTGCTTGGGTGATGGATGCACCAAAATCTCAGAAATCACCACTAAAGCACTTATTCATGTAACCAAACACCACCTGTTCCCCCAAAAAACTATTGAAATTTAAAAAATACCCTTATGGTAACTGAAGCCGTTTGTTTCTCTTATTTTTTAGTCATTGGATTTTGAATTCTGGTGTGCTGGAAAATTCTTTAAAATCAAATACCAGATGGTGTGTAATAAAAATTGTAGAGATTATTTGAAGCTCCAGATAATGTTACCGTTCTCCAGAGAGAATTTACTTTTGTTTCTAGTGGGCAGTTGAGGTAGAGGAAGTTCATCTTAATTCCCTATCTGGGATCAAGCTGATTTACAGCTGGGTTCAGACTTTACGAAGGCTAATGTATGTCTTGTTTGGTCTGACTCTCTAGACTCTAGCTCTTAAATGCCCCAGTTTAAAGTCCAGGGTGTTTATCAGGGCCCTCTCTGGCCCTGGTCTTATTTTTGTCCCTCACACCCCATGAGGCCATGTCTTAGTCTCTAGGCTGCCACTCACAATCAGCCAATGTCTGGAGGAGAAGTCATGCTGAATATTGCATCACCCTGGTGCTTGTCTTCTGCCTAGACTTGTGCACCACCCGCCTCACGGTTTTACCACCTCAGTAGCTCTTCAGTCCTTTTGAGTATATATTTTTATAAATATAAAATATCTATTTTTTAATCTAGTGTTCTTTTTTATCTTGGTAGGAGAGACATCAAATCTGATATAACTCTTTCCCTTTAGAAGAATAGGGAAGGAGGAGATGTAGGGAACAGAGGAAACTGAGGCTACTGTGCCTTAAAACCCTGTTTTGGCCTGTCCATGTGGAACAATCACAGCTGTCTCACCGTCCCTGTCACCTGGGGCCTTCCCTGTTCTCCAGTCAGCACGCGGGGCTGCTAACATCCCAGCAGGATGACGCGAGAGCCTCATGAGCTTGGTGCACCCAGCTCACACCTTCTCACCATTCCGATCTCAGCCTAAAGGCCCCTCCTGGGAGCTGCCACCTTGGACCCGTCTCCAAAGCAGCTCTGTCCTGGCACCCTCCCTCACACATTGACTCTACCATGCTCTGAAATTCTCTCTTATTTACTGTTTACTTCTTTATTGTCACCTTCCCCCACCTCAGCCTCATATCAGCACCCACCCCCCGACCACCAGCCTCTTGGGACTCAAGTGTTCTGGTAAGAGGGGGAGAGGACCGTGGCTCATCTCAACACTTAGACATCATCTCCAGCATCTCCTTCACCTACAGCAAGGGGCCAACCCTCAGTGCCAGGTGCGCCACCTCCACTGTTTCCCCGAAGTCTGCCCACTCCCCAGGTGGGACAGCTCCTGCGGCACTGAATCCCATCCCAGAATATGCTTATTACAAATTCTAATCACCTGTGTTCAGGTCTCCCTCCCCAAGGAGACCACGGGGGCAGGCACCAGCCTTTTCTATTCTTCATTCAAGTGGTCATGCCTGTCTCCCTCACCTGAAGAGGCGAGGAGGAATGTTTCTGCTCACTAGTTCTTCCCCCCACTCCCGCCCGCGTGGGCCGCAGAGCACCTGACACCATCCAGAGGTTCCCGTGGCTCCAGGCTTCATGCTACCAGCCAACTTCTGAGCCCTGTCTCTGAGCCAGACCCGTGCTCGGTGTGTACGTGGAGTGCGTCATGCCACCCTTACGACCTAGGAGACAGGGACTGCCATTCTGTGAGCCAGGAGCCGTGAGCCTCATTTTACAGATAAGAAGGACCAGGCACAAGAGAGGTTAAGTCGCTCAGCCAAAGTCACTGCATGGAAGTCCCGGGGCAGGGACTCAAACCCAGGCTGTGTGTGGCTGCAGCATCCACACCCGGAGCCCCTGTTCGAGAGCGCGCCTATCACGGCATCCATGACGCTGTGTGTGGCTGTTTCTCTTTTTCCCTCCCCCGAGCCTCTCCTGAAATGCAGGACGGCTGATTGGAAGGAGGGAGCCTTTGTCTTGCTCAGCTGACATCGTCCAGCAGGTGGCAGTCACAGCTCCCGGATAAAGTCGTCCCCTTTCATTCCCCGCTTCCCCTTTAAGAAGCAAACCCTTTTTTTCCCCCGACGCCGCCTCCCTGAATTTTTATTATTACCAAGAAATGAAGTGAGTAGCCTCAATTCAAAACACGGCTCCCTGCCTGAGCTTTTTGAAAACAGCACTTGGAGAAGGTACGTCTCCAACCCCTTTGAGCCGCGGCGCAAGCGGAGCTTGCGGGTGCTTGGGGATGCGCAGCCCGGGAGCCCAGGATCCATGACGGGAGATGGAATTTCAGCCCACAAATGAGGTGACTGGCTCCTCCCTCGCGGCCCCTCATCAGACAGCTGCAGGAGCCCAGAGTTAACCAAACGGTGCATATTCCTAGTCATGAAATCCATTTGGCCAGCAGCAGGTCTGGGACATACGGTCGTCTGAGGACACCTCGGGGATGGCTGTCAGGAAAGGGCCTTCCCGCCTCATCTGCCTGAAATGCTGTTCCTTCACCCTCCGCTGGTTCTGCCACGGCTTCTGGCAGCTTCCAGTGTGTTCCCAAGAGTGGAAAGGGGACTGATTCCGGGGGGGTGGTGGGGAGCTGGAACACACCTTGCTCCTAAGTCCCCCAGCTTGCAAAATGCTAACCCCAGGACTGCTCTGTGAAGGAAGGAGCCCCAGGCCAATTCCATGGGTTGAGGGGAAGAGAGATTTCCTTTCTTATAATAAAGAAATTGAGGGCCGGGCGCGGTGGCTCACGCCTCTAAATCCCGGCACTCTGGGAGACCGAGGCAGGCGGATCACCTGAGGTCAAGAATTCGAGACCAGCCTGGCCAACATGGCGAAACTACGTCTCAACTAAAAATATAAAAATTAGCCAGGTGTGGTGGCACACGCCTGTAATCCCACCTGCTCAGGAGCCTGGGGCGGGAGAATCGCTTGAACCTGGGAGGCAGAGGTTGCAGTGACCCGAGATGGCGCCACTGCATTCCAACCTGGGCGACAGAACAAGGCTCCATCTCAAAACAAAAACAAAAACAAAAAAACCCAGAAATTGTGATATATTTTAAATGTGTATGTTAAACAAATAAATAAATGCTATTAAGCCTCAAAGTACAATGTAACATCATTGTGCTCTTCTTGAGGATTAGGGGAAGACCGGATTCTTGGTGGGTTACCGGAGAAGGTGTGATAATGGTACCGCGTTTAAAGGTGTTCAGGGCTCAATTCTATGACACTAGGCAGTGGAGCTCTATGGCTATTGTTTAATGCAGATAATGTCAGCTGTCTCCATTTTCAGTCCTTTGTAATGAAAAGACTCTGGGCCCAGGGGACCTGGCTCAACCCTGAAGCAATGGGAGGGCCCCACCCCTACGGGGAACTGAGATACAATTCTCTAGACCTGGTAGCCGGAAAACTGAGTGCTTCCTCCCTCCCCCTGCTGCCTCCACACCACTAAACCAACACAGACACACACCTTGGCTCCTGGGTTTTGCGCCCAGTCTCTAAATTAATTAAATTGCCTGCATCATCACTTCTATCTCATTTTCCTTCCAGAACCGCCCGCCGCCCCCGCCACATTAGAGCAATGCTTGATCAGAATTAGAGTCTGTTTCATGCAACTCAGTGTGAATACCACTCCTTACTTGTTGAAGCAGGATCTCGTACCCTTTCAGATAAGCAAAGAATTTCAATGAGACTTCAGAGGACAGGGAGGGAACTGGGGTAACAGTCTCCCTTTGTAATCGATACCTTCCTTTTGAAGGTTCTGTGTGTCTAGGCAGGATTAGAACTGGCCTTGTTTCCTTCCGACTTCATGAAGGTTTTGCCTTTGCTGAAGTGTTCCCAGGGAACGAGATGAGTAAGCGTTGTAAATCGTGTTTCCTCCCAAAATAGTAGGGCATGTGGGACTTTGCCAACTCTCAAGTCACGCGCACGTGTCTTCCTCACTGCCCACGTTCTCTCTGACAGGAAGAGCTAACTTGGCCCGGTTCTGCTGCCATCCCCCACTGACACCAGCGACACCAGCGCCACTGCTACCCCCTCCTAAGGGTTTCTCCTGCCCCACTCGGGCTCCTTTACAATCTATTCTTCCCACAGTTGTCCCAGTGATCGCAAATCAGTCCTATCCCTCCCCTTGCAGCTACTCTTCACTGACTCTCCCTCTATGTAATTAAAAATAAAATCTTAAGTCTCTACTGGGCAAACAAGGTCTTGTCTTGTGCAGCACCCCCCACCGCCACCCCCCACCCCGCCCCTGACCTCTCTGAGCTCAGCTCCTGGCGCCCCCCTGGCTCACTGTGCTGGGGCCACACTGCTCTTCCCTGCACATTTATCAAGCTCAGTCTTGCCCCCAGGACACTTGCACGTGCTACTTCCTCTGTCCAGAATACTTTCCCCTCACACTTCAGCACGGCTTGTGTTTTCTCATTATTCAGATCTGTTTAAATCTCACCTGTCAGGGAGGTCTCCTCTAATCCCCCAGTTAACATAGCCCCACTTCTTCCTAGTCTGCACTGTATTCGCTGTTTTAATTTCCTCAAGGCTTAGCACTAATATTTTCCTACTTATGTACATGTTTACTTGGTGACCATCTGATGGGTTCCCTTTCCCAGGACATAAATGCCAAGGGAACAGGGACTTTGCTGGATTTGTCCCCACAACGTCCCCAGAGCCTGGGACAGTGCAGATACTTGTTGGATGAATGACTGAATGAATAAAGAAACTCCCTGATGCAATGCTCTTTTGCAGATCAACAACTTTGGGTAACAGTTATAAAGTTGGACATTCAGATGGGTGGTTCTATGCAGAACAGTAATGCCTTATCTTTTCAAGGCATTATTTCCCGAGATCTTCCCAATAACACCCATCACATTTCACTAAGGCCCCATTGCTGAAGCTGAAGTGACTCATCAAAATCAGACACAGCAACACACACACACACACACACACATACACACACACACACATACACACACACAACACACACACATACACACACACATACACACACATACACACATACACACACACGCAACACACACACATACACACACGCAACACACACACATACACACACATACACACACATACACACACACATACACACACATACACACACACATACACACACACACACACACACACACACACACATATATATCCCAGGGCTCAAATCCAGGCCTTTGTTTCCAGGACACAAATGCCAAGAGGACAGAGCCTTTGCCTGTCTTGTCCCCACAGCATCCTCAGGGCCTAAGAATAACAAATATTGATTGAAGAAATAAATAGATGAATGAATGAGCAAACTCCTGGATGGAATTCTTTGCCTGGGACTAAGGCAAATTCTAGAAAACAGATTCCAGCCTCATCCGGCTGGTCTGCTCAGGCATAGAGAGGAGCCAGCCCTTCCTTTGCTTTTGTCTTCCCTGCCCCTAGGGCCTGGGTCAGGCAGGAGGCCACCCACAACCCACTCAGGCTCTGCTCTCCCGGCCCCTGCACTCATTCTGACCAACCATGCTACTCCAAGGTCTGAAAGTTCACGGCTTTCTCAAGAACTGACTTCTATGGAGAAGCAGTAGCATGGAGCCCACTGGACAGCTTGTCAGAGATGTAGTCTCAGGCCCCCAGCGCTACTGACTCAGAACCTGTGTTTTGACAAGATCCCCAGGTGAACTTTTTGCCTGTACTTCTCTGAGTGCTCCAAGCTACCTTTATCAGGTATTCTGATCTCCATTTTCCTTGTGAAACATCCAGCCTTGGGGCCCCATAAGCTGTGGGCCTCTACTCCTGAAGCACAAAATTGCCCTCCTCTTAATGGCAAATTTGAAAGCCGGCCTAAGAAAGAGAGCTCAGGTAGGGATCCTGTTAGTCACTCATTCAGCAAACATTTAGTAAGCGCTTACCAGGAGCAAGGCACATGATGGGCCCTGAGGACACAGGCAAGCTGGAGAATATGTGTCTCCTCCCCCAAGAAAGGCAAACAAATGATAGGCAGTGACAAGTACACGTAGTATTTAGTGCTGAGTCAGAAGGGGTGCTTCTGATAACAAATAAAAAGTGATGACCAGGAGGACTTCAGAGAGACCCAGGAAGTCCTCTCAGAGGGAGGAGGTGGTGGTAACGTGCCAGCTGACTGCAGAAGGAGAAGCGAGGAGCAAGGAAAGGGGAGGGCAGGAGCAGGCAGACACTTTCCTAGGAGGGAGGTGAGAAGACCCTGCACCAGGGAAGGGGACCTACGTTACCAGAACGGTGGCCCAGGCAGAGTGGCAACCACCCATCATCAAGAAGGCGCAATAGAAGGGCAGGTTTTGAGCCAGAGCCAGATATTGCAAAGCCTTGGGGCAGATTTTATTTCCAGGGCAATGAGACGCAGCTGGGGGTGTTTCGCAAGGCAAGGGCAGAGGCAGTCAGGTTTCTGTTCCACCCTAGCTGCAGGGGGTGGAGGCTGGAGGCCGCATCTCCATCTCTCGGAGAGGTGAGGGGACTTTCCTTAGGTGCAACAATGGTCAGGTCTGGAGCAATAATGTTTATGATACTGGGGGCCCCTAATGATTATGACTGAAGCACATTTTTCATGAATACCTTGTTGAATCCTAACTTCAAACCAGTGATGAAGATATTATTTGTCCCTTCTAATGCATGGGAAAGCCGATTCTTAGAGGTCACCTAATGTGGTCAAGGTCACTGGGTCAGTCAGCGGTAGTCCAAGGATAAAAACCCCATTGGTGTCACCCCAAAGCCAAGCCCCTAACCACAATGCTTCCTGTCTTTGGCATTTGAGCCCAGCTATGCCTAACTCCCAGACGCAAGTCAGGTCTCCTATCCCACATGGTGTCTGGGCTCCCTCCACCCACCTTTTGCAGTTTATAAGGACAAAGGGGAAATAATCGCAGAACTAAAAATTCTGTTTCCTCAAAGGCAGTATCACTGAGTTATCGCTGAAGGACACAGGGCCTAATTTCCAACTCCTCTTCCCATCTCCTGATTCTTTCCCTAAAGGGAAAGATTTGGGGCTTATCCAAAGTTTCCAGAAGACCAGTCCCAGGACACAGCCCCTCTGGAGTTTATGTCCAGTTTGGTAGCACACGTTCAACCCCCTCTGCTGCCACTCATGACTCCCGGACATGGGAAGAATCCACCAGTTCCTAAGATGGAAAGAGGGAGACAGCGAGAGCTGGGCACTGCGGTAGCAGCAGGGCCTGGAGTCACAGAGCCTTCTCGGTCACCATGGCAACTGTTGTAGGCTGGA
Source organism: Macaca fascicularis (assembly GCF_037993035.2). Lineage (NCBI taxonomy): Eukaryota > Metazoa > Chordata > Mammalia > Primates > Cercopithecidae > Macaca > Macaca fascicularis. Next base: position 180,789,879 of record NC_088380.1, on the reverse strand, counting down.
TGGGGTGGGAGCCGGAGAATCCACAGGAGGAAAGGAACGTGGGAGAGGGGCATCGGGGTTCCTACTCCCTGCACTGGGCAGTGACCCTGCCACCCACCTCTGCCCTCAACTCAGCACTGGGACTGGCACTTTGTAAGTGGATAGATAATAGTAGCAAACAACAATGATGATGAGTTAACACTTACTGAGTGCTTACTCTGTACTAAACACAGTGCTATGTGCTACCAGAATCAGATGATGGACCCTGACTTCCAACCATTATGGAGCTCCACTCTCCATGTAGAATTCAAAGGAAAGAATATGACAAAACGTGTATAAGGAAAGCCAAGAAAAAATTCCAGTTTTTCCCCATTATGGGTGATAACTGTGCTAATGTAAAATTGCCCCACCCTGGGGAGAGCGATGAGGGTGTGATCAGAAGTGTGAGGAAGGCCTTAGATCCCCAGTTATGGGCCATGTGTGTAGAGGGTGCTGTTGCCTTCTGGACACAAAATTGCATGCAGTAGTTAAATTCTGCTCCTCTCTCTTCTGGACCTCCTAATTCTCCCTACTCTCTCCCTTAAACTCCCCCTCCTCCCCCTCCGACACCCCTCACGGAGGGCTGCTGATCCTGACTTAAGTACCACACTTAGGAGACTAAATCTGATTTCCCAGGTGCATCTTCTCCAGCTTTAGAATTTCATGTTTGGTCTTTATAGGAGTTGAACTTTGGGAAGGGGCAAAGAAAAAGGAAGTTGCTGATGACTGTATTTGACCATGGTCTTAACGTCTCCTGAGAAGGGTGTTTGCTGCAAATCTAGGTTCAGAGATTCTAAGTTGATTCTTCCACGCTCTACAGCATCACATCTGCTCAAGAACAGCTGTTTAGGCTGCGGCAAGGATCAAAGCCATGCGTAATTCAAAGCTCCGGTGCGCTAAAAATGGCAGACACTGCCTCTCTTTACATATATATGCATACACACACACACACACACACACACACACACACACACACACACACATATATATAAAATTAGGAATATAAATTCTCCGTAGAAATCTATTTTGATGCTTCTGACATCCGAATCCAAAAGCAAAACGTTCAAGTGCTGTTTTGAAATTCACAAGGACACATCCCTAAGTCTCTCCCCCATTCCTTTGGATTTCAGGACTATTTTTGTGAGATTACATAGACTGTGCAGATATCAAAGGATCAGATGCATGAGAGGAGGCTTGATTTTCTATATAGAGCATGTTGGTCAATTATAGTTCTATAGAAAAAAGTAAAACCCTTTCTTCTTGGTGGGATTTTTCTTTGCATCTAAAAAATATATATCTGAGATGTATGTATATCTATATACACATAGATATGTAGATACACATATAGAGACCCTGTCTCTACAAGAAATAAAAAATTAGCTGGGTGTGGTGATGCTCGTCTGTGGTCCCAGCTACTCAGGAAGCTAAGGTGGGAGGATCACTTAAGCCCAGGAGGTCAAAGCTGCAGTGAGCCATGATGGTACCACTGCACTCCAGCCTGGGTGACAAAGTGAGACCCTGTCTCAAAAAAATATACATATATATATATATTTTAATATATATAAATATATATATTTAATATATATTTTTAAATATAAAAAATATATATATCCCTCCATCCACCTATCTATCTATCTGTTCATCCATTTAGCAAGCTGGATAGCCTTCCTCGGCACCCATGTGATTTTGGTTAGTTGGGCCACATCTTAGTCCTTTGATTATTTGGGGATGGTATAACTACAGCACAGATTAGCTGTCACATTTTTCCTTGGTGAGTTTTTAACCAATGCAGGGGGATAAATGAAATTTTAATAAAATTTCTCTTTAGGTTGGACATTTCTAAGGGCTGTGAAACAGGCAGGACCTGTGTGCCTGGATTTGAATCCTGGCTTTGCAGATGAGTTAACATTTTTGAACCTTGGTCACCTTAAAATGAGATACTGTATAATGACAGTATCTATGACATAGGATTGTGGGGAGGTAGAAAGGAGATCCCTATATCAAATGCCTCGCACTTGGAAAGCACTCCACCAGTGTTGTAGTTATTATTATTATTTTGAGATGGTGTCTTGCTCTGTCACCCAGGCTAGAGTGCAGTGGTGCGATCTCAGCTCACTGCAACCTCTGCCTCCTGGGTTCAAGAGATTCTCCTGCCTCAGCCTCCTGAGTAGCTGGGATTATAGGTGTACGCCACCACGCCCAGCTAATTTTTCATTTTTAGTAGACATGGGGTTTCACCATGTTGATCAGGCTGGTCTCGAACTCCTAACCTCGTGATCCACCCACCTTGGCCTCTCAAAGTGCTGGGATTACAGGTGTGAGCCATTGTCCCCAGCCTTATTATTATTATTATTATTATTCTCACTCCTAAAATCGTGTTTCTGGAATTCTTGGGTTTACAATACTAGAGAAAAGGGCCCTCCTTTTTCTTTGTTTCCTACCCCAAACTGATGCGTCTCTCTTGGTGGTTGGATCAAAGAGAAAGAATATGTACTAAGAAGCCTGTACTGTACTTCGTCAAAGTGAATAGAAATGTCATTTCAACTACTTTGTCCCTACTCCTAAAATGTCATACCCAGTTCTGGCCTCTGAGCCATACTCATGGGCTTAATGGAGGCCAGTAAGGCAGACAAGAACTGCAGAGGTAGGCCTGCCTGAGCCATCTGAGCTTGACAGAGCTCAAGGGCTTCCCTCTGGCCTCCTTATCCGCCTTCCTACTAACTAATTACACGACCTAGAGCAACTCTCTTAGCTGAGAGGAAATGGCCACATTTTAGGACTCCCAATCAAAACTCACATTTGTTCTTACAAAGTTTTTTATTTTTTAAATTAGAGACAGGGTCTTGCCATGCTGCCCAAACTCGTCTAGAACTCCTAGCCTCAAGGGATCCTCCCAGCTTCCAAAGTTCTGGGATTACAGGCATGAGTCATTGTTCTCAGCCATTGTACAACTTTTGAGGTTTCTTTTTTTTTTTTTTTTTTTTTTTGAGACGGAGTCTCGCTCTGTCACCCAGGCTGGAGTGCAGTGGCCAGATCTCAGCTCACTGCAAGCTCCGCCTCCCGGGTTTACGCCATTCTCCTGCCTCAGCCTCCCGAGTAGCTGAGGTTTTTTTTTTGTTTTCTTTTGTGGTGTTTTTGTTTTAGTTTTATCCCCCAAGACAGGGTCTCACTCTGTTGCTCAGGCTGGAGTGCCATGGTACGATTGTAGCTCACTGCAGCCTCAACCTGCAGCCTCAAGCGATCCTCCAGCAGCTGGAACTACAGGCACACACCACCATGCCCAGCTACGTTTTTTGTTTGTTCGTTTGTTTTTTTGTAGAGACGTGGTTTTGCCATGTTGCCCAGGTTGGTCTTGAACTCCTGGGCTCAACTGATCCTCGCACCTAGGCCTCCTGGAGTGTTGGGATGACAGGCGTGAGCCACCGTGCCCGGCCATCTTACAACTTTTGTTTTATCATCCTATCTCTATACTTTCAAATATGACACTTACATCCAGATTAGGTTTAGGAATGAAACTTCTGTTTTAAAAACAAAACCCAACTTAGATAAAAAGCCCTGATCCTGTTCATTGCTAATCCAGCGGCAAGAAGGTTTAAAGGAGAAGATTTGAGATTAGTAGATGAGAATTGGGACCTAGGCACATCCCAGCCTTGGTCAAATCACCCACCTTCTCCATGAGACAGCTCTATGATCTGTTCAATACCTCATGGAAGTGTTATCCTTGCTAATGTATGTAAGGCCTGATATGTAACAGGTGATCAGCATTTACTAGTTTCTTCTGAACCAAATCATTCCGTCATTGTAGTCAGGAGTGCTGAGAGTCACGTGATGGATGTGACTATTCCACATTCCCACCCCACCCCACCCCACCCTACCCTCACTCCACCCTACCCCACCCCACCCCACCCCACCCTACCCTCACCCCACCCTACCCTCACTCCACCCTACCCCACCCCACCCTACCCTCACCCCACCCTACCCTCACTCCACCCTACCCCACCCCACCCCACCCCACCCTCACCCCACCCCACGCAGCCTGCTGTTGGAACCAAACCTTCTATCACCAAACACGCAAGGGCCCACAGCACTTTTGCCCCAAACATGAAAGGGGAATTGTGCCTTTGAAGCGGCGTCGTTGTCTGGGGGAAATACCCGAGGTTCGTCATCTCACGCCAGGGAAATCAACAACGCGGACGTACAAGAAGTGAGTTTAACAGTGGAGGTTAAAGAGAATAGCTCGCTCTCTCACAAGCGAGAATGGCTCCCGAGTGAAATGCGTGGGTTTTATACATGAGCTTGAGGAGGCGTGTCTGATTCACGTAGGGCCAGAGAGATTGGTCGGACCAGGTGTGACACTTGCATCACGCACAAAGAAGCTGGCCATCCCACCCTAATCTTGTATTATGCAGATGGGGTCTCTGCCTGGCCAACGCCATGTTGCCTGCCTTTCTACTGCACACATAGCGACAAAGAAAAGGAAGAGGGAGCCTCCGCGTTGAACATGCCTGGTCCCCAGCTAGCCTTTTCCTGCTGGCACAGCTGCCGGCATTTACCTATGCCGGCTTCCAGCTTGCTTATTTATGTCTGCAGCTCGATTTTACAGGCTGCTCTTTGTTAGAAAAGAAACGATTTTGGGGCTGCGTTTTGTTAAAAGGGAAGCCTTACTGAGGACTCTCTTACCCTCACTCACCGCCTAAATAATTTCCTTTCAGCTCCTGTATCACCTTCATTCCTCCAAATAAGGAAGCGCCAGGTCTTTCCTGGATCCTACCTAAAACATTCTTTGCAGCCTCACATATTTATTTTACCACCACCCCTCCTGGTTCTTTTCCTGGGTAACTTATTTCACGAGTTTAAAATGCTCTATTGCCTTTGGTGGGTTCTGGGGAGTCACTCCTAGGTCTCACAGGGAGGTGAGAGAAGAGTTGAAAATAATCTCTTTAAAATGGTGACATTTGCTTGATCACATTGACATTTTTATGGTATCAAAGCCGGGCTTCCTGAAATAGAACTCCGATGAAAAGGATAAAGAAAGCTCCAGCTTAGCTGCTGGCATTTGCATGCACTGATTCACCACCTCCAGCCCAGCTACCCACAGGCAGTTTTTCCCTGACACTGAATCAAATTACACGCAATACTAAAGGCTGGAGGTTTGCTCACATTCTGATTTGGGATGCTGCTGTTCATTTTTAACTTCCCCGAGACAATGTGTACTTTTCCAACTCTGGTCACCACGCTGAATCACAATAAGACACTTTTTCCAGACAGCCAACAATGACACCCAACTTGACTAGAGAAAGATAACTCAAAATATCCGGAGAAGACTCAAGGCACGGCAAAATAAAATGAGAACGACTGAATTGGTATTGCTAGATAAGAGTTCCGAGTGAGGCGCAAATGTTCATTTTCTAAATTCTTAGAATTTATTCTAAGCCAGTGGCCCCTATTCTCAAGAGAATCGGTGGGTGAGGGGTGCTGAGGGAAGTTTGCAGAAGAAAAATTTGAAGGAGGATATAGGAATAATGAGAAAGGGAGACACAGCAGATCACAGAATGGCAGATTCAAAGCACGAGCTGCTTGTCTGAAGTGGCATTTGAGGCACTCATGAGAAACAAGGGCTGGTCTGAGCCAGGGAAAAGCATAATCAAAATAGCTTTATTGTGCAAAGTAGCTTTTATTTTTCTTTCTTCTGGGATGGGAGTAGAGGGAGGACAGAATTAGGAGGATGCACTGGAACTAGGACAGGGGTTAGAAGCTAGGCAAATACCTAGAACTCCGGTAAAGTATGTGTGGGCAATGAAAACAGCTCTGAATGTGGCTCGCAAGTGGCAGGGCCAAGCACCCTTCCAGAACACATGTATGGATGCCAAAAAACAAAATGGGGTTTCAAAGTTTCTTGAAACATACTAAAATGTTACAGTGGTATATCCCAAAGTATGTTCCAGGGGATCCTGTGTTACCCATAAACAGAATCTGTAGTCAGAGAAATTGGGGTAAGGGGGACACTTTCAACAAATAGGTTTCTGGTTGGGCACAGTGGCTCACGCCTGTAATCCCAACACTTTGGGAGGCCAAGGCAGGCGGATCACCTGAGGTCGGGAGTTTGAGACCCGCCTGACCAACATGGAGAAACCCCGTCTTTACTAAAAATACAATAATAATTAGCTGGGCATGGTGGTGTATGCCTGTAATTCCAGCCACTTGGGAGACTGAGGCAGGAGAATGGCTTGAACCCGGGAAGCAGAGGTTGCAGTGAGCCGAGATCGCACCATTGAACTCCAGCCTGGGCAACAAGAGCAAAGCTCCATCTCAAAAACAAAAACAAACAAACAAAAAAGGTTTCTTCATTGTAGAACTTCTCGAAGTCTTAATAAGCTAATGTGCAAATGTGCATTATTTTGACTTTGCAAGATACAAGGTGACCATTTTCTAAGTGTATGTAATGGTAAAACTTCTTATTTGTTGTCTTTTTCTTGTGGCAAGGACTATCCTAGTCCTCTGAAGATCACAGTATGAAATATTAGAGTTTCATCTTGTTTATTATTTGGTTATTACACATTTCAGAAAATAATTACTCCTTAAAAATTTCTAACTCACTTCATTGACACCTTCAATATTCTTCAATTTTTAAAATCAGAGATTACTTTCCCCATGACCTTTGATCAAACTGAGTATTTCCCAAACTTAAAAAAAAAAAAAAAAAAAAAAAAACCCTAGAAAAATTACTTTCTGACCTAGCTATGGACACAAACCCATTACCAAAAGGGGTTATGAAATAACTTGATTGTTAAGAATGTGGTAGAGAATTTCCATTGTTTATTCATCTGGTTAGATAGTAAAAACAAAAGGTAAAAATAAAAAGAATTTTTCTTGTTGGTAGGTTTAGGCAATCAGTGAATAAAGAAATATAGCCCAGGAAGCCTCTTACACCCTTTCCAGATGCACCATTCTGTGATTTAAAACACCCAACGCAATGCACCTATATAATTTCAAGATAGAGTTGTTATATCAAGCATCATTGATATCTCACTTACCTGAAATAAACATTTCCTAAAATAAATATGCTTGGGCTTTTTTTTTCTTAAAATAGTGAAACCATCCCAGAATGCCTAGGAATATTATAGACGTGGTAACCAAATGCCACCCATATCTCCAGTGTCCCATCCCTGGGGTTTCCTCAAGGCCCTTCATTGAATGCTCAACATAAGGTTTGGGAATTGCCGGATAAGAGAAAGAGGAAGTTGTCCAGCCTGCCCTTTCCCTCAGTAATCTCTACAGTTGGAAGAGCTGCATGTTGGGAAAGACAATTTAGAAGCAAAAGATCTCATAGTCCATTTCTCTCAGGACAAGAACCTATTCTAGTCTTGAGAATACTATACTCAAGAAAGAACAGATACCAAATTAGACAAAACAGGATATTCTCAGTGTTATATTTTGTTACAATAAATCCTTATGTTAAAAGTTTGAGAATGCAGTTTAAAATATAAACACTAACACATTACAGTACTTGGCAGTCCACATGATTAATGGGTCAAATCAAAGATAGTATTTTCAATTGACATGCCATAGAGATGATAATCCCGCACACCGTATCCTATGACACTAAGGTCTGGGGAGGAAATGGGAATTAGAAGTCAAAAGAGACGTGTTTTCAAGCCCTTTGGTAGTCTGGTCACAAATCAAGATTCATTGACAAAGACTCAAAACTGAACCTCCCGGATACGGACTTTCGTTATTAACTAAACATTGGGTTTTTCACTTTTGTTGGGCATTTGGCCTTCAACTGACGACTGAATGCTGAGATCCTGGGCTTACAGCCCGTATACATATTGAAGGCTACAAATAAAAAGAACTCTGCGGGGCAGGCAGCAGGTGCACTAACAGTACAGGCCAAAGACACAACCACCCACCGACACTTATAGGCTTACATAAGAATGCACAGTGGCCACAGTACTTATATGACTGAAGATTTTTTCATATTGGTTTGTGCTGCATTAGCTCAACAGTATAGTCCTAATATTTTAAAATGTTAATATTCCCAATCAAGAAAGCATAATCTACTTGTGTTAAAAAGAAATAAGTATATTAAAAGAAATCTGAGTTAAAAGTTTTATTCATTCAACATCTCACATTACAAATATTTAAAAATTATATGCATACTGGTATAAATAGTCATTTGCAAACTATTTAATAACATTAATTTTCCACTAGCACTTCAACAAATGAATTCTTTTAAAAAAGGAACTGTGTTATATAACTTAAGAGTAGAACATACAAAAATAGGAACTTAACGTGAAAATGACTTTAATAAAAAATGAATTACCCTTATTTAAAATGCTATAATAAATACTACAACCTCCCCATACACAGTAAAAACTATATGGAAATTCAGCCAAGTAGTACAATTAACTGACATACTTAAATAACTTTTCCTTCTGATAATATGAGCAATACACTGGAAAAAAAAATTAGGGATTAGTAAAAACTAGACAACCACTTGCTAAAAGTTTCACTTCCAAAAAATATAACAAAAATCTGATGAAAATTATAAAAACTAATTATACTTTAAATTTTAAAAATATAAAAAATAAAACAGTTGAATACAATATTGTCCCGATTCTTACAATGCTATCAATCACAGTAGCTTTAAAATAATAAAATAAAGCAAATGACCAAAACCTCTTTTATTCCATTTTTAAAAATAATCTCAAATTTACATTAGTAGAAAGATTGATTTCTGATTCTTTTCTTTAGAAACACCAGCAAGAAAGAGGATTACTCTTAACAGTAGAAAATGACATTTTTAAATGTCTGCAATTAAAAACAAAGAATTACACTGCAAAGATCTTTCAAAAGTTTGAAATAAGTATTGCACATAACTTGAAGTTAACTTGCCACAATTCATCACATTCAAGTTTTAAATCACCTTTTAACAGAAGATTCAACTCTTCAAAACAAAAGGGGTGAATTATCAAGTCTTTCCAACAGCACTCTCATAAAATGCTAAATTCATTCACTGCAAGTTTTATTTTGCATTCTGCAGAGGTCTGTGTATGGAGAAGTATATATATTATACCAAAGCGCGGGGACCAGAGGGGAAAGGAGAGGGTTCCTTTACATAGAAAATAATCAGAAACACTTTATTTTACATTGCAAAAATAACCATGTAATTACTCTGTAACTACATTGTAAGTACATGGCTGGTGCCATGCTAGTGCGCTAGAACTACATGCTTGGTGAATTGAAGTGATGCCCTAAAATCTGTAAACTAATTACATGTTAATTATGTTTGAGTTACATGGTAACTCCCAACTACAATCCCATGTAATCTGAAGAACATGTAATCAATAAAGTTCAGAGTAATAGATAATCATTGTTTATGCCCTGTAAATTGAAGTGTAACCAAATAATCTGTAAACACGCTTGTCACACAATCACAAGTAAATATTAGTAGAATAACAATTTCTTACATTAATCATGCATACTAACATTACAGACCTGTCCCAAGGCAGGCTATTTTTTTTCCTTATATATAATTTAAAAGAGCAGACATCTCTGAATCAAACACTTAACATCAATTTATTAATATTAAAAATGGCTAAACATTCACCAAAAATGTCTGCGTTTTATGAATAATTTTAAAAACTTAGTAAGAAGCTGTAGACAATTTTGTTATTTTAAATTTCTACCCTATGCTTATGCATTTAGTTTTTTTTTTTTTTTTAAGGAACTACAGTGTTATCTGTCATTTTCATGCGAATTTGTTTTCATTAATTTGTGACTTTACATAGACTATTTCTTAAATTATAGGTACACCAATAGCTGGTGCTGGGGAAGGATGTTTAAGCAACATGCTTTCTCTTCTCTGCAGACTCTAAAATAGCATTGCCAGTGCACGACATTCATAATTTAAAATGTATGCAGAGCACTGAAATGTATAAAAAGCAGAATATAAGAAAATAAAATTTATTAAAATTATTTATATTAAAAAATGAAGTCTATGAAGATCTCTCAGTAATAAAAGTACAAAAAGCTACTCTTTGCAATATGAAAAATTGAGGTATTGCATAAAGAGATATCCCGTCAGTGAAAAGTGTGCCTAAAAATGTTCACTGTTGGAAAAACAAGATATACAAAAGTAGTGCATAACAAATATACATTATGTGCATGACAAAATAAGTTAGCTACAAAAACACTGTACCGAAATTCAGCAGGTCATGTACAAAGGGAAAAATTATTATTCAAAGCTAGTTCTCAAACAGTGTTATTTCTTGTTAACTCATCACACCTGTTTACTGAGTAGGAACAGCACGATAGCACACCCCAAGCCACCTACAAGCATTTAAAAGAGTAAAAAGAGGCAAATGAACATTCCAATTAGAATCATGTAGTTCAGGAGAAAAGAAAAAAAAGTCCCTGACCAGCTACACAAGAGCACCCTCCATTCGCATGACTGCTTTCAATATTTGCAGGGAATTCTTTAAAAGCAGCTCCCTTTCTATGTTTGAATATTAGACAGCAAATGCCTCCATTTTGACCTTTGGAACTTAACAGGTATAGTTCATTAAAGCCTGTATTAAAAATAAAGGGCTGCTTTTCCTAAAGATCGTCCATAGGGGTCATAAGCCAGGTGGTTCCACAGCAGTGCTGGGGCAAGTCTTTGGTTTTGAAGGATCCAAGATGGTACTGTTAGGTAGCACAACTAGCAAGATTGCCATTCGATCATTTTATTTCATGTTTTGCCCACTGATAATAATCCTTTTAATGATGGATAGGGCATTTAATAAGAGAATGTCAATTAAAATAAAAGTTACTTCCATGACTAGGGCTTCAAGAGACTATTTTAAATTTACCCCTGAAGCATACTGTTCAACACATAACGCCTTTCAAAGCTAGAATTTTACTTATAATAAAGCATGCATTACTTGATGAAGTTGGCACTTCAAACACTGACTATGTCCCATGCTAAATTCTGAAACTGTATTGTTATTTTAGTTTATAGGAAGAGTAAGATAAACATACGTACCTTTGCACAGATTTACACAGTTACTTAGTTCAACAGTGCAAAACACTTTGCAACTACTTTTTTTAAACTTTTTTTTTTTTCATTTTCTATGTTACAACTAAATTACAGGATACCCAAAGTAACTTTAAATCTAAAAGTAAGCCAATCAGCAGCCAAATTATATATTGGTTTTGTCTTCCAGTTTTGGCTACAAGTGTACTGTAACACAAAATCAAAAATTATATCCTTGAGGTATCTCTAGATCTGTTGTTTTTTAACGTCAAAATGGAGAGCAAAGGCTGACACCTGATGAGTGTTAGTAAATTAGGATATAGAGTTTATATATAAACATCAAAAATAAAATTTATACATTTGTTCTTCAGGAGAGGAAATGCTAGGTTTCCCACCAGTTGTCATTAATTCTAGCTTTGGTAGGTTTCCTGGGGCTTTGACCAGATAAGTAAATTAAATAAATAAGTGCACTCCTCTCAGTAGTAAATTTACCCAATTTTTACATTCTGAATTTTAAAAATTGTTTAAGAGAAAATAAACCTAGCTCTGCCTACTTTACTTTTTTTTTTGTTGTTGTTGTTTATTTTTTCTGATGTGGTGGTAATTTTTTGAGGGATAATGAAATTATGTTCAGCCTCAAAACCCTGAAAATTAATTATAATGCTGCTCAATCTTGCTTATGCATTTGTTTGCTCTAACATGCTCTTTCCATTAAAAATTGTTAACTTCCTCTATTGCTGTTAAAAAAATTAAAAAGGGATGGAAAAAAGAGAGAGACAAAAAAGATGAAAAAAAAAAAAAAAAGAAAGAAAGAAAAAGGCAAAAGCACTTCCCTGGGGGAAAAACTGTCAGATAGACCGATAGTGTTATTGTTGCATGGTTATTTTAATAAAAGTATTCTTATATGTTATATTATTAACAATAATTTAATTAAAAACCCAAAATACTCTATTGTTTCATTTCTCTTTTAATATTTCTCTCTCTCCTCTAAGAAAATGTTGCAGGAAGTTTGGATCCTCTTGGTCTCCAGCAAAACAAGAGAATAAAACTTCCATGCAATCCGATGGCAATACGAAAAAGGAGTTCATATTGTTTGCAGTGACACAAGAATCTACAAAACACCTATATTATAGGTCATTCTTTTCATTATACTATAGTTAAGTTACAGACTGCTACAAAAGGACATGCCAGCGTGAAGAGGTTGAGGAAGGGGTCAGAATTAACAGAAGAGTGCACTTATTCTGAGGCCTGAAAATGAGCACTGTAGTTATCCTTTAGTTCCAGCGGAATGAAATATGCCGAGGGCGGTCACCTCCTTCCTTCACCAGGGGCTTGTGGAATTCCCTGCCAGCGCGAGAATGGATAGCAGCCCAGCAATATTCACAGTAATACTGCAGACAGGTAACATTAGCACAGAAAAATGGAGCAAATTTTCCCCCACAACGGGCCCCCTGACATTCATCACACAGCTGATCATCCAAGACATATGGCTTAACTTCCACCTGCAATCAAAAATAGGAGTTTACATTTTTCAGTGACGAGACCAGCAATGCTCACCACACATGTACATTTCCACCCACTATTTGAATGAGTCTGTTAGAAGGTGCCCAAAGAGGAAGGACCAATTATCCATTTACTGAAATATGGATAGTTCATCTTTTAAGAACCTAGTAAGGCTTTTATTATCTATCATTTTATATTTTTTTCTTATTAAATAAACATCCTTCAAAGGAAAAAGGATTTCAGCAGACATCATGAAGTGAAGCCAACTGTTGAGACTAGAACGTCATGAGATTAAACCCACAGGAGATTTTTCATAGATACAAACCCTCATTTTAATTAGTGGATCTGGATTTTTGTCATATGTGGAATCATAATTTAAACAAAATCAACCAAGAGGATCCAAGTTCCACACAATTGCACTTCAATATTCAAGTTGGTGGGAAGACGCCTGACTACTGCGTCACAAGATTCTGAGCTGTCGTAAAGCCTGGCTCGTGGTTTCTATTTATAGTGTACACATGTTGGGTTATAATCACAAACCTGGAACTCTGTTTAAAAAAAAGAAAAAAAGATGCAGCCATAGGATTCACAGTCTAAAACCCTGCTTTGTTCTTTCTCAGTAAGAATATGGTTCACCTGAGTCTAAAAGTCAGAGGTCAATTTCTAAAACTGGGCCTGTTCCAGCGTTCTGTCGGCCAACCTGTCATGTGAACCTTTCAAGCATTAACAGTCACCTGGTTATTAATTCATCAGCTAGAAAAGAGCTGGTTATTTTTAGTCTGGAGAGATTCATGGCTGAAACTCCCTTACAGCAGGCTGTCACCACCACTGGTGGCATCCAGCTCTGACAAGGAATCCCGACCAAGATTAGCCATGAACAAAAGGAGAAGAACATGCAGTGAGTCACGAGTGTGCCTCTGTGCTCCCGCCTGGGTGACAGAGTGAGACCCTGCCTCTAAAAAAATATTGTTAACTAAAAAAATAAAAGTACAAAAGAAGAAGAGTGCCATGAAGTCCAGGAAGAGCAGGCGTAAGGACAGCACTGGGCTTCTGGCCTCCAGGCTGCTCCATAATGTCTACAGAGTGACGAGAACCCTGGGCAAAGGGTTTCATTGCAGAGGAACACAAATTCAGTCTGAATTTCTAATGGCCACCCCCACAGCTCTGAAACTTATGTTGGAATGAGGCAGTGAGATGTAGGTATTTTTTAGTGTGCATAAAAAACCAAGTAGGCCGGGAGTGGTGGGTGGCTCATACCTGTAATCCCAGCACTTTGGGAAACCGAGGCAGGCAGATCCATTGAGGTCAGGAGTCCGAAACCAGCCTGACCAACATGGTGAAACCCTGTCTCTACTAAAAATACAAAAATTTGGTGGGCATGGTGGTGTGTGCCTGTAATCCCATCTACTCGGAAGGCTAAGACAGGAGAATCACTTGAACCTGGAAGGCAGAGGTTGGAGTGAGTCGAGATTGTACCACTCCACTCCAGCCTGGGTGACGGAGAGAGACTCCATCTCAAAAAACAAACAAACAAACAAAGTTGGTATGTTAACATACTAACCTTGTCCCTCCCCGATGCTTATAATAGAATAGCTACTTTTCTCTTTAATATATTCACAGTTTGTAGGATGACCACCACTATCTTAAATTTTTTTACTGCCAATGAAGTAGACTGTACATGACATGAAACGTAAAAAGCAGAAACCACTACTGACTTGATCATTTTTACATCTTGAATTGAGAACAACACGATCAAATCAATCTATTTTAGCACAATGCCTCAGAGTGTTGGATATCAAAGTCAGCGTGCATGAAAGTGCCAGTGTGCCATGAAATAAAAAGGAGACACCAAAATATAAAGCAATATATTGCTTCCCTCATCAATAAAGGCTTTCTATGAAAAAAAATTGCCAGCTGGACCAAACATAGTGCCCAGTAATGTAGCTGATTACACATTCTGGTCTAAATTCCTATCTCACTACAAACTAAGTTTGCAGACTGGCGTTCAGTCCACAGGCCACACTTCGAGTAGTAAGGGCAAGTGATAGTTCTATCTTCTAGGAAACAAACTCATGAGGACAGGAACTTCTTGCCCTAAGCACTAAAACATTTGTTGAATGCATGAAACACCAAGCTAAGAAATAAATCAGTGAGAGATGGCGGCTGTGGAAAAAGAAAAAAAAAAAAAAAGAGAGAAATCTGTGAGTGCAATTCATTGAGAAATAGGGGCTTGCTGAGGTCTTCGCTATGTCCCAGGATTAAAAAACAAACAAACAAAAAGGGCAGGAAACCTCAAGGGCATTCCTGTTTGTATACCTGATATAACACAGTACAAAGGATTCCCTAAATATTTATTGAATGAATGACAAACTAAGTGAATGAATGGATGCATGGATTGAGACTGAATGGAAGCTACAGTTTAGAGAAGATTAAATTAACTCAGGTAAATTATAGTGTTCTGATTAGGCTACTCAAAAAACTAAAAGATAAAAGAAATTCATAGGAAATTATTTCATGTATTATAGAGCATAACTAACTCTATAGGCAAAATTGTCAGCTGTCACTTTACTGTCATAAAATTCTCTCATTCTAATATTGGTAATCGCACATTTAGAGGACCATTTCTAGAATTTTCCAAAATGTAGTATAAGGCTTACCCGTTTATCTATCTCTCCATGCTGCAGCTGAACAAAGCGGGCACTGATAGCAGCTATGTAACTCTGTTGATTAGAGAACGCAACTCTCCCAGCTCCTTTTGGGTATTTTAGCTCAGGGTCAGTATCAATCCCAGCGTAGCACACACCTCCATATAGCCGATCCATTATCATCGCAAGCTCCACTAATTAAGAAAGGAGCAAAGAGGATATTTAAAATTAGGAAAATTCATCTGGCTCACCAACTGTTTCATCAAAAGCAATTCATCTGTACTCTCAGCTCACATCATTATAATAATTATTAAAATGAAACATTACTACAACCAGTCATCCATTGTGTTAAGCCTTAATCTTTTAATTGTGGGCAAGGGGTTGCTAGGTGTTTTCTAGTATGTTCTCTTTATTATTCTCACGACTCTATGAAGTAGGCAGTAATTTCCCAAGGAAATTGAGGCGCTGAGGGGCGATCCATCTGTCCAAGGTCACAGGTCATTAAGTGATAGTACTCCCATGTTTGCCTGCTCTATGCCATGTTGCTGCCATAGATTTACCAGTTAATAATGGATTGATTAATGTAATAATTACTTGAACACGAGAAAACTAACTGGTAGATTCTTTGGGGGCCCTCCTGGCTTATTTCCATCAAAACCCTTTCCCCCACAGTCGGTTCACCAATTTTTCATTTAAAAAAACCTTGAAGTAATGACTGCATGTTCTTCTTTATGAAGTGTTAAAATCATGCAGCTACATTCCTGTTCATGTTATGTTTCTTTTAATCTCATTTACGCTATTAAACCTCAAATTACTTGAAGTTAGGAATTTAATTTGTTCTGTAAGTACTACTCTAAAAATACGATGCATTGCTGAGAAGTCTATTATATCCCAGAGCTCAGTCAGTGGCTGCTGAGCAAATGAGGATGTGGGAAACAAATACTGACAATCTCAATACAGAGTCTATTCTTGAAGGGCTTGTTTTCTTTTCAGACAATGATGAGAGTAATAATTAGCATTATGCAGCACTAGACTAAGTACTTTGCACTGGTCATCTCATTCAACCCTCAAAATAACACTAGGAAAAGTGTTTCCCCTACTTGACAGATGGGGAAACTGGGAATTAGAAAAGTCATGGAATTTGTCCAAGGTCACTTAACTATTAGAGCACATGAATTCAAACCCAGATACTTTGATTCTAGAACTCTCACTTTTGGATGTTAACTCAAATTCTTAGGAAAAATTTCTCCCGAAGATCTTTATATTTCTGTGCTATGGGATAGAGAGTTTGTTGTCTGTTTCATCATACCAGCTCGTAATGGCCGAGGAACACCACCAACAAATATAGTTTTTCGTGGGTCAAGTGGCTGTGAACCATCCATCACAAAGTCACTGTCACTGAGATTCCAAGGCCGAATCTGGACCTAGGGAACGTGCAAACCAAAACGTCTCATTCTCAATACAGACAATTCATGGGCAAAAAAGTTAAAAATTATTACAAAGTATTTTATTTCTAAAAGCAATAATCCTATCATTACAAGTCAATAAAGCTGGGAAACTAGAAGATTTAAAAATCGTGTATCCCAACCCATCATTTTATTTTTAGGAATAAACTAAACCAAGGTGGAAAGTTCAATTTGATTCTCTATTATAAGCCAAATTACTTAACATGTCTGTAATTATTTGTAAGTTAAATCACTTATTTAGCTTATTTGGGCCTTTAGTCTGTCCAGTGCCCCAATATCTACATAATTTAAATGTTTAGCATGGTATCCAATGCCAATCAATATACAATGCTAAGTAAACTCGAATTGTGTGTCCAATCAGTGTTTTTAAGCTTATTTGGGCCTTTAGTCTGTCCAGTGCCCCAATATCTACATAATTTAAATGTTTAGCATGGTATCCAATGCCAATCAATATACAATGCTAAGTAAACTCGAATTGTGTGTCCAATCAGTGTATGTCCAGGAAATGCAAACTACTCCTGATACTATCAAATCTGATGCATTATTTCAAAATGGTTTTGAAAGTAAAAATACTGATGATATTTGCAATATTTTTTTTATATGACAAATACTTCAGTGTATCCATTAGATTGGTCAATCAAGAATCATGTACCTCATTTAAAACTGTTTACATTTTCTAACTATCACAAATGCCCACGCCAACGGCTATGGGTTGACAGCGGTGTATACCCAAATACACACACCAATAGAGTCCTAGGTCAAAGGTCCCAAATTCAAATACGGATGGGGATTGGCAGGGAACATAAACAAGTCAAGCAGCAAGAGTCCAGACCACAGGAACTCTTAGAAAGTTTCTGACCTAGACAACCACAAGACATCAAGAGAAGTTCCACAAATGTTATTTGCTTAAGCTGGGCCCACTGACAACTCCTTTCTGCACTATATCCCATCATTCATTGGGTGCTGGCTGAGTGATAATAATCTGCTGCTTTGCCAGATTCATCAAAACATGCCAGTTGCTCCCCTTCCTAAAGGCTAAATTTTATGATAAACTTTTCCAAAAAGAAAAAACAGTATGCTATGCAATGTATCTATACACGTATATACACGATTCACTCTACTTTGGAGAGTACCATACATAAAGTTAAGGACAATATTGGGTAAAATCTTTATCAAAGTGAGGAAAAAGCTAGAAAGACACGCATATAGTATTTGTGATTTGAGTTCTGTTATTCAGAGGCAATTCAGCTATTTTATTAAATGCATTATCAAGTAAAGTCTTTATTTTATTTTATTTTATTTTTTGAGAAAGAGTCTCACTCTTCACCCAGGCTGGAGTTGCAGCGGTGTGATCTCTGCTCACTGCAATCTCTGCCTCCTGGGTTCAGGTGATTGTCGTGCCTCAGCCTCCCAAGTAGCTGGGACTACAGGAAAAATTAGCCTGGCTAATTTTTGTATTTTCAGTAGAGACTGCATTTCACCATGTTGGCCAGGCTGGTCTCGAACTCCTGACCTCATGTGATCCACCTGCTTCGGCCTCCCAAAGTGCTGGGGTAACAGGTGTGAGCCACCACGCCCAGCCGTGAAGTCTTTTAAAAATAAAGATTTACCAATTATATTTCAACTAACCAAAAATTAAATGTCATATTGATATGTGCAAATATATAGAATGCCAATGTTAAGAATTTCACAAGACTTTACTTAGTCTGCTTACAAACGTGTCAATTAAGTACCCGAAACACATCAAGTTGTCTATGGGTTTTTCACACAGAATAGATGAATGGAGGCAAAAACAAGAAGCTATTTGATGCTAAACTACACTTACTGGCTTATCCTTGATGGTGGGACTCGATACACAAAGGTAGAGTTTTCCATCTTCTTCAATGCATGCATCAATGAGAGCCTGCACAGAGCTTTCATCTTGAAAAAGCAGAAATGCATAGCCTGAAAAAAAGGGGGAAAGAAGGCTTACATGTTTTCCTATCTTTTGGTAATTCTTCAGGGGAAAGGAATCATGCACTAAAACTAAAGAAAGGAAAAGGGAATAGGAAAAAAAATTAAAACAATATTTATACCAAAAGTCTGATAACATCAACATACAGTTCCTTTTGGTGGTATCTTGAAACATCTTTTAGAGTAAAATTAAATTTGAATTAAAAGAATATTAGGTTGAAATTTTAAAGAGCATTTGGGAAAATGCAAGTTTAACAATGAAACATTTCACAGTGAAGGTGAACATTTATGAAAAGGCTACACATTAAACAATGTAAGAATAAATTACATAAGTATAATGAATCTTGAGAATTACCTTTAGGAGGAAAATACGATTTGCTCTCGGCTTTATGAGGCCAATCCACAATCAAAGGGCCAAAGCGACGAAAACTAGCTGTGATCTCATCTAATAACAAAGCAAAACAGTAGATTTAAATGTTTTTATGATCATTTTTTGAAAGTTTTTTTTTTAAGTTTCATATCTACTATTTACAAGAACAGTAAAAAGAACTCCTTTATCCCCTTCATCTAGATTCTCCAACTGTTAATAATTTGCACATCTGCCTTCACACTCTTTCTTCTCTCTTCCTCTTTCTCCCTCTATCTGTACATATAAATCAATCTTGCCATCCAGCCAGCATCTTTTTCTGAAATGGTGCCCTGTAATCCCAAACATAACTACTGGTATCTGTTCAAAGCAAGGCCACTCCCTTATATAACGATTTTGATATCACACTATTAGTGATTCACAGAGTTCATTTAAATTTCAAAATCCTTTCTGATCCACACTGCTATCCAGAACATAGGTCGTACTTAATTATCATATCCTCAGAGCATCAGTCTTTTTCCGATTTGGAACAGCTCCATGTGCTTTCTTGTCTTTCATAGTCATTCTATAGAATGACTGCTATGGTCTAAACATTTATGTTCCCTCAAAATTCATAAGTTGAAACCTGTTCCCCAGTGTGAGGGTATTTGGAGCTGGGGTCTTTGGTAGGTGATTAGGTCATGGGGGTGGAATCTTTCAGTGGGGTTAGTGCCCTTATAAAAGAGGCTCCGGAGAGACCCTTCACTCCTTCTGCCATGTGAGGGTACAACGAGAAGATTATTCTTTATTGGGAAGCAGGCCCTCAGCAGACACTGAATTTGCTGGCGCCTTGATCTTGGAATTCCCAGCCTCCAGAATGGTGAGAAATAAAAATTTCAGTTGTTTATAAGCCACTAAGTCTATGGTATTTTTTTATAGCAACCTGAACAGATTTAAGATAGTGACCCTCAACCTGGGTCTGTGCTCTGCCTCCTATGACCAGAATCATGCTATGTATTCCAAACTGGAATATCACCCTAATGGTGCAATGCCATCCTGTCCTACCATGTGCATGTTAATCTTTTCTCCCCCCAAGATAAGGGCTCACTATGTTGCTCAGGCTGGTCTTGAACTTAAGTGATCCTGCCGCCTCAACTTCCCAAGTAGCTGGGACTACAGGTGCATACCATCACACCTGGAGGGCGTGTTAATCTTGATCGCCTGGTTTCTCTACCACAAGGAAACCTTTTCTCCTTTTGTACTCAATTAGTGTTTTACAAGAGTATATTGTGTTGCTCACCAATATCCTGTTCCTTCATGAGCCTTGGCATCCATTGAAGACTCCTGCCTATATTAACTACCACAATAATGGTTGCCAAATAATGATTATCTGTTTCCATCATTCCTTCTACATGTATTAGTATTGTGCAGTAGGGAAGAGTTTTCCATCTGTCCCATTGATTTATTCATTTATTGATATCAGTTTGGGTCTATTTTATTCAATGGGTTGTGATCCAATTCACTCATTTATTTTGATGCTCAATTTGTCCCAAAAATTGTCCCTGATTTGGCTCTAATTGTCAAACTGTCAGGGACAATTTGTCCCCGCTTGTCCCATAGGCGTGGGAGGCTCCTATGTCCTTCGTACTTCTTGCCACCATTCTTAAGCACTTTCATGCTTTCTGGCCTAAGAAGATACTCCAGGCTCATATTATTCTTTCCCTGTCCCAGCCCAAGAATCAGTCTTTTTTTTTCAAGATGTATTGATCATCTTAGTGGCAAAAGATATTTAGAAACTAAAATACAGGTGCTCTATATGCTCACTGCTAATGAGTATTCATTATTTCTAAGTCTTCACAGTGAATGAAGCTAGGAAATAAATAAATACACACACAAACACGCATTTATAACTATTTCCGTATCTGTGTATGTACTTACAAAAACTAATGAGTTCATACTGATATTTTCAATATGACTCCAACATCTCATGGCTTTTCTGAGCCTTCCGCCTTTCTATTTTTATATTCTCTTTTTGCAGGGAGAAACTTAGCTCCCAATACCTGTAAAGACATTTACTAATTTGCTCAATGCAACCAATCTTTCCCCTACCCTGCTAGCCTCCTCTACCTTCTACCTTTGTGCCTTGGGTCTTCTCGCCCTTATTTCTTGGATACTATACGTGCTGCTGCTCAGTCCTCTGAGCAAGCCTCCTCCACATACATATATACACATCCCTCCTCTGAGACCTCTTCCCTGTCACCAATCCACTTCCTTGACAGCAATATCTCAGCCTTAGAGGAAGGGAGAGGAAAAAGGGACGAATGGGAAAAAATGATAGACAAGGAAGGCCTGACCATATTTTGCTATTAATTTAAATGATACAAATTATGCTACATTATACATTTGGACACTAATGAGATTACGGAACGATACATTTCAAAGAGACTTCTAGAAAGAGTAGGTAAGCATGTGTAGATAAGACATGATAATAGGGCAGGGTAAAGGAACAGAAAAGAAAGATGAGGAGTATGTCTAAATTCCAGTCTGATAGAGCTGTTTTCATCTTCCCCAGACTGTGAAACAGTCTAATCTGCTCTGCTACGATATCTGTTTCTACGGTAAGTTTAGTTTCTGTGAGTCTAGTAAACAGGGAACAATGTCAGTATAACATGGAAGTTGTACTGGTTCATAAATGATTTTTCCTAGGCAAGGTGAGCTAGCATAGTTTGAGGAAAGAACTATAAACTTCACCAGGAAAGGAAAAAGCCCCCCCACTTGTCTGATGTACAGGTACAAACCCTCCCAGCTCTGTTATAAGAAAATTAAAAATAAGTGCAGCAACCAGAATTCTCTTGTCAGAGAGCTATGCCCCTAACCTTGCGGGGCTCTTATCTCCTGACAGTTTAGTTTGCGCTTCCTCAGGTGTTCAAAGGTCGGTTTCCATCTGCATTGTCTCCATGCTTGCAAGCCAACATTTCTGCTTTACTGGTTTTGTACATTTTCAATATTCCCTGAAGCAGCCCCAAGCATGTTGAGCTACCTGCCTGAATTGTCCAAGTTATCTCCAAGGTACTAATTCTCTTCTTGTTAGTGCTTTAGGTACAAAGTTCATTAGATTTTAAATGATTTGTCTTTAACCTTATTTTCCCCCATAAACCCTGTAATTTTTAGTGCACAATTCTGCAGAACACAATATTCTTCAAGCTATGCTGAGAGCAGGATGGAGACTGATTCAGACAACCCTGAAATTTCAGCATAGCTTCCACCAAGACATTTTATTGTAGACAAAAAGAAAAAGCAAAAACCTCAGTTTATTTCGATCTTTGGCTTTTTAGAACCACTTGTGTCTCAACCTTCCAAAGGATAAATCATCTTAAAGAAAATGAAGTGACTTGATAAGTTTGATCCCAATCTAAATGTGAAGATACTAAACCTTATTATTTATTAGATCTTATACATGTGTAAAGAAATCTATTCTATTCTCCATAACATGATTTAGTGGATTTCCATTTTCACTCAGGAAATGAAGACAAAAGAAATTAGGAAAGCAATCAAGAATATGTGATTGGTATAAGGTCTGCTACTCTGATTTTTATCAGGGTCACTCAGACCCATGGATGAATAGCATATTCCTGAACAAGTCCCTCTAAGTCTTTGCATGGCTGGCTCCTTATTCAGGTCTCAGCTTAAATATCAATTCCTCAAAGAGGCTTTTCTTATCCACCTAATTTTAAAAAAACCCCTGTGTCACTATTTTACATCATCCTGCTGTGTGCTTTTCAACATTTGCTCTCTAGTATTTTCTGGCATATTTATACATTGTTTATGGGCCTTCTTCCAATAAAATGTAACCTCTATGTAAGCAGGGACCTTCCATCTTGTATGCTACCTCAAATAAGATTATCTTTGTAGTACAACTGTAGCCTCTATTTTTCAAAAGTTCATGCTTAGTCTAAGATTTTAAACAATGAGCTACACATTTGTGGAGCACTCATAAAAGGTGGGGAAAACAAAGGAAAATACATCACTGAATTTGTCCAAAGTTAGCACACACAGACAAAAAGGGAGTTAGTACCCATGTATGCACCCAACAATCAAATCCCTTGGAAGCTTTCCCAGTGATGTTTACTCCTTTTCATATAGTCCAGTCCCTTGCTTTAGTTGGTTGGCACAGCTCTGCTCCCCTCCCTTCTATGAATTAATCTTATATGCTATGATAGGAGGATAGGACAAGAGAATAATGCAATCAGGGCTAACGACTGGAACCAGATAAGACTGTTATTGTAACACTATCTATGAGTTTCCTACTATGTGCCACCATCTGGGCATCCTGCTATAAACAGTTCTAAATATACCTTCATCAATGTCTGGAGGCAATCCGCCTACAAACACCTTGCGAGAATATCGTTCCACTCTTTCCCCATTCTGGTGACTGAAACAGTGAGGTGAACCCAGGCCACTATGAAGAGGTTGATCCCCACGGCCATCATCCAAGAATCCATCTTCCATTGGAAACAGTGAAGACTGACCTGGAATAGAAAGCAGGGAAAAAACGGTAACAGAAAACGTTCCTTGTCACTGATTATAATGCATAAGAAACAAGGAAACAGCAGATTCAATAAAACTGCTGCTTTTGTTTTCTCACTGAATAATAGAAACACTTAGCTATACTCTTGAATTCCCACCAACTTAAAGTCCCAACTGAGTCAGAGAGAAAGCACATGGTTAAATATTAATAGAGGGCGACTCAAGTATCCCACTGGGATCCAGAAACTTCAGTGAAGTGAACTGAAGTACAGGAGGAGAGAGCACGCTTTAGCAAGCAGTCGGCAGCAGACTGTACTCCCTTGGCAGGGCCCCATGGCTATTGGCAACCTAGACATGTACACTAAGTATTAAATTTGGCTATAAGACATTGAATCACTTACATTTCTTTAAAAAATCAAACAATATAGCCTGCACGATTTCCTCTACGAATGTGCTTAAAACGAACAGGTAGATTTTTTTTTTTTTTTCCTGAGACAGCGTCTCGCTGTTTTACCCAGACTGGAGTACAGTAGTATAATCATAGCTCACTGCAGCCTCAAACTCTTGTGCTCAAGTGATCCTCCCACCTCAACCTCCCAAGTAGCTGGGGCTAGAGGCACATGCCATGACATGTGGCTAACATAACAGGTAGATTTTTAAAGTGACCACTCATTTTTGTTTACCTTAACTAATGGGATATAATCAAAACCCACTTAATGTTACATTCCAACTTCATTGTGTAGTCTTATGGAATTTCAGATTATTAGGCATGCTAAAGATATATTTATTATTAGCTGGGTAAGGGTATTATCAGCTTGCTAAGGGTATTATCTATTTCTAAAAACTAGTCATTAAATTTGCTATTTGAGGCCGGGCGCGGTGGCTCAAGCCTGTAATCCCAGCACTTTGGGAGGCTGAGACGGGCGAATCACGAGGTCAGGAGATCGAGACCATCCTGGCTTACATGGTGAAACCCCGTCTCTACTAAAAAATACAAAAAACTAGCTGGGCGTGGTGGCAGGTGCCTGTAGTCCCAGCTACTCGGGAGGCTGAGGCAGGAGAATGGCGTGAACCCGGGAGGCGGAGCTTGCAGTGAGCTGAGATCCGGCCATTGCACTCCAGCCTGGGCGACAGAGCGAGACTCTGTCTCAAAAAAAAAAAAAAAAAAAATTTGCTATTTGAAAATCTTATCATCCAGAATATACATGCAGGAAACACCAGAGATGCCAATATGTGTAACAGCCCTTACATATTTACCTGAGAGCAAAATATAAACTTTTAAATCATAAGGAAAACACAGAGCTACAAACAGCTGCACAATCTCCCAAGCACTGTTTTATCACTTTTCTGGCTGCCAATTTACTTCTAGGTACTACTTGAGGAATTTGTTAATGGATCCTCTAGAAATGTATCTCAAGTGCTCTTACTTTAATAGAAACATTCCAGGTTTTGCCATACTTGTCTTCAATTTCTATTACTAAACACAAATAATAACAGTATATTTTTTATAAATTTATCCTATAATAGCATATGTCAAGTGAAGACACGAGCTGATTATAAAACTGGAGCTTATTTCGTGAACGATCTTAAAAAATCACTTATCCTTTAAATTTAAGCTCTTTAACTGTCTTACTTTCTTATAAAAAGACAAAATATAGGTGCCAAGAATAAGTTATTCAGGTACCTCTAGGAAATGATTCTTTAGAATTACCTAAAATTTCTAGAGCTTTTCCCCCAAATGTTTGAAATTTATAGGATTAGTCATTTATTTAGCTCATCTCATTTTAAACATGTATCGTTTACTTAGTAAAAAAGAAAAAAGAAGTCGACATAAGGCGTGTAAGTATAATTAAACCTCCAAGATAATGAGGTATTTTGGGACTAGTGTGACTGTATTTTTCTTTTTAAAGATTCTTAATTTTTTTCTAAGAAATTCCTTTTAGAAAGGAAAAAAAGCCAATCTTTAGATATAAGTTGAGTTTCTAATATAACACAGGGAAATCATTTTGATTCAAATCCAAATCCCACCATTCTGATAAATTTCTTTAGAGCTCCTTAACTCCTTCAAATTATGTCTAAAATGTTAACTGTAACACAAAAATTATGTTAGGATCAAAGCTATGCTTAATTTCCCCTCTCCCCTTCCCCACAAAGGTTAGAAATTAAACAAGCTTGGGTCGTCTCCAAATACAAGTGATACATTTAAAAGTTAAAAACAATGTTACCTCTCCTTCGCCCATATGTCCTTGCTGCATGTCAAATGAGAAAAAAACAAAAACAAAAAAAACAAAACAACCTTTCAAACATTGTCAAAAGAATCAACTGTGATTTCATCTACCAGCTTTTGAAAATGAAAAACTGTGACTACATTCTTCATTTCCTGGTAAATGTCTGAAAAAACAAGGAACTGGATGGTAAGAGGTCAATTTTGTGCATTTTTAAAATTTCTTCAGGGACACTGTAAAACTTTATTGAATCTTATTTGTTTTAGGGGAAGCTTTTTGCTGTAATTATTGCCCAAGGTTCAAACTATTACGAAACGAAGGCAGTATACAACATGATCAGAACCAACTATTACCATATTAATAACGTTTTCTCTCAGAATTCCCTGCTAACTAGCAACTTAGTAGATATACCCATATTTAATTCATGACTTTTTCACCACCAGAAGAGAAATAACAATTTTACAGTATTCCTCAGTTAATCCTTTATAAGAGAAAATCATAACAAATGAAATCTTTAAGCAATTCATCAACTTCCTTTTAGCCAACAGTTCCCTATGCCTAATTAAGTCTTTTACCAAGTCCTAAATGTTGAAAAGTAAAAGGTTTGGTATTTTTATTGCCAAGTAGGTTGTAGCCAAGTGGCAAAGTAAAGGTAATTAATAATCCACTGGAATACTCAGGAAACGACAGTATAAACTTTAAATCAGAAAACCTTTGAGAAAATGTCTTCCCTGAAACAAATTGGCACTTATAAGCCCAGCCTGTCCAAACACCTCAATTCTATCCAACAAACATTTCTTGAATGCCTGATCTTGTGGATAAATAGTAAATAGAGCATGTCCCTGACCTCCAGAACTAGCAGCTTTTAATGCCAGAAGGCCACATAAGCAAACAACAGTGTGGCATGCCTATTGTTATGCTAGTTACGTGGTAGGCATAACAGGAATAGAGGAGGAAGAACTGGCTCTGATGAAAAAGTTGGGGGTGGGGGTAGGGAATTTGAGGTGGTCCTTAAAGGAAAAACAGAGGAAGGGCTCCAGGCTCAGCAGGGTTACAGGCAGGGGTGCTGCTGTAGCATTCAGGGAAAGGTGGCCAGAACAGAAGCATGTAGAACAAGTGGGGACTTGGCTGGGGATGAGGTTTCAACAGGAAACTGGGATGGGTTTTTTCTTTTTGGAGACAGAATCTAGCTCTCTCACCCAGGCTGCAGTGGTGTGATCTCAGCTCAACTGCAGCCTCTGCCTCCCGGGTTCAAGCGATTCTCTTGCATCAGCCTTCCCAATACCTGGGACCACAGGGACGTGCCACCACGCCCAGCTAATTTTTGTATTTTTTCGGCAGAGATGGGGTTTCACCATGTTGGCAAGATTGGTCTCGAACTCCTGATCTTAAGTGATCTGCCCACCTCAGCCTCCCAAAGTCCCAGGGTTACTGCCTGGGATAGGTTTTTGAGTTAGAAGGTATAGCTCCTTTAAGAAATCACTACCCAGACTCACAAACTAGTCAAGGTTTTTATTCTTATTCTTCTAGATAAATGCTAAATAAGTATAACTCAGAAATATTATGTGATTATCTTCCAAAGTGAAATTATATCTCAAACCAAAATACATTTCTGCCACACTTAGATAGCCCCAGATTTCACCAAAGTATTTGAGCAAATGGATTCACACAACATACAATCTCCCACAAGCAGTAGTGCTTTCACTTTAATAGGTCTTAAGTTTAGGGGGTTGGGGAGAGGTAGGTATTTTCTGACTTAATCAGACAGAGGTTAGAAAGACAAACAGCATCACAAAAGCAGATGCTTGTTTAAGAACATTCTATTCGGCCGGGCGCAGTGGTTCATGCCTATAATCCCAGCACTTTGGGAGGCCAAGGCCGGTGGATCACGAGGTCAGGAGATTGAGACCATCCTGGCTAACACGGTGAGACCCCGTCTCTACTAAAAATACAAAAAATTAGCCGGGTGTGGTGGCAGGCGCCTGTAGTCCCAGCCACTTGGGAGGCTGAGGCAGGAGAATGGCGTGAACCCAGGAGGCGGAACTTGCAGTGAGCCGAGATCTCGCCACTGCACTCCAGCCTGGGAGACAGAGCGAGACTCCCGTCTCAAAAAAAAAAAAAAGAACATTCTATTCATACAACTGCTTCAAAGATAAGGGAGTCTGGGGAAACAAAGTAATGATTTGAAAATCTTAGTGCTGTCAATCTTAAAAAGTTGATTGATGCTGCTTGGATTTCTGAGAAAACAGATATTTGAAAAGAATAAGCTTTTATAATATAGCTACAAAATTAACATGAAAACTCTCATGGCTTCCATTATTTCAAAAATAAATAATTGCCAGAATAGTAAGGGCTGTGGATCAAAAGTTACAATGAAATACTCTTGAAATCTTCAAATGTATACTCTCAAACTTTGATTATATACTATAAAATTAAACTGGTCAATATAAAATAATTCATGGTTAAATTCCGAGATTAAATTCTGAAAGCTACGTAGACATTTTCTCATATTAAGGGAAAACAGGTTATAAGTGAACAATGTTTACAACTATAAAAGTTGCCCAATCAAATCAGGAAATTAATGTAAATTAATACTGAAGAAATAAAAACAATGACATTCTGGAACATTCAAAACGAGCATGTGTCCTTATACATTATTTTTCATGTAAATTTTGACACAAGATACATACACAAAAATAAACAAATCATAATAAGTTCAATGAATTTTCTACAAATTGAACAGATCTATGTAACCGGAACCCAGACATTAATATAATGCTAAATAATGTCACTTTATCTTACATAAAAAAGATGTACTAAGCACTTTTCCTCACTTATTTCAAAGTATATTGGCACACACTTTATGATGAAATTCTTGCAACATAGAACCTCTCTGCTTTCCTGAGGAAAATGTCAGACGGATTTCCAATTTCATGACCAGCAAGTGTTGCTCGTTATTTGATGTTTCTCAAATGTCTGAGGAAGTGTAAGTTAAGAAATGACTTTAATTATGTTCAAAGAAATCTACATTTTGGAAAAGTTCTAAGTCAGCAAAACTAACTCTGTTAGTTACCAAAAAGTAGACTCTTAAAAGATTTTTTAGATGCATGCCATTACCACTGAATAAAAATCTCCCGGTCCCACCAAAGTTTTAATGAATACTATTTATATGTTTATCCACTTTTATTATTTCTTAGTTTTGATTTATTTTATTTTTATTTTTGGAGATGGAGTCTTGCCCAGGCTGGAGTGCAGTGGTGCGATCTCGGCTCACTGCAACCTCTGCCTCCCAGATTCAAGCAATTCTTCTGCCTCAGTCTCCCTGGGACTACAGGTGTATGTCACCACACCCAGCTTTTTTTTTTTTTTTTTTTTGTATTTTAGTAGAGACGTGGTTTCACCCTGTTGAACAGGCTGGTCTCAAACTCCTGAGCTCAGGCAATCTGCCCACTTCAGCCTCCCAAAGTGCTAGGATTACAGGCGTGAGCCACCGTGCCCAGCCTAGTTTTGATTTATAAAGTCCTCAATAATTTAACGTTCAGAACTAACAGGATTCAAGAATGTTAAAAAAAAAAAAAGGCTCAAAATATTATGGCCATAAATTTTTATAACTTCTGGATACCTGCTATTAGATCTGTTGATATACTTTATTTCTAAAACATCTTTATA
Organism: Macaca fascicularis; assembly: GCF_037993035.2. Lineage (NCBI taxonomy): Eukaryota > Metazoa > Chordata > Mammalia > Primates > Cercopithecidae > Macaca > Macaca fascicularis. Next base: position 180,760,510 of record NC_088380.1, on the reverse strand, counting down.
GGATTCCTTACAAATGCTTCCTTTCTTTGTTATTATCCTTATATACAGAATCAAATTCCCTCTAGCAAAATATTCCATTAATCTGTAATGCCAGACTTACGAAGAAGGTACAGAAAGACTTGTCGGGGCTCCCCCGACTTTCTTCCTCCCCACATACTTTATTATAAAAATAAATTATTATTTATCCCATAAAAAGTACTTTTTTCTCATTTGTTGCAACATTTGTAATAATCAAAAAGAAACAAAGTACCCACACATTCAAAAGAAGAAACATCTAGTATGTGGCATTTTTTATTTTATGTATGTACATATATATGTATGCATTTATTTCAAAGGAGCAACCCTATTAACTGAGCATGTGGCATTTTTAAATGTAGCTCATGTTCATGTACCTAAAGCTCTCTAAGATGTCGGCCTGCATGCAGTGTCTAAGTGTGTATTGTAGAATCCTTATTGTGTACATTTAAAAATAAAGAAAATATAAACAGATATGTAGGAATATGCATAAAATTTTTACTTTTTATTTTATTTTTATTTTTACAGAGATGGGGTTTTGCCATGTTGCCCAGGCTTGTCTCAACACCTGGGCTCAAGCAATCCACCCACCTGGGTCTCCCCAAGTGCTAGGATTGCAGGCATGAGCCATTGTGACTGGCCATGAAATATTTTTTCTAGAAATAACCACAAGAACCTTTGGAGACAGAAACTTCTAGAAAGAGGAAATAAGGCATTCACTTCTTGTTTTATCCCTTTCTGTACCATTTGAATTTATATTATTGCATATGCTATATTGCTATATTTGTTAATGAACCCTTTTTGGTTTTCTCCTTGGTACTAATATTAAAAATGAACAAATGACATTATTGCTTTCATACAAAAGCATACTTTGCTACATGAGAGCACCTAATCAATTCTGTCACGAATAGGACTTTAGGCCATGAAGGATCAGATATTACTATGTTTTAGTGGACAATGAAACAATGGATCCTATTCGGGTTACGCTGATCTACCTTAAGCTCTCCATATGTGCACCTCTCAACGCCCCACGGTGAGAAGACAAATAGCAATGCTATTTGGAAAAAAAGGGGAGGGGTGTAACTCAGATGATAAGATGTTATCAAATAACTGACTTCTGGCTAGGCATGGTGGCTCACACCTATAACCCCAGCACTTTGGGAGGTTGAGGTGGGCGGATCATTTGAGGTCAGGAGTTCAAGACCAGCCTGGTCAATATGATAAAACCTCATCTCTACTAAAAATATAAAAATTAGCTGGGTGTGGTGGTGCACGCCTGTAATTGCGGCTACTTGGTAGGCTAAGGCAGGAGAACTGCTTCAACCCGGGAGGTAAAGGTTGCAGTGAGCTGAGACTGACCACTGCACTCCAGCCTGGGCAACAGAGTGAGACTCAGTCTCCAAACACAAAACAAAACAACCTGACTTTTCCAGGAGGACTAAAAGAAAAATATGGGGAGAGGGGTGGGGAAATTAGCCAAATTAGTAAATCAGCTGAAAATAAATAAATCAAAGGTTTGAAGCTAAAAGGAATTAATCTGTGAACAAAAGTATAAAGATGGTAGAACCAAAAAGCAGACACAATCATTACAAAGATCAAAGTATACAATTCAACAAAGATGCAAAGAAACATTTTAAATGATTTTATAAATTAATACCTAACTTAATAGGCTCACTGCCACAAAATTAATTTACATTTGCTTTATGGTTAGAAATTCCTATCACTTTGGCTTATGTCTACATTAGTTTGTTGGCACAACAACATTCAAAGAATGCTCCTAAGATACGATAAAGACACTATTCTTTGTAAGGCCTACCTTAGAAAAGAGCAGAGAATGCAACTCTAGTTTCCTTATGTCCCTAACCCTCAGTTTCTTTATTTATAAAAATGGGGAGCAAATGAGAGAATAATGAAAAACACAATGTGTATATGTAGTGGTCAGTCACATACTCAATAAATAATCTCCTCCCTTTCCCAAAAGTAAAGTCATATGCATATATTCTTAGTATGATCTCTTCAACAATTAGCTTTTCATTAGCATTTTAAGGTTAACAATTGTAGAGCACTTTAGAGTTTACAATTTGTTTTCATATTATCTTTTCAACGAAGGGATCTTTCAACATGCTTATTATTGTAGCAACTAGAACCATATTACATACATTTTCGGTAAGTGATCATCATCTACATTTCTCTTGAGTAAATTATACCTTCCTTTTTGATAGATTTCTTCCCCCTCCCAAGCAAACAATCTTCTTCCTTTCATTCCAAAAAACTATAATTAAGAGATGTTGGGCCAGGTGTGGTGGCTCACGCCTGTAATCCCAGCACTTTGGGAGGCCGAGGCAGGCCGATCACTTGAGGTCAGGAGTTCAAGACCAGCCTGGCCAATATAGTGAAACCCCATCTCTGCTAAAAATACTAAAATTAGCTGGGCATGGTGGCAGGTGCCTGTAATCTCAGCTACTTGGGAAGGTGAGGCAGGAGAATCGCTTGAACCTGGGAGGTGGAGGCTACAGTGAGCCGAGATGGAGCCACTGCACTCCAGCCTGGATGACAGAGCAGACTTCATCTCAAAAGAAAAAAAAAAAAAAGAAAGAAAGAAAGAAGTGTTGTTCTGTGCTACCCTTAATAGATCCCTTATTAATCTCTTCCTCAAAGGAAAGAAAATACACGAGTTGTTAAAACTTAACAGGTTTTTTTGGCTCTATAACTTTCTCCTACTACAAGGTTCATTTTTGAAGTAGCTGATCCTGAGGGCTAGAGCAGTGGAATGAAAGGTTAGAGAAAAAAAAAGTATAACGCACAAGCATTTCTATACAGACGTGGTGGTGGTTTCTTGGGTAAAATAAAACTTCAAGCTGGGTTAGAGGAAAATTAATCTTTTAATCCAATGTCTATCTCAGAGCTAAGCCAAGATACTCCAGAGGAATTTGGGGTAACTGGCCTATGTTTAGCACTTCTTGTCACTTAACTGGGAAACTAAGTTTTAGGCTTGCTTCTCATAACCATAAAATGGGCATTTTAACTGTATCCCTACTACATGAAATTTACTAGTAAAAGGCATCTATTACGGGCGGAATTGTGTGGTCACCCTCTACCCCCACCCTCCTGTCCAAATTCATCTGTTGAAGTCCTAACCTCCAGTACCTCAGAATGTGACTATATCTGGAGACAGGGTCTTTACAAAGGTAATTAAGGTTAAATGAGGTCAGTGGGGTGGGCCCTAATCCAATATGACTGGTGTCTTTATAAGGAGAGCTTAGGACATGGACGTGCACAGAGGGAAAACCATGTGGTGACACAGCTATCTATAAGCCACAGAGAGATGCCTCAGAAGAAATGAACCCTGATGACACCCTGCTTTGTACTTTAGCCTCCAGAACTGTGATGAAATAAATTTCTGTTTAAGCCAGTAGTCAGCAGTACTTATTATAGCAGCCCTAGCAAACTAATGCAGCACCCAAAAAGTAGCTTTAGGGAGTTTGGTTTTAAAAATACACTGAAAATCCAAGAACTCTCCCCAAGATAGCCCCTCAAAAAAATCTCTACAACTATTAACACAGCAATAAATTGAGAAATTCCCTAGAGTGTGAACTGTAACATTCTTAACACAATTACCAATCACTGTTGAATTATATTGGCACTGCCTTTTAACATGAGTGGTACATGAAAGTCACTGTATGAAACTGTAGGAAATTGATGATCGAGCAGGGCAAAAAAATAATTTGATCCATGGATGAATACAACCTATTTATCTTTGTAAAGGCAAATTACAACCTTAGTCCAATATAAGCCACTGAAAACTGGTTGGTGACTCTGACTTTTTTTCTTTTAATTATTGTTATTATTTTTCCAATAAGAGGCTGGTTAGGGGATTTTCTTTTTATTTATTGAGGATTTAAACCTCTTTCTAAAAGCATTGAGGTTGCTCGAAAATTTCAAAATAAAGCATAAAATAAAAATCAGATAGTCAAAATTCAAACATTCATGTGAGAAAGAGAATAAACAGCTGCTCTACATTTTTATCGAAACAAAACAAGAAAGGGCTTTCAACAGATACTTGGAAGAAAAAGCTCTGAAAGTTACCATTGAAACAAAGCAGAGTGGCTATATAATCACCTTATTAAAGGTTTTTAGAAGCCTGAATAGATAATGGTGGACAAGGAAGAACTGCTCCTTACAGCACCTTTCAGTCTTAAAATTAAACAATGACTATAAAGTGACATAATAAATAAATTAGGCTTTTATTTTCAGTTTTAAGAAAAGGCTGTATGGACACAAGACATGAAGGGAATGCATTTGAAAGTGCATAGTTTTAGATTATCTACCTTAATGACAGACAACGAAAGCATGTTCAACTTTCAACAGTTTTTACAAACTCATATTAATCCTTTGTTCTATATTTTTTTCCTTATATATTTTCAGCTATTAAGAATCAACACACGAATGAGATTAATTCCTAACCAAAAATATTGCTTATTCTAATTCTCTTATTTTGACTTACTATGTGCCAGGTGCTATGCTAAGTGACTTCCACACATCTTCACCACAACAAAATGTGATGGGTAGTATTTGTAATTCTTTAATTAATCTTCACTAAGCACGATTCATTATGCCAGATTTGCAATACAGGTACCCCCAAAACCTGAGCTAAAGTGAGAGCAAAACTACTAAGAATGAATACATCAATGAGATTAATTTGTCTACAGATGTGATCCACTCTAGAAGATATTTTACAAACATGACTGACAGAATGGACAATGTGCATATCTTGATCAAGGTCACTAAAAAATTGTCTCAACACCTCTCCTCCCTACCTAGATCTAATTTCATGACTTTCAAGCAATCTTCTGCTCTAATCCGGACATTGCTACTGCAGAGAGAATACGTCAGTCGAGCAGTCATCCCCGGTATCTGGTCTACCTGGAAGTTTTATGCTTCATTATAAATGAATAAATTGGCATCTGGTCCTAACTGGTTGGTTACTAAAAAACTAATCCTTCATCAAATCTGACAAAATCAAGTTTTGGGGCCTCACGAAGCTCAATACCAGACCCGAGACCATGGCAATCGTAGCCCCACGCTCCTGGGTCTTGCTTAAGGAGCCAGCAAGAGATGTTTCTCAAAAGAAAGACATCTCTCTTTGTCCTTTATCTTCATGTCTTTCAGTTTGAGGCAATGTTAACCCAAGTCAGTATGTCTTTATAATAAACAAAATTTCCATGTATGCAACATTAAAAACTATTTAGTCTTCTCTTAGAGTTCATAGACCAGTAAAATTTGAAAACATAAATATTCTGGGAAAAAGTTACTTTTATTTTTTCATTGACAAGATCACTAAAAATAATCTATTTAAGAAAGAAAGGATAGTAATGAAGAAAAAAGGAAAGGCAATCTCATAATAGTATACTTTTTTTTCTTTTTTTGAGACAGGGTGTCACTCTGTCACTCTGGCTGGAGTGCAGTGGTGCAATCATGGCTCACTGCACCCTTGACCTCCCCATCCCAAGCAATCCTCCCACCTCAGCCTCCCAAGTAGTTGGGACTACAAGCATGTGCCAACACACCTCGTGAGTTTTTAAAAATCATTTGTAGAGACAAGGTTTCCCCATGTTGCCCAGGCTGCTCTTGAATTCCTGGGCTCAAGGAATCCTCCTGCTTCAACCTCCCAAAGTGCTGACTTTTTTTCCTAGTTAAGTGAATTTAGCTTTAAGGAAAACCCACTAGAGAGAGCTTATTTTTCTTGACAACCCTCAACAAAGATGGGCCCCAGAGGCAACTAATCCAACAGGAACACCTTCATAAGGAAACTCTGACAAAGAAGAGTTGATCACTTTGCCTAAGATGACACAGCAATATCCCAAATCTTGTTTCACTACAATTTCCAGTACCTGGAACTGACTCGAACTAGTTCCAAAGGAAAAGGTAAACTCTTCTACATGTATATATATCCCTTATGTTCTCCTTATCCTGATGCCACTGTCGCCACTGGGTTTGGTTTTTGGCCTAATACATTTATGCTAGAACACTATATTATGGTATTATTTCTGGCACTGTAGCATGAAAAGACCTACATCTGATGATCAAGTAAGATTTTATAAGCTATTTAGTCTCCAGAAGATCTGATGTACCCAGCAATTTCTAAGTTCTACAACATATTGATTTCAAACACTAGTCAAAAAGGAGATCCAGTGATAAAAATATTTTTTAACTCCTTATTCACAACATACTAAAATCAAGGAATGGAAGAATTTTTATTTTTATTTGTTTTGGGAATGATGAGAATATAGCTATTTAGTCCATAACACTTGTTAGGGGTTGTGGAACTTACAATGAGCTTTGACAAATGGAAGGCATTTTCTACACACAGAAATTTGAAATCCACATTCCAAAGTAAATTAGTAGAAAGTAAGTAAACAAGACCTCTGTATTTCATCCAATTGTTTTAGACCATGATACTAAAAAAACAGACACTAAAATTCTTGTGAGTGGATGTTCCCTCCTCCTGGTGAAACTTAGCTTGCTTCACTATGCACGTAAAAAGAGAACTCAACAGAACATTAGCACAGGAAAGGAGAATCTAATGAAGGCAATGGAAAGCCAACAAAACTTCATTTTTCTTGTTTTTGTTAGACAGCAAACAGCAAATGACCTTGTCCTATGCAATGTCAAGCACTGTGGTTTTAGACCGCCTTTTTCTGGTTTTAGATCTCTGCTTATCCTTTCCTCTTGGAACATTTTTCCAGCCACGTGGAAATGGCTTTTATGTTAACATTTCAAAGGACACTCTACAGAAGCTAACATTAGATAAAGCCAGTCTTTAGGTATCATTATGGGATTTTCATTTATTCTGATTGTCACCAAGTTCAGGACAGGGAATCAGTTGGCCCTCAAATTAAAAAGAAAAGTTTCTGCCACAATTTTGAGGTAAAAGAATTATTCTTAAAATAGCTGATAGTTTAATAGCAACTTACAGTTACCATTACGGAACAAACTAATGTCATTTCTCCACTGCTGAAGCACAACTACTGTATCAGCTTTGTGCACTTCACTAGGGTAAATCAATTATCACTTACCATTAATAAGCAGAGAGCTATCGGATCCTGGATATGAATAGTTTAGACGACCTGAAGGTAAAAGAAGGCCGTTACTAAATTTGCTGTTTTCATAGATGGTTTAAACTTATTCAATAACAGAGCTAATTGACTTGCTTTCAAATAGGCAAGGTATTTGAATCAGAGGATATATCAATCAGTATGTTCATCAATATTCAAAAAGGAAAAGTTTGAAAGTAGGAAAAGAAAATATTTCTCATATTTAACTAGGTGCTTCTAATTTGCAAATCCCCATCCAAGGTAATTTTCTTTATACCATTATGTAATAGCAACTCATTATGACAATCTTCACATTTCTGCCCCAATAAATGTGAAAATTTTTCTTCATTTGTGTAGTGTTTTGTTACTTTTGAAAGTATGTAATTGGCAGTAATATTTTCCTATGTGACTCATAAGAAAAGTGCCACGCTTATGCCTACATGTAGAGACAGGCTAATGGGTTTAATTTCAGGTTTGGCGAAATATTCTCAGAGGGAAGAAGAACATTTCACTGAACTTACATATGATGAAAAACATCAAAAGCCCAGGGCACAGTAGGCACTCACTAAATGCTGGGTTACTTTCCTCTGAATTTTGAAGTGTGTCAAAATCTACTTTTGAAACTAAAATGGGCACCCAAGATATCTCTCAAAAAAGAATTTGTGAAGGTACTAAAATTTTTGTCAGATGAACTGTCTTCCAAATTGGTAGCCACAAATAACACATGAGGGGGAATGGCACTGGGATTTCTCTATCTTGAAGGAATTACATTTCTGTTTTGGAAGAGTTTCAACATGTAAGTTGAGTTATCTACACTACAAATCCTTACTGAGTACACATATGGACCTAGTTCTAAACTATAAGTTATAAAATAAGAATCATCATGTAACACTTTTAAGTGTCCAAACCTCATATGCCATCTGCACCCACCTTGAGAAGAATGACTGAAGAACCCTCAACAGGTCTTCCTCATCTAAGGAATGGATAGGGGAACCTGGCTGGTAGTTCTCTATGACAGTCTCGCCCTCTATAAATCAGGATTTAGAACAGGAATTTTAAAGTGACTCAGAACTACAAACATTCCTTTAGGAAACAGCAGTCTGAATTTTGACCCCACAGAACCATGACTCTCAAAGGCTAAGGAAAAACGGATAAACATAGGTTCTCCGATGACTTGCGGCTGGGGCAGGCCTTCCAGGATGCCTGCAAGGACTCCACCTAGTTCCACTGAACACTCTCAGAACCAGAGCTAACAAGGGGTCCCATCAATCCAACAGCTACATATTAACAACTCTTTAGAAAGGAACTTAAGGTCTTCAATGTTTTAAAATGCTGCTTTTTTGAAATAGTCTCATAGTAATGAACTCATGTAATGAAAAGAGGAGACTATTCTCTATTGCCAACAGCTTTAATTAATCCATATCCAAAACTTGAAGTCTGGATAAACTCTAAATTTTATAATTTTCCTACAATTTTAAAACCAAATGAAAGGATTTAAAAGAAATTAAGTTGGTAATTGTTCCATTTAAATTTCAGCTTGTTCCTATATAGGGAGTGGAGGTAGGAATGGAGATGGAAGAAAAAAAGGTAAAAATTAATTTTGATATTTCAATTTATTCCTAAAAATTAGTTTCATTATTTAATGCTAATGTACATAGCCAAGCACCCAAATCTACTGAATTCTATCTTAGGCTGCTTTTTAACTAAAGCCTGGATCTATGGCCTGTCACAAATATATATTTTTAAAAGGATAAACTTGAGATGCTAGGAGCAAGAACATGACCCTGTTAAAAACTTGGGGGATGGAGGGCCAGGTGAAGTGGCTCATGCCTGTAATCCCAGCACTTTGAGAGGCCAAGGTGGGCAGATCACCTGAGGTCAGGAGCTCGAGACCAGCCTGGTCAAGGTGGTGAAACCCCGTCTCTACTAAAAATACAAAAATTAGCCAGGCATGGTGGTGCACGTTTGCAATCATTTCCAGCTACTGGGGAGGCTGAGGCAGGAGAATCGCTTGAACCCGGGAGGTGGGGGTTGCAGTGAGCTGAGATCTCGCTATTGCTCTCCAGCCTGGATGACAAAGACAAAACTCCGTCTCAAAACAAACAAACAAACAAACAAACAAACAAACTTGGGAGGTGGGAAGAGAGTACTGTTTCTGAATTACAACTAAAAGTAGAAGCTGATTTTCTGTAATGGAACATATATACAGATTTTATACTTCTAAAACTCTCTAGTAAATGAATAAGAGCTATCACACACTTTCATTTATCATAAAACATTTTCAGAAGAAAGACTAAATCAATATAGAGACAAAAATATATGATAACATTTGTTGAAATGTTAAGAGGAAATATCTTATTATCTTCAAGAAGATATTCTAATTATTTAATGCTAACATTGCAATAGAAACTAAGGCTGTTCTATATGAACGATAATGCCTCTTATTTGATGCCAAGAAAGGATTATTATTATTATTACTTTAATTTTTGAGACAGGGTCTTACTCTGTCTCCCAGGCTGGAGTGCAGGATGGTGCTATCTCAGTTCCAGCCTTGACCTCCCAGGCTCAAGTGATCCTACCATCTCGAGTCTCCCAAGTAACTGGGACGACAGACGCATGCCACCACGCCTGGCTAATTTTTTATTTTTTGTAGAGATGGGGGTCTCCCTATGTTACCCAGGCTGGTCTTGAACTTTTGGGCTCAAGCAATCCTCCCACCTCAGCCTCTTAAAGTGCTGGGTTTACAGGAATGAGCCACCTCACCCAGCCCTAAGGGAGGATAATGAACAATGAGAATCCAAAAGACAATTACTAAACAGGCTGGTTTCACAATGAAGTTTCACAAATGAAGTTCCACTTTATCACAAACTCATGTTTTGGGTACCTTTTAAAAAGAAAATTTGAACTTGACAGTAACAAAACGGTCCTTTAACTCAATTATGAGATTAACTCATCACATATCTCCTGGAGAGACCTCCCGCAACCAAAGTAGTGACCTTTAACACTTTCGCTGTCCCTTGGCCTTATAAGTTACAGTCATTCTACCCTCCAGCTAAGACACAATGCGACAATGAAGAATTACTGGCAAAGTTCATAGCTGAACTCTGAAAGTGATACTTGTTTTTAATTTTTTTGATCCGGCCTTGTGATATGATTCCTGTTGTCAGGTTAGAATCAATTGTGGGCTCTAGTAGCAAACACACCTGTGACATTCTGTTAAACAATCAGCTATTCTTTCTACTTAAATTTTAACATATAGGCAGTGACATTAAGAAACTGTTTTTTTTTTAACTTTCATAATGCTTGCCTAACCTGTGTGCCCTACTCTTCTGTAAATTCTCTCCATAACTAAAATATCTACAGAGCTGTCCATAATCTATTATGGATAACACATATCATTTCCTTTCTGGATATCTTCCAAAAGCTCCTATTAAAAGTGCCATGGGAATTTGATTATCTGCAACCTTTTTGCACTCTCCTTGTACTCTTTCCTTTATTTCTGTTCTAATATCCTTTCTGCTGCATTGGTGTAAATTTCTATAGATTTTCTATTCCATGGCTAGCTAGTTGATAATCCCCTCCCATGCCTGAGACAGTGGCCCTCACTCCATGTTCCCAATGAAGGGTGTGTATGTAGTTTATATATAAATATATATTTTTATGTTGATATATAAATGTGTGCTTACATATAAGCATATTTGCATACTTATAAATAAATATATACATGTTATTTTTTAGAGCATTTTAGGTTCACAGAAGAATGGAGAGGAAGATACAGAGATTTCTGATATCCCCCTGCCCCCACATATGCATAGCTTTACCCCATTATCAACATCCCCACCAGAGTGGTATAGGTTGATGGCAAAAACTGCAATTACTTTTGCACCAACCTATACATTTGTTACACCCAAAGTTCATAGTTTACATGAGGGTTCACTCTTGGTGTTCATTCTGTGGGTTTGGACAAATGTATAATGACATGTGTCCACCCATTATGGTATCACACAAAGTAGTTTCATCCCTCTTTGCCAGCCCCCAACCCCTAGCATTTTTATTGTCTCACAGACTTGCCTTTTCCAGACTATCATGCAGTTGGAATCATAAAGTATGCAGCCTTCCAGATTGCCATCTTTCACTTAGTCATATGCATTTAAGGTTCCTCCACATCTTTTCATGGTTTCATAGCTCATTTCTTTGTAGTGCTTGATAACAGTCCATTGTTTGGATGGATCACAGTTTACTAATCTATATGCACCTACTGAAGGGTATCTTGGTTTTTCCAAGTTTTCACAATTATGAATAAAGCTTCCATAAACATCTATGGGCATGCAGGCTTTTGCGTAGGCATAAATTTTCTCAAGGATTTTTTCAAATGTATTTTTTTTTCAGATTCACCTTTTTCCAAAACAGCTTTCCCAACGAGGAAACATCTTTTTTTTTTTTTTTTTTTTTGAGACAGAGTCTCACTCTGTTGCCCAGGCTGCAGCACAGTAGCGCGATCTTGGCTTACTGCAACCTCTGCCTCCTGGCGATTCTTCTGCCTCAGCCTCCTGGGTAGCTGGGACTACAGGCACGCGCCACCACACCCAGCTAATTTTTGTATTTTCAGTAGAGACAGGGTTTCACCATATTGGCCAGGCTGGTCTTGAACTCCTGACCTTGTGATCCTTCCGCCTCGGCCTCCCAAAGTGCTAGGATTACAGGTGTGAGCCACCATGCCTGGCCGGAAACATTTTTAACGAACTCACCAAATTTTATTTGTAGCTACAAAGCAACAACTAACTTGCTTACCTAATCATTTCAGCTTCTGGCTAACCTTCTTATCTCTTTTACATTAAAGCCCCCTTTGGAATTAGAGCTTTTAATACCTAGGCATCTTGAGTTTCCTGTTTGGGTACCAGGTGAGCATTTGATGAGTTAATTCCACTGAACTCAAAACATCAGTATTTCATAAATAAAGTATAATAAAATAAAAATTGAGATGTCTGAATATTAATATAACCCAGTACCTGCCTGCTGTTTTGTTTGGTTGGATTTTTGAGAACTCATCTTTATTTTATTTTTTCAGATGGAGTCTCGCTCTGTCTCCCAGGCTGCAATGCAATGGCGTGATCTTGGTTCACTGCAACCTCCGCCTCCCAGGTTCAAGTGATTCCCCCACCTCAGCCTCCTGAGTAGCTGGGATTACTGGCACCCGCCATCATGCCCGGGTAATTTTTTTTTGTATTTTTGTAGAGATGGGATTTCACCATGTTGGCCAGGCTGATCTTGAACTTCTGACCTCAGGTGATGCCCCTGCCTCGGCCTCCCAAAGTGCTGGGATTACAGGCATGAGCCATGGTGCCTGGCCAAGAACTCATCTATCTTTAATCATTAACCAGGTTTGGGCACATTCAGAATTAATTTCTCAAGGGTGAAGGAAAGGATTCGGATTTCAGCATGTGAACCTATTTGATAGGCAAAATTCAATCTTTGAAAGCTCTTGGTATTGACTGTGTTATAAATATAAAAAATACCGCCTGGTCAGCAGCCCTAATCTTAAGGAACATTATGACAGGAAAAGTAGTAGTCTCTGGAGGCCAGCTGCAGAATTTGGAACCAGAAGCCTGGCATACATCATGCCGAAGGCATAGGCTATATTTGGTGACATGACTCAACCTAGCCAAATATAGGCAACAGATACAGAGTGACTCTGGGGATCTACACTACCAAATCCTACAACCTAGAAAAGATCCATACGTCAACTAGGCAATTCTATGCTAAGCATTTGCCAGTTGGAAGAACCAATATTTACCAACAGACTGACTGAGAATAGGTTGGGGGAGGAGGTGCTAAAAAGAACAGTATGTAGTATCACATCCTTTTAAGACACTAACTAAAGTAACCAAGTCAAAAAATAAAAGGAGAAAAGACTAGAGGAAATCCTCCTTTACATTAGCAGTATATATAAGTATTACTTTAATTAATTAGGTAAAATAAGTTATTTTCTAAAGAATAATCCAGATATTACCACTACCGATAATTCAACAGGAAATAATAAAATAAATGCTGCCATTTCAAACACACAAACACCGAAAAGTACCAAATGTATCTGCAGCGCAATTAGATTTCACGCTATCTATAACCTTTTCTCTTCCAGTCATGACAACAGTGTTGACAACATAGTACAGGCCAAGGAAGGATAATAGGAAATAACTCTGCAAGGTTCTCCAAAACATACAGACAGTCCTATAAAATGACAAGTGGCATAAAAATTTTAAGGATCAACTTTTGATTGATTCACCCTATAAAAATGTGGATACTCCAAAGAAAAGCAGGGTGTTTGCAGAGCAGTCTTCAGTGAGCACCATTAAACATTTCTAATATACACACAAATATACACACACATACATGTGTTGTTGTTGACTACCTAACTAGAAGTGCTGCTCCCGCCTCTGCTCCTGCTACTTTTGTTTAGCTCACACCTAAGTGAATCAAAACTATACTGTCATAAGTAATATTTTAAAGGAGGTAGTCCTCCTAGCCCCGTACATCTTCTGTTTTTACAAACCCCACTTGAGGCCTGAAGCAAGATGGTGCTGTGGGGACCTGGACACTGGACAGCAAAGCTCAAGAAATGTGTAATAAATCCACTGGTTATGAATGCCAACTTTATACTTACACAAATGCAAAAGACATATCAATATGAACAAAACAGCATTCAATATGTTCTATAACTTAATGGTATAAATTTAATTTTTAATAATTTAGTCTATTGACACAAAAATAACTCCCCAAATCAAAATCAGTAAGCTTATTCTACCCCCTTATCTATCTGTGCTACAACCAACTCCAACAAAGACATTCCCATGCAAAATCACAAAGAAGGAACTGGCTGAAACTGTTATCAACTGAAGAGTCTTGTCCCCTCCCAAAGAGCCACTTAAAATTCACTAAACACACACAGAGTTTAGGCTAAACAAAACCCTTCTCTGCTACAGATTTGGCTTTCAGCTCAAAAGCCAGTGCTTACAAAAATCTTTGAATTAATGGCTTTCTTAACTCTCCACACTGCCATTTCGCTTCCCACATCAGGCACTCCAGCCATTCAGAACTGCTGGCCTGTAACTTCAACTTCTGGGTTACTCCCTCTACCTAGAATGCCCTCCTCTCTCTCTCTGCCCCTCAATGTCTTACCACTCAAGCCTCCACACTTTTGTCCAGGCAGTTCCCCTATTAGGCCTCACATCTTATGAGAAGCCTTCCCTGCCCTACATCATCCTTGCTGTGATTCAGATAACCCTCTGTACTCCTTTCAGTATTCTTCACACTTATTACACTGCATTTACATTACTTGTTTTAATCTCTTGCTGTAGGGCAATGAGATCTTTATGGATTTTGGGTCTGATATCCCAGAGCCTGGAGCAGAGAAAGGTGCTCAATAAACAGCTGTGGAAAACGAATGAAGCAAAGTCAGCAGCTGATGGTCTCTCTGCCATGGAAGATGCAGTGTAACGGGTAGAGTCAAGCTGTATCATCTTGTGACCTAGGTCAAATTATTTAGCTTTGTTGAACCTCAGGAAAACAGAGATAATTCCATCGACTTCACAAAGCTGTTGTGAGACAGTCTTGAGATAATGTTTTCAGAATGCCAAGAAAAGTTTCTCGATATGCAGTAGGTACTTAACCAAATTAATTCCTTTCCCTTCCCCAGTAATAAGCCGAAGATAACCAACAGTTTTCCACTTGTAAGAGAAAGGACAGGGAGGATTTCTTTTGGCCAAAAAGTTCCAAACTGGCACCTTGGAGAAGGGAGTGGCAAATCTATGGGATATTTCAGCTTCAGAGAAATGAGAATTTGCTAGTATCCTTGGTTAAAAACAGGGATATAAGTCTTCTCAGGAAGAGAGAAAAGAACAAAACCTAACCCCTTACTTTTATCAAAGCCAAACTGGCAAAGATACAAAAGAATTGTAATAAAAACTTCAAAAATTCAACCTAAATTTTTTCTTTTCAATAAAACCAGGAAAGATCTTCATTTTGAACCAAAACCCCAAATTTAATGTTTCAGTTGTGGTATGATGATTGTAATAGTGGCAAAATAAAATAACACTTATGTGTAAGATGGGTGAGGTCAATGGAGTATGTTTCTACAGATGGGAGGAAGGTTTCATATGAAGGAAGGACTGCTTTGACTACAACTCGGGGCAGGTGTGAAGCTGCAAGATCTAAAAGCATCTAAGAATTTCAGGCAGGAGGGGATGTCTAGAGAGAAACTAGTAAGAAGCTGACCCAATTAAGGAATTCAAAAGATTTCCTACTGCCAGTAAAGCTAACAACAAACCAGCAAGCAGGAAGGCTATTTTTATCCTTGCCAGAAGCCTTCTGACTCTAGATGCTACATTTAGAGGACAGAGCAACAAGATAACTTGCCTTAAGAGGATGTTATGATACCAGTGATTAATGGCAATTTTTTAAGCTCTAAAAAACTCAGCAAAACTAGGTGTAGTTTTTGTCCAAACTAAGCCAGCCAAAGTCAGTTGGAAAAAAAGGGTGAAAAAAATATAATGGAAAGAAAAGTGGAAAAACAGACCGAGTAGTAGAAAAAAATTAAAGCAATCCAGAAAAAAACCCAAGGCAGTAAATTAAAATTCTCCTACCTTGCAAAAAGTTTGATTAAAAGAAGCGCATGTTACAAGATACATATATTAAAAGAACCAATAAATAAACATAAAGAACTGGCCCCAAGGTGAAAATAAGTTTGACAAATGGCTCTCTGTACTGACATGAACATAAAAAAAACACCAAGATAAACTTATGAAGTCTCTAGGGACCACAAGCTAAGTCAGTGTAAATGACTGAGAACTTTAGAGATAAGAGAGAGAAGCCACAAGAAATCTAATTAGACTTTTCTCTGACTATAGAAACTAAAAAGAATTAAGACTGAGTTTCTTATTTATAACCATTATTTTATAAAATAGAATACTACTATACTGATAAAAAGCTGCCTTAAAACTGTTTACTGAAGTCCAAACCCCAAAAAGCAATCTGTAAAGTCACTAGTTCGCTTTCTGCATACAGAACTATCATTAACTCTAGTCACTTACTTAACAGGAATTCTGACAACTTTTCTGAACCTTAATGAAGAATGGACTTGCATTTTATATTTGATACAAGAATTTTACCTTTTGTTATTTTTCAGAAGGCCCACTACCTATTTTCTCCTATCAATACTCAGCGTTCTTACTTTTCCTCTTATTAATCTTCTAAATTAAATAATAAACAGGATATTCAAAGATGTCTGGTAATTATTTGGAAAACAAGCTGCATGTAGCCAGGAACCTTTGCTTTTAGTTAGTCCCTGATATATCCCAACAACCATAGTGCCTGGTGCACAGTAGATGCCTGATGTATATTTGTTATATGAATGACCTCAGACAGCTTTTGACTTTACGTATACATCCAAAGCGGTGCAAAAGTGGGGGTGGGAAGGGAAGAAGTGTCTCTGAATCACATGAAGAACACACATGCTTAAGTCCCATGGCAAATCTGGTGAATCAGAATCAGGGAAGAGAACAAGTCAACTTGGAAAAGTTTCCACTCCCAAAAAGGTGCGCTTCAGTATGAAACCAGCCAAATGTGAGGTCTGAATCTTTCATAGATTATGATAAAATACAGATTTTTAAATTTTGTACAATCTCCTAAATTGAAATTAAGAAATCTTGGCCAGGCATGATGGCTCATGTCTGTAATCCCAGCACTTTGGGAGGCCAAGGTGGGTGAATTGCTTGAGCCCAGGAGTTTGAGACCAGCCTAGGCAACATGGCAAAGCCCCATTTCTGCAAAAAATACAAAAATTATCCAGGTGCTGGCAGGCACCTGTAGTACCAGCTACTTGGGAGGCTGAAGTGGGAGAAGCATTTGAGCCAGGAGGCGGAGGCTGCAGTGAGCCAAGATTGTGCCACTGCACTCCAGGATGGACAACAGAGCTAGACCCTGTCTCAAAAAAGAAAGAAAGAAAGAAAAAGAGGAAAAAAAAAATTGAATGCCTACCCTCTGTCAAAGCATACTAGACAAAAATGTTTACGTTTTCTTATGTTTGTTTCCTTCTCAGAGGCTACACAATAAATACTCAGGCCATTGAACCAGGAGCCAGAAGCTGTGTGTTCCTCCTGTATTGACCCTTGGAGGTACCAGGAATCTGAGTGACTTTACAGAAGCTGTTGCATCTCTGGGATCTCCAATTTTTTTTCAACTATAAAATGAAGACCACAAAACTCACATAAAAGTTTACTATAAGGATCTGGGTAAGAAATCATTCTCAGAAGGGTCACTGAATAAAAGAGAAATGGTATCAGAAGTAAGCAGCCTTTCACTTGATACTGGTTGTTAACGCTGCTTCCCATACAGAAGGTCCAAGTCTACCTTGAAAAGGAAAAACGCAGCCCAGCATCAAAACTATCCTTCAACCCACCTGACACATCGAATATGTTCAAATATTTGTGCAGGTGGAGTATAAGCAGAAGCTAAAATGTAAGACTCTTCCAAACCACGTGGCTTAAAGAGGCTTTAGGAGCACCTGCTTTCCCTGCCTAACAAGAGCTGCCATGTTATACTACGTGAAGCGCACCCATCACGTCAGATGGCTCCCTCTACCCCCGGCATCATGGAGGATAGAGCCTCAGCAGCCCATATTCTTAACCCTGCCACAAAGGAATAAAGATGGCTTCAGATGTCAGGAAGCTTCAAAATGCTACCTGGTGGAGAGGACAATCTGGGAGAGGGTAAGTAGCCTCCTCACTCCTCCCTGTCCTCCTCCTCCTCACCAATTCCTCTGTTAAATTCCTTTTTTATGTTATGTTCTTTTTTGTAAAGAGGAGCATTCTAATGGCAGGAGTACAAAGCAGAAAAATTAGGGAAGTTCTCTAGAGCAGTATTTCATAATCTGTTATAACAACTATTAAAATCTACTTTGATCAAAATATTTCAGAGAGGCTTTCCTCCATAATAATAACTGAAGACTCCTACCCCTACCTCTACCCTAATGAATGCTACAAGTAAAACAGAACAACAACAAAAATCTTAATATCAGAAGGCTACTATGAATTCAGCAACACCTTTAAATGTATTTTAATTGCATTACATCAGCATCCACATGCTTTTGGAAGATAATCATGCATACATAAGTGACATCTATCATCTAACTGGAATGCCTGGTCACTAATGGGTTCACAGGCTCTATCAAATAATTCCCATGGCTGAAGAGGCACATGGTTCACAAATGGAGAACAAAAACATTTCATCAGGCCAAGTTTAAACAACTGTTTTCTAAACATAATATTTTTAGGTCTATCTCAAAAAGAAAAGATGTAGTTTAGACCCAAAGCCTTCACACAACCAACTAAATCTGATTTCTGATTATATCCCTTACACAAACTACTCCATATGAAATACTGCCACACCCAGACTCACATGATATTCATGGGCTACTTTCAGTCATTACACCATAAAAACCTTCAGTTTTAAAATGTAAAACTGTACCTTCAGTTTTGTAATGTAAGACTGAATTGCTGATGGTAATGTAAAGATCATTAAGTTCAACCCCTCCGTTTACAGGTGAGGAAATTGAGGTCTAGAGAGAAGTGAGCAACCTAAGGCACTACTAGTGGCCAAACCAGGTTTGAATACAACCCTAAACACTTCTCCTTTTATTTCGTAACATTTGGAAAAGTCTGTTATATGCTAACAACTTCGGATCCTTACAATAAATAAATCAGGCAGCTGGTTTAAATACCTCTATTTAGTCAACCATGCCAGACATTTATTATTTGGAATATTATAGCCGGCAGAAGTTAGGTTTTTAAAAAGTTATTTATATTTCAATTAATCACGGCTGCTCTTCAGAATTAAGACTTGCTCTTTATCGTTGGTTTCTCAGGGCACTAAAAGGGAACCCTAATTGGTTGATTCCTCCTTCTCTTTTCCAATATACAGCAACTGGCATCAGCCCAACTGGATTCCAAAGAGATTATGGAACTGCTTTCCCTTCAGAGTTCCACTAATGTTCTTAATTGACTGGTTACCAGGTAATACCCAGAATAAAACAAAGCCTTGCTTTTAGAACTGAGTGCACTGGTGTAGGACTGAATTTAGAATCAGTGAGTTAGACAAAATAATGAAGCCCAGAGGCAGTCTGACCATCTCAATGTCTGATTCAAAAAGTAGTAACTAGTTTAAACCTTCTTAAAAAGTATTCCTTTTACAAATTGTATGACTAATTGTACAGGGCTAGCAAGAACAATTTCAGAGTTTTCTCTCCCCCCCTTTTTAGTTTTGGTAGTGAGGATAATGGGAATGTGAGGGGGAAAACAAGAAATTCACAATTCAGGCACATACAGCTGATAAATGAATCAACTGCATACAATATTCAGGTAGAAAGTCCATGCAGGAGTTTTGGGAAGTAATAATTCTGTGGCACAATTGTGAACTGTTCCCTCCTTCCTGTTGCTAAACTAAATGCAGAGAATCTTGGATATTTTTATGACAACTATGAATCAGGCAGCATTTCTTCCCCTCCCCCAAAGTCAGCAAATAACATAGTCATGGATTATATAACAGGATCAAGGAAAGCCTTAAGACCTTCATAGAAAACGAAGGGCTTTTTTATTAAGCAGATATTTGGGCTGTTTTTGTAGCTGTCAGGAAATGAGACAGCAAGAGTCACCTCTACAGAATTTTACTATAGAAGGAAAACATAGAAAAACAAAGTGACATTATTAAAGGTGCACAATACACTCTATTAATTGAGATGTGGCACATGAATGGCATGGATCACCATAAATGTTGTGGGCCCCCTTCTCTTTTTTACAGTAGGAAGGTCCCTAATATTTATCATTGACAAACTGTGGACAAAGTCTGATAATCTTACTACTTAATTGTCATTCTGATTTCATTTCTGAGTGATTACTATTTTTGCCTGTCCAGATGGGCAAAACATAAGCTTAAATTGTACACAAAACTTAACATGACAAAGTAAAACATTAAAGAAAAGTACTTGTTAATTTGTTACCTGATTGTTGCTTGTTTTCTGATTTATCTCTAAGTTTTTAACTACCACACGTAGTTAAATCCCTGCCCTGAATGGATGTCAAACAATATTAAGTCATAATAACCATAGAATAAGAGAGCTTTACTACAACTGAAAAGAAAAAATAATGTTAATGGGTTAAAAAATCTTTTAAATGTGTGTTTAACCTTCTAATAACATAAAAAGTTTACTATAATACTTCCCCCACCCACCCACCGTTACCCTCACCTCTCACTCAGGTAACAAAGAATAAAACGATAACCAATTGTCATGGCCTCAAGATAGGATTCCTTATGTTCAATGTTCAGGATTAAGATAAAGGGGCTGCTTAAGTAATTACGGACCCACATCATGAATGACATAAGACAAACTCCCCCTTTGTGGCAACTGCTTATTTGATTTTCAGACCAAATAAAAACAAGGGTTAAATATTCAGTCACAAACGTGTAGCAGGTAGAGGGCAGAGGATCACTATTTTCGATGGACTAGTATGTGTTATGTAAGTAAACGGGGCAGATGAGGATCTGGCCCACACACAAGATGCATTTAGTTTGAACCGAGTTGATTTCCATTCAGAGGCTAGAGCGAGGAAGACTTCAGTCCGATCCTATGACCACGTCGGCATTCACATACATCACATGATTTTCTTTCCTAGGCATTTCCCCTTCCCCTCCCCCGCTTATAAAAACCCAAAAGACAAAAACAACAGCAACCCCAAATCCGAAAGGGGGTAATCACACTGCTCAAAATCCACATCTTTGTAAGCTCAACCTACACAGTACAGTGAGGAATCCAACAAATCCGGATCAAAAGTAAAACAGAAAGCAGGCAGTTGTTCAAAATTAAGAATAGACCCTTCACTTTTCATACAAAAAAATCATGCCACACAACTTCGCCCTCTTCTTCCTCACAATAGAAGTTACCTCAACACAGAAGCCCAGGTCCCATCCTATAGCACAGCTAAGCCAAGGCAAGAGAAAGACTGTTTAGGATGTTCCATTTCCACAGTCAAGAGAGGGAGAGTACAGGAGGAGAGGAAACACACTTCATTCCTATATAGCCACACACGCAATTAATTGTAGCCCAGTGTAAATTATACTCTTTGCTATTTAACGTCCTACATTACTATGAGGCTTTGAGAAGTAAGGCAACTTTTTAATTCTTAGGAGACTTAAGTCACTCCCCTGTTACGCTACTTTGAATTACTTGGTATCATCCAAACCGAGCGAGAAAGAGCCAGCCAGGTTCAGGAAAGCTTCAGCCAGACACGCAGGCAGCTGCCAGCCAACTCTGAATCCTAAAGACTTAATGATATTTAAAGATCCCTCGATTCGCCAGACACATTTGGTACCACATACTAATAATTTACTTGGAAGGAGAAATTTGATTATAAATCCAAGTAAAATTAACCGGTTTGCATTATCCATTTCTTCATTTCTTTGAGATGGAGTTTCATTCTTGTCGCCCAGGCTGGAGTGCAATGGCTTGATCTTGGCTCACTGCAACCTTCGCCTGCCAGGTTCAAGCGGTTCTCCTGCCTCAGCCTCCCAAGTAGCTGGGATTACAGGCGCCCGCCACTGCGCCCAGCTAATTTTTACATTTTTAGTAGAGACGGGCTTCACCACGTTGGCCAGGCTGGTCTTGAACTCCTGACCTCAGGTGATCCACCTGCTTTGGCCTCCCAAAGCCCTGGGATTACAGGTGTAAGCCACCATGCCTGGCCTATCCATTTCTTCCTTATGGTACTTTGAATCATGCCCCATTAAATGTCCCTTAAAGGAAAATGTCCATCTAATCCTTTAAAAAAGTTGGAGGTTAGGGTACCAGTAATCTGTTCTTATTTTGCCATAGGCAAACCAATTTAAATAGAAAAAGGTTAAATACTGTAAGAAATTATAGACCCTCCCCACCATTCCTACCTGAAATAAATCATTCTAATATTAAAGCAACAGAACCTATTTTAGTAGGACTTCCTTTTGTTTTGAAAAAATTGTACTTATTCCCAAATTACTTCAAATTTATAACCTATGAAATAAATAAGTGACAACATTTAGCAACTCTCATAGCAGGTTTCTAGAGCTATTTCAGCCTGCATCAAGTCAGTATCTGTATAAAATACTTGTTCTAATGTCTCTGTACCAGGGTACAACATGTGTTCTCTAAGTCAACTAAGTGACTGCAATTTGGAATATAGGAATATTAGTAAAATGGTGTATCAAAAGAAAAGTTAAGGTTTCCTATTATTTATTACATATTTTTAAGTAGCACTAAATTAATTCTACCCCAACTGTAAAGATACAGAATTTAAATAATCCCAACAGCCACTCTCTTACAATGATATAAAAAAAAAACTTTTATAAAACTGATGAAACAAGCTTTGTGTACTAAACTTTCAACTTGAGTTTCATGATCTTCTTCTAGAAAGGCTATTATAAATTCTTTTGCTTAGCAACAAAGAAAAGCACAGATGGAATCATCACTTGCCCACTCATTTAAGCATTTGTTTCAAACAAATTTACAGCAATGAAAAATAGTCAGCGAAGGGTCTCTAAATTTAACATGTAGATAAAGCAAGAAAAATATGAAAGTGTTTTAAAATGCAAGGTCACACCACCTTTGGCAGTCAGGAATTAAATACATAGCATTTCTGGAGCAGATCCACAGCTCTTAAAGCAATGCATGAAACACATGAGGCAGTGATGTATAACATGCTTCCACTACTTACTCTACATATGCAATAGGCTTCCTGGGCACCATGGGGATATGTAAAAGACTGGCACTTTAAACAACTTGCATTTCTGAATGCAATCATTATTGCTTACATTCAAATGAAGTACTTGAAATGTCTGAAACTCAGAGGAATTGCAGTGGATATGTTGAGCCTTCCCTTTCAAAAACGGAAAGCAAGATACATTCTACAACAATATGAAGAGAAAAAGACTCCATTTTCACACTATTCAAAGGAATAATATGATATCTGAGTCATAATTTAATATCTGAAGAACAACTATAATGTTTTGACAGTCTGTAGATTGCCTTTGTTCTCTCAATAATTTTGCTGTCTCATTTTGGCTTTCTAGTGAAATGAAGCAAATTGAATATTATGTTGTTTTCATATATTGGATATAAAATACTCAACCACTATCATGAAACTGTGGATTGTTATATTCTGTGTGACATCTGATAATTTTTAAGCACTATTTTTGTCTCTTTATTCCCTTCACACACAGAAAAGAAAAAAGGCTCCCTAATTTTCAGAGTTCTCTCTATACACTGAATGTAACACTGCCTCATGAATCTTTATTTCACTATATCCAACCTGTGCTTCAGAAGGCTGAAAACAGATGTACTCGCATGTGGTTTTAATCTGTTTCATGCTGCTCCATTTCTAAGTAACAAGTACCAATTTCACAAGCGAGAAAAAACATGAATAACAATAAGATACAATATTCCCCAAATAATCATCTAGGCATCTACAGTAGTAAAAAGTTTTGCTGTCCAGGTGAAGAAAAAACTTGATAAGCCTAATAATATTGTAGCAATGCACAAGCTGCCACCTGGGGGATCAAAATTCAAAATCAGCCTGTAGCTCAGGCTCTAGGCTTATGAGACTGGGTGTGCAGTAAAGAAAATGAATTCGGTCTCTAGGGAAGAGAATTGTCACTGGTGTTGGTTATGGAGAAGGCAATACACAATTTCGTGGATAAAAATAACATCCAGACTTGCCAGCTGACCAGAGAAAGGACAGGGAGATAAGGAATGAGGAGAACCGTTTCCCCCAGCACAAAGAGCTAAATCCCTGTACATAGAAAAAATCGTAGTAGCCTCAAAATTCTTAGAAAAGCAATTAAAAATAAATTATAAGAAAACCTAATTGAATTATGAAAGCTAGGTACTCCTTTGAACATTTGTTTAAAAAAACGTAAGTTTTCCAACAAAGCAGTTGGAATCAATAACACATTCATAAAGAAATTCAAAAGCTGTACTTGAAGGTTCCTAGGCCTGTTAAGCATTTTGTTGATAGTAAAAATAAAATTTTTTAACTCCATTACAGCAAGGGAGATTTTTTGTTCCCAAATGAAAAATACAAATTAAATTTTCTAGCTCTTTTGAAAATTTAAGTTAATAATAGCCACACCAATAGATTCAACTTGTAGTTCCCGTAGCAATTTTAGGCATTATTATTTAAACATACACACACAAACTGCATACCTACGAGGAACTAGAAATGAAAGAGAAAAACAAATGAGGTCATTCATAATTTATGAAATTATTTTTAAGATTATTAAAGTTGTCTTTGAATTGTGAAGTCTTTAAAACAATCAAATCTTTTTTTTTTTTTTTCTGAGAGGTATATTGTTCTTTACTAATCTCAGAATTAATACGAATTTTCTTTTCTTTTCTTTTGGGGGGGCGGTGACAGAGTCTCTCTTCTGTCACCCAGGTTGGAGTGCAGTGGCCCGATCTCGACTCATTGCAACCTCTGCCTGCCAGATTCAAGCAATTCTCCTGCCTCAGCCTCTGGAGTAGCTGGGACTACAAGTGCACACCACTACACCCGGATAATTTTTCTATTTTTAGTAGAGATGGGGTTTTGCCATATTGGCCAGGCTGGTCTCGAACTCCTAATCTCAGGTGATCCACCTACCTCAGCCTCCCAAAGTGCTAGGGTTACAGGTATACGCTACCACACCTGGCTAATGTCAATTTTCTATTTTCTGTTTCTAAGGAAGCAGACCACTGGAAAAGTATTTTATTTATTTTCAAAATGAATTGGTAGGTGTTAGACACCTATTTCAAAATGATAATTTTGTTATTCAAATTTTATTTTTATTACCTTTAAACAAAATTTCACAATAGAATGAACCACTGTTAAAATCAAGCATAGTATTCCTAAAATAGCTATCTAAATCAGAAGGTAGTTCGACAAGAAATGAAATGCTGCCCTGAGCAAAAACAATGTCTTGGCAGTGATAGGCTATGGTGATACAAAGGTCGTGATCTTGTTTGAAAAAGAAAACAAGCATAACTATAATCTGGCATTTTAGATCCATGCACTCATCTGTGAATTCTTCACTGCTCTTTGTAGGAAAAAACACACAAGGTTCCTGTAATATACTCAAGTCAGACTGGCACCTAAACTTAAACTGAAGCTGGCTTTTTTGATGAGCATGAAAGCGGACTTAGATGTTTAGTAATAATACATGTAATTTCTTTAGTGTCTTCTATGAACTAGGCAATATGCTGAAATCTGTAGCTGCATCATATCATGTCATCCTCACAGCCACCAGAGACTGTAGTGACAGAGTGGCAGTTTAACCAGATCTGATTCCAAAACCCACTGTCTTTCTATTCCATCATGCTGCAGTCTATAAATCACTATTTTACAAAATCTGTATGTTCCCAGATTAGATCAATCAGACTTAATTTATTCTGTCATCAGACCTAACTTTTGATTATCCCTATAATATCAGCTTAAAGAAACTTAACTTAGTAAAAATTGGTAAGGAGAACTTAAAAAGAGAATATAGAATAAAGGCAGAACTTTAAACAATTACCCGTTGAGCAAACTAGAAGAAAAAAATCTGATAGAGATGTCCTGGCTAAAACTGATGGCCAAGGAAATTCTATTGTCAATCGTATCAGAATACCGTGTGCTGGCCGGGCACAGTGGCTCACACCTGTAATCCCAGCACTTTGAGAGGCCAAGGCGGGTGGATCACCTGAAGTTAGGAGTTCAAGACCAGCCCAACCAACAAGGTGAAACTCTATCTCTACTAAAAATACAAAAATTAGCCAGGCGTGGTGGCAGGCGCCTGTAGTCCCAGCTACTCAGGAGGCTGAGACAGGAGAATTGCTTAAACCCAGGAGGCAGAGGTTGCAGTGAGCTGACATCGCGCCACTGCACAACAGACCAAGACTCTGTCTCAAAAAATAAAATAAAATAAAATAATAATAATAATAATGTGTGCCAACTCTTTTATCTAACCTAAGTATTAGTTAGAGGCTTGCTTCTTAAAATGTCACATAACAAGTTGTTTCTATCCACTGCTGTTTGTAGCCTATGTTTTCTGTGATAAAAAACATAGGCACTTAGAAAATGATTTCTAATTACTTATTATCTGTAGTACCTAGTGTATGGGAAGCTCTTTTAAAATTTGCTGAAAGAATTCAACACATTAAGAATATACAAATGTTCTTTAACCACTTTTTCCATATTTTTTTTTTTTTTTTTTGAGACAGGGTCTTGAAGAGCAGGAACACAGCTCACTGCAGCCTCAACCTTCCCGGCCCAAGTGATCCTCCTGCCTCAGCATCCCATGTAACTGGGAACATAGATGTGGGTTGCCACAACTGGCTAATTTTTTATTTTTATTTTTTTAATGTTTGTAGCGACCAGGTCTCACCATCTTGCCCAGGCTGGTCTTGAACTCCTGGGCTCCAGCCACCCTCCACCTTGGCCTCCCAAAGTGCTGGGATTACAAGTGTGAGCGACCACACCAGACCTTAACTTTAAAAAAAAAAAAAATTACTTTATTATATAAAGACAGGGTCTCACCATGTTTTCTCCTTTTTCAAATTACTTTATTATATAGAGACAGGGTCCTGTCATGTTGCCCAGGCTGGTCTCGAACTCCTGGGCTCAAGTGATTCTCCCTCCTTTCCCTCCCAAAGTGCTATAGATTCACAGCAAGTTGGAAAAGTAGTACAGAGAAAGCCTCATGTACCCTTTATCCAGTGTTCTCAAAAGGTAACATTTTACATAACTATAATACAAAACCAGGAAATTGACATTGGTACAACCCACAGACCTTATTCATATTTTTCCTTTAGCTATTTTTTAAGAGTGTACAATTTTTCTGGTGCTAGAAATAGCACCTTAGACTCTCCGTTTTTCTGAAGAGAAAACAAAGGGTCCAAGAGGCTGAAGACTAGCCAAAGTCAGAGTGCTAAAAAGTAGCAAAAATAAAGCCAATTCTGAGTGAGAGATCATCTCTCCACAGCTATTTAGCATGCATCTGCACTAGAGTCATCCACCAGAATTCCATGAGAAATTCAGTAAAGACCTTCCAAATAATTCTTATTTCAAAGGTATCACATCAGATGGATGCCTACTTTTTACACATTATTTTATTTTCCCTCTCTCCAGACACCTAAAAGCTTTCCTCATTAAAAAAAATTGTCACCATTGGTCTACTGAAAAATACATAAAATGTTTTTCTGCATCAGTAACATGATAAGCCAAACTCAAAGGGAAACTAGGCTAAGCGGGTCACCAGTTGAAACAACAGGCTGCCTTGTCACCTTTGACCTCAGTGCAAAGTTCTATGTCTGGCACAAAGCAGTGTCATAAACATTGAATCACTGAATGAATGAATCAGCCAACAACTTAAGTGGGATGACCAAATAAACCAAACATTCTCAGTTTCTAAAAAAAACAAAACAAAAAAAAAACACCTGCTTTCTAATAAACTGATATTTTTATCCAGAAAAATGTTTTGTGAGATACTTTTCCCAACGTCAGAGGAAAGGCCCTTAGGAAATATCTAGTCTTGTAATTTTCATTCCTGGCTAGACGTTAGCATCACCTAAGATATTAAAAAAATACCATGCTAAGCCCGCACCCCATGTATGGAATGGGGTCCAGACATCTACATTTTATTTTTAAAGTACCCGAGGTAACTCTATGTCTTTACAAAGATGAAGAAATTGAGGCCTAGTCAAACAGAATGTCTTATTCAAGGTAACACAACTTGTCAGTAACATGAGACCAGAATCCATGTAGAAATAGTACTTTTTTTTAACATAATACATAGAAAAAAATTCTGAGAACTACGAAACTTCATTTTAACTTTGAAACTATTGGTTATTTTTTAAAATATGAAACTAGGCAAAAATTCTACCAACATGTGAACTCTTCCTGGGATATAATCACTGTCATAAGTAGGTAGACATAAACAATTGAGGCACTGAGAAGTTATTGCCTGAGATATTAAAAAAATAATAATAATAAGGGATGTGGTTGGTATCTTTGAGCTAATTGCCCATTCTTGGCAATTAGTATGAACGTAGTACTCTTAACTGGTATCACGATGGCTCCACTGTAGAGGTTCATCAAATATGTTGGATATTTTAACAAAAAGAGGTATATGTGTAAAATTGATAGAACTTACTGCATACAAAGTGACTCCATAATATTTGCCATACTGTGTATCAGATTAAATAGTTAATACACATTTAAAGCTATTGTCTAAAATCAATTGGGTATATTTCTAAACTTACCTTTAATGGTATCATTTTCAGCTCTCATTATGTCAATGAGTGAACTCTCCAGTGAGTGCATGTCGAATGTCCTGGGGCGATCCTGTAGACACAAACAGCCACAAACCACTTTTTAAAATAGCATTTAAATATAAAACAGGACAGTAAGTTTCATTAGATGGGACACAGATCACAAAGTAGCAATTTTACTCTCTATATAAGGCACATTATTACTAAATGTTATTATTAACACCAAACATCAAAAACCACAAAAGTGCATGCACAGGGCTCAGCAAAGAGTGATTTGATTTCTAATAATAATTTCAACAAAAGCATCACGTCTATTCAGAAAGCCAAAACCATTAAAACTATTTTCTGTATTAGTTAAGAACACTACATAAATGTAAAAAGAAAAAAAAATCATTATTCTTTCCCATCACTTAAGATTGCAAAAACATGGCAAAGCTTTCCAAACTCGTCCCATTAGTTATCTGCTAGACTGGTACCTATATGTGCCGTTCAAAATAGCTATATTTTCTTATAAGGCAAGGTTTAAAAACAGTCATCAAATGATTGTAAGACTACTAAATGGTAAAGTATACAAACACAAATGAGAGAAATCTTTTTTTTTTTTTTTTTTTTTTTGAGACAGAGTTTCACGCTGTTCTGGGCTGGAGTATTGTGGTGTAATCTCAGCTCACTACAACCTCTGCCTCCCAGGTTCAAGTGATTCTTGTGCCTCAGCCTCCAGAGCAGCTGGGATTACCAGCACCCGCCATCATGCCCAGCTAATTTTTTGTATTTTTAGTAGAAATGGAGTTTCATCATGTTGTCCAGGCTGGTCTTGAACTCCTGACCTCAAGGGATCCACCTGCCTCAGCCTCCCAAAGTGCTAGGATTACAGGCATGAGCCACTGGATCCAGCCAAGATAAATTATATACTTATTTTATGAAAATAAAAATATTGATTTATCCATCTCTATGTATTATCAAAGTTGTTCTTGACTATTAATGATTTGCCTTCTCTGAAGATTTGTTTTTAAAACTAATAATGTATATAGAAAGTTGAAAAAAAACCTCCTTCCTTCCAAAAAACACGTAAAAAAAATTTTTGGTAGACTCTCCCTTCCCCCAACATAAAAATAAATCTGGAATAATGAAGCACAGAAGCTGCTCTCATTACTGTCACGAGGCTTTCTCTAAGGAGAAGGATGAGAATAGCAATAGAGAACTGCTGAAGCATGTTCTGTCCCTCCCTGCCCCCAATGCAACATGTTATTAGGTCCCCAAACAACCCAGTCATTACTTTTGGTAAATAAAGGATAAAAGGATCAGAGTTAGAATAAGAGTTAGAACCTAGATGAGAAAGCAAAACAAAACAAAACAAAATCTCAATTCTTATTTACTCTCAACTTGCAAAATTAGGCTTGATTTTGTTGCCATTAAAATTAAAAGGAAGGAAGAGTGTGGGGTACATTGCTGACCTAAACCCCTGGCTTAACCAAGTGCATTTCGAGAGTGGGAATGGAATCCTAAAATATACAACATCCCAAGTGCTCTGACATTCCTCAGGATGAAGAGTACTAGAGACAACTAAAATTAAGGTTTAGCTTGATAAATTAGAAGTAGGAGATGAAAACATTTTAAAATTAAACTGAGACGAAGCAATAATACATGTTCTGACCCACCTTAAGGATACTGTACATAAACACACAAAGGCCGCTGCAAGAATATTAAAGAAAAAGGGGATCCCAAAGGAATCTGCAAGGAGATTTCTAAAAGCTTCTATTCAATTATGTTTCCTTTTACATTACTATTTAAATTCAAAGCTTTGACTTTTCTTTAAAAAAAATCACCTCCTAATTGTATCCCCTTCATTTTTCTACTTTCCTAGCTAACTTCTAGAACCTCTAAGCTGACAGAGGATGTCCTCCACTTGAGAGCATTTTTATTCTTTTTGGATGGACCTAACATTTCTCCTCTGTGCTTTTATAACACATCTTACCCACAGGATTATTCTGCTTCCCTGAAATAGGGACCAATCCTCCTGATCCCATCTCATCATGCAGATATTCAGTAATGTGCACTGAGTGGTTTTATAATACAACTGCAACTTGAGGAGTCCAAGGACAGTATATTTAGGTAGAATCCAATATTACAGGTAAGAGACAGTATTTCAAGTTCTCCCCCAGGGGTTGGAAGGGTAGGGTGAGGATGAGGATGGGGAAGAGTGAACAGGTGCCTTACCATCCTATACTGCTCTAAACTGGTATGACTCCCTCCAGAACATCTTTGCCTCACCTCTTCCACCAGATTCTTTCCTCATTATCCTCATCTCCTGAAAAAGATCTATCTAATGAGAGGCAGGAGTACACATGGCCAGGATCAGACTAAGGGTTAGTATTCCCAAAAGAGAGAAGCTGTTCTGTGTTTACACTTCCTCATCTCAAGCACTAAATTAAATCAAAACCTGCATATTCTTTCGGAAGCCAAGTAGACTTGAGGCATAATTTGAGGTTTAGAAGTTAATATAAAATTACACTATCTCATTCTGTAGTTGCTGGATATGTTCTCTTTCAGCAATGAACCACACCTTTAAAAGGACCATCCATTTCCATCTCCAATACAAACCGGTCTTGGAGGCACTAATTCCTGGTGTCCGTTCACTGACTGTGAGCTTCCCAAGAACAGGAACTATGTCTCACATCAAATATTTCCAGTGTGCCTACCACAGCGGGGTGATGGTGTGCCAAGTCAGTCATGTCCTAAGCCCACGAGACTACCCAAAAGATCCTGAGGTGGCAGGAGCTTCCTGGCAGATGATCTCTGTTTAAAAATTATCATTTTCTATGTGTGTCATGCTGTAAAACAGGTTAAGAAGCACTGTCCTGTATTTCTGTATCACTCTGCCTCACATAGGTCTTGGCAGGTAGAAAGCACGCAAATGTTTGCTAAATCAATGAATGGATGTATTCCTTCATGTAATTTCTAAACATTTAAAATCTTTATTCTCTGCTACTTCCTTAAGATTTGTCTTTATATTTCCTCCTTTCCCTCTAAAGAGCTGTCTGTTTTCTTTTGGGGGAGGGGAGGAATTAAGTTTAGTGTTGTTTTTCATGCAACTAACAGAGTAAGCAACCTAATGAATTTCTGAAACATGCATTTTGTCAATCACTGAATGACAAGAGCACTGAAAAGAAGCAATTGATAAAAAATATAACACAGACTATTTTTGTTTGGTTTGCTTTATAAGAACTATTTCCAGTAAGTCAAGAAGCCTCCATTTTACCTGTAAGTTTTTGTTTTTGTTTTTTTACCTATAGGTTTTTTTTTTTTTTTTTTTTTTTTGAGACAGAATCTCGCTCTGTCGCCAGGCTGGAGTGCAGTGACATGATCTCGCTCACTGCAACCTCCGTCTCTCGGGTTCAAGCGATACTCCTGCCTCAGCCTCCTGAGTAGCTGGGACTAAAGGTGTGTGCCACCATGTTCAGGTAATTTCTATATTTTTTAGTAGAGATGGGGTTTCACTATGTTGGCCAGCATGGTCTTGATCTCTTCACCTCGTGATCTGCCTACCTTGGCCAAAGTGCTGGGATTGCAGGTGTAAGCCACTGCACCTGGCAACCTACAGGTTTTTTTTTTTTTTTTTTTTTTTTGTTGTTGAGACAGAGTCTCGCTCTGCCGCCCAGGCTGGAGTGCAGTGGCCGGATCTCAGCTCACTGCAAGCTCCGCCTCCTGGGTTCACGCCATTCTCCTGCCTCAGCCTCCCCAGTAGCTGGGACTATAGGCGCCCGCCACCTCGCCCGGCTAGTTTTTTGTATTTTTAAAGTAGAGACGGGGTTTCACCATGTCAGCCAGGATGGTCTCGATCTCCTGACCTCGTGATCCGCCCGTCTCGGCCTCCCAAAGTGCTGGGATTTTTAAACGTCGTATTATGAATGGAATTTAGTAAACGATTCCACACCTTCCTCCCACTAGCCTGCCCCACGGGCACCCCAAGCATATTGCGGGAAACAAAGATTTTTGCTGACCTCTAACTGGTAAAGTACATTAAAACTAAAATCCTAAATTAAATTTTAAATTTTCAGTAATGTTTTATGAAATGAAAAAAAAATTTATTCACCCTTTTTACACTAACTTTTAGTAATGATACTAATTTTTTCCTATAATTTGTTACAATACAGGGACGACAAGTAAATACAAATACATAAAGTTTGTTCAATTGGTACTGACTATTAGATGCAAGGTGTTTTGAGAAGGATTCTCAGACTCCACAGGGACTCAGAAGGAAACTGCCTCCACAGACTGCTACAAGGTAGAAGGTCCAACGGCACAAGTACTTCATTCTTGCCAAATCTAGTTTAATATGTATTCTTCCCCAGGACCCAAACTTATTAGCAAGTATAGCTACTATAAACATTTTGTTTATGACGCTTTGGTAATTCAAAGAGTGCAAAAGCCACATATTTTGTCAAGTAAGCATTCTGTTCTCAGAGCAGGTTTTAAGGTTGTCATTCTTGATTTACTCCCTCACTGATCTTTTCTGTCCATTTTTAACATCTAATTTAAAAAATCCTAAAATGTGTCTGTACCATTAGGAAATAGGTAAGGGGGACACAGATAAATAAACCCAAAGTATAAGAACAGTACAAACAATGCTGGTTTTCCTACGCAACAATTAAAGAGTCAAATCAAAAGTGTAAGAGCGCTTTGATTTCCATATTTCATTCTTCGATTTTGCCTTTTTAAACTGTTAATTGGATCAAATATAACCACTGACCTATTTTCTAGGCTCCATTTCCCAAAGATTCCAAAGATTAAACTAACTGTAAAATAGAAACCTTGTTAGGTGATGCTCTTCTTGATTGAACTTGAGCTAATGACCAAAACATGAACATTAGCATAAATGAGTGGAATGGGCATTAGACACTAGGAAGCTTCAACTCTGCCTGTCGTATTATATGAGCTTGGGCACTTTCGTCCTTTAGACCTCTTTCCTGGTCCATAAAAGGAGTGGTTTGATTGGATCTCTAATGTCCCTGTCCTAATTCCAAAATACATTTGTATTCTAGCTTTTTGATATCCTAACATATCTTGCTCTTTCAAGATTTACAGTTTAAATTATGACAATTATGGCAGGAACCAAAAATAAGGATGAGAATTTATTAATCAAAGTCCATCACTTTTGTCCACAAAAACGCAAGGGTCAGTGATCAATTAGCAAGAAAATGATCACTTAGAGTCTTAAAAGGACAATCATGGCCAGGTGCGGTGGCTCACACCTGTAATCCCAGCACTTTGGGAGGCCGAGGCGGGCAGATCATGAGGTCTGGAGTTCGAGACCAGCCTGCCTAACATGGTGAAAAAATACAAAAATTAGCTGGGCTTGGTGGCAGGCACCTGTAATCCCAGCTACTTGGGAAGCTGAGGCAGGAGAATCATTTGAACCTGGGAG
Organism: Macaca fascicularis; assembly: GCF_037993035.2. Lineage (NCBI taxonomy): Eukaryota > Metazoa > Chordata > Mammalia > Primates > Cercopithecidae > Macaca > Macaca fascicularis. The sequence continues at coordinate 180,726,618 of NC_088380.1, read as the reverse complement.
GCGGAGGTTGTAGTGAGCTGAGATCACACCGTTGCACTCCAGCCTGGTGACAGAGCAAGACTCTGTCTCAAAAAAAAAAGAAAAAGAAAAAAAGGACAATCATGGCATTTTAATTACGCTACACAAAACATAAAATAAGCTTCTCTCAAAAAAAAAAAAAAATCTACTTAAAAAATTCGCTGGGGAAAGTTAAGTGTGGTTTCAGATAGATGATTAAAGAATCTCTTATAAAACAAAAGATACTGACAACTCAGTTTGCTTCAACCCCACTGCCAGTTTCTCCTGGCACCCTAAAGGGAGAAATTAGAAAAGCAGATCCACCTTTTATTGAGCATCTACTAAGCACTTTATTAATACTGTCTTAATTAATCCTCAAACCTCCTAAGTTACATTATTATTATTATTCCTTTTTTTTTTTGAGACAGGGTCTCACTCTGTTGCCCAAGCTGGAGTGCAGTGGCACAATCACAGCTCACCACGGCATCAAAACTCCTGGGCTCCAGTGATCCTCTGGCCTCAGCCTCCCAAGTAGCTGGCACGACAGGCATGAGCTACTGCACCCAGCCTATTATTCCTATTTTAATAATAAAAACTGAGACTAAAGAAAACTTACACAATTTACTACACAGATTCGTTACTGCATAGTTTAGTGGCATAGTTAGGATTCAAACCGAAGTCTTACTATAAACCAAGTGATCCTTCCTTGGGTAGGGTAATGATCATGGCAGTCAAAGAACCACACTAATTAAGACATACATTTGAATAAAGGAGGCACTCTAAGGGTTCTGAGGGTATGAACATGCTGGCTAGTGCCTGGCAAACAGTAGGCACTCAAATGTTACTTATATTTTACTTATACAAATGTTACCTTTTATATTTTACCTATACAAATGATATATATCAGAGGTACTAAAACCATAAGAAGAGAAAGAGAAACCTTATCTTCCTTCTCCCCACTGAGATGACAGAGTGGCACACAAATTAGAAATCTATCATAAATGCATCTCTGGGTTATCTATTAACCACAGTAGTACTGGTGGTAGTAACAGTAATAATAGGATTGCTATCAGCAGCTGACATTATGGGTTACATTCATAAGCTCATTTATTGCTCACAAAACCCTGATACAATTAGGTATGTTCAGTTATTATCCCACTTCACAGATGAAGAAACTGAAGCTTCGAGTAATTAAATAATTCCATCAATGTCAGGTAAGTGGAGGCAGAATGTGCACCCAGGCCTTCTGACTCTAGAACATGTGAGCTTAGTAATCATGAAGGAAAATATAAGATCACCAATGATTTTCAAAGCTAAGCAAAGCAAACTTTATCACAATGCTTAAACCTTATCTTATTTTGTAGTCTTAATTATTATATTTAATATACTGAGTTGAATGTCAGTAACTGGTTAGTTTCAGTTTCTGTCATCCCTACTTCACAGGACAATTTCTAAAGGAAAAGCCTTATGATACCACTATGAAAATCAAAGTTGATAAAAATAAACTTCTGACAAAACAAAATGAACGTTTCAGAGAGGACCCTTGTTTTTAGTATACACCTGAATGATACTGCCTGCCAGGGCAAAATGGGAAGACCTACATCAGTACATAGCTAATGACAACGCTTTTCATAACATTCCAGAAGCTGCCACAAGCAGCACGTGAACCTGCTGGTCTGTCCTATCAGGAAAAACAACTAAATTGTAATTATACCACAGACCAAAATAATCATTTGTGGCCTTTTTTTTTTTTTTTAACATCCAGATGGTTGATCTAAGCCAGCATTTCTCATACTTGAGAGTACGTCAGAATCACCTGGAGGTCTTGTTAAAATACAGATGACTGGGTCCATCCCCACAGTCTCATTCAGCATGGGTCGGGTTCAAGGTTTCGCATTTCTGACAAGTTTCCAAATGACACCAGGGATTACTCTTTGAGAACCACTGAGTTGAGCAAATCCATTCAACAGGTTAACTTCATTAGATCCTTAGGGGTGTGCTCTATAGCTTGTATCCTAGTTGGCCAGCTATGATGTAGTCCAGTTTAAATATTCTACAGGAACTATTTTAAGATTTCCTTATGAAGAGAAGGGCTTTGCTCTCAAAACCTGAAACAGCTCTGTCTTTCAAGTTCTGAGGTCCATACCTTTGGAAAGATTAAAATAAAGTTCAATTTCACCAAAACAAAATTCCTTGAGAAAAAGCATCAAGAGGTGAGTGGCTCACCATTAAGAACAAACAAAATACAAATTTGGTGCTTGAATTTTCACAATAATGGGGTAGCTGGCATTCATATACCCCATATCTTAAGAATATAGCCTTTTTATTTTTCATTCAGCGACATGGAATACCTGCCCTTCAGGTATTTACTACTGACAGGTCTTCTCTCTCTCACAACTGGTCAAATGCCCTATAAGCCAAGATAAACAGTCTAAACAAAGGACATGCTAATTACTCATTCCTTCAGATTCAAACTATTTATCAAGTCACATCATCAGAAAATACATAGTATATACTGGTCCCTTTTGACTTGCTTTTATAGAACTATGGCTTAACAGCGTGATCTCAGATTTTAATAAGCAGAAAATATTAGTAACTGCCATTTGTTAAACATCTATGAATTTTCTTGTAAAATTTGTCAGCAACAGAAAAATTCATTGTCTGTCAATGCCCCATGATTAGAAACCTGCGAGGCAAATTTCTCTCAAAACTATTTCACTCTTGTTTAAAAGTATGCTTATTTTCATTAGAGAATGAGATTTACATCACCCATCATGTTACATTTTTCTCTTGGATGCTGGGATGTTCACAGTTAGGTTATGTGCTCAGAGGCAATAACTGTACTGAGCTTAAATGTTCTCATCTAAATATAACCCATGCTACCCACCACCACCACCCTATTATTGCTTCTTTTTATACTTGAGCTAGTATGTTTTGGCATTACTAGACTGAGTCTAAAACACAAAATGTAATTAACTGAATGTAACCACATTATTAAGAACCGAAGCCAAAATTCAGCTATCCCTTGACTCATTCTATTTCTATAAAAACATCTATTACTGTGATCATCACTTCTCAGACTGCTATATATCTGTACCAGGCTATGGAAGTTTCTCTTTCTGGCTTAAACTTTCCTGGTAAAGAAGGGAGGGAAAATATTTTGGTTTGAAAGGAAAGTGTACGCCAGTGTGTCAGCTGCCAAAATAAATAGAAATTTTGAGATGCCAGTAGAGCCCATAATTAATCAAAGGTAACTATGGAAGTTTCAGTTCAAGGTTTGCCAAAATGTAAATATTCCTCTTGAATTAAATAATATGTAAATTCACAGATTATCAAAAGTGGACTATCCAGTCAGGTTTCAAGTTTCCACTTCCAAATGACCCTCACATCCCTACGCAGGCAGCAAATCCCTTTTCCCTTATGTCTCCCTAGCATTCTGACATCCCACAAGACAGTGATAAGCTCTGTACAGAGCTTATCGCTATCACCACGCACCATGAGCTTCACTCATTTTCATATCCACAGCTTGTAGCATGCCATAAAGCCATCATCACCGATATAGAAAGTGGCTAATATGTTCCTCCTAGCTCTGTGTTGTGCATCTTACATGAATTACATAACATTTACATATATTCGTTCCTCACAACCATCATGTGAAGTCAGTACTGTCATTTATTATCCCCATTGTAGGCAAATGAAGCTAGGAGAAGTTAACTAATTGCCCTACAAAGTCACACAGTAAGTGGTAGAGTCTGACTTCAGAGCAGATGCTCAGGAAAAGTGGTTTAAGTGAAGTTTTGTTTGGGCCTAGAATTTTTGCTCTATTGTTACCTGCAAGGTATGAAATCCTTCACTATATATACGTGGCCTGAATGAAGACAACGAGCATCAGAGATTAAAGTTAAAGCAGTAATTATCTGAAGCAGCAGGGACCACATTTAACAGCATCTCATATTTCTTAGCAAGTTCCCTCTTCAATCAGTACTTTTTCATTATGACTCCTGTAATGAAGGTAGAGTCTAACAGATCTTAGGTTACCACATGTTTCCTAATAGAATTATAACCTATAACTAAATGAACGAATGTCTTCAGTATATTACCTTGGATCAACAGCTCCATTTGGTTGCCATGTGAATTGACAAATAAGCTCTCTACAGAAAGCCTCTGAGAACATTTTTTATTGCACCTTCACTAAATAAATCACATTCATTTTGAGCATTATAAATCCTTAAAATGATAAACATTTCTTGTCATCACTTATTTGTATTAAAAAATCAAATGACCATTGTAGGCTTGATTAGTCAGTTCCTGAATCAACAGACCTTTTCTTCTTCTTGACAATTTGTTCATACTAATCTTGCCTAGCAGAGAGAAATAATTAAAATCTATCACAAGCTTTGATACTTGTGATACTAAGTATCAAACATACTAAGCAAGTGATCTTGATGCTGCAACATCATTGAACCTTAATTTCATCAGCAAAATGAGGATAACAGCACCTCCCTTATAAAACTGTGGTGAAAAGCCAATGAGATAAGGTATAAGGGCAGCAGGAGCACAAGGCATGGCAGCTGGTGAACTCATTCAATAAACATTTCTCTGCCCCTTCTCTCTATGGTGCAATGAAAAAAGCAGGAAACTCACATTTTAAATTAGATATCAGTTGTATCCGAATAAGTCAGCCATTCTGTGCTATTTTCTATAACCTTTTTTCATAGAGATAATCAAAATAAGTTCAAACCTATGACCCCAAAACTATCAGTATAAGACTTCTTCTCTCTAATAAGCTATTCAGGGCAAGAAGTCATTAGTTCAAGGAAAGCAGGCAAGCAGGTAAACAATATTAACACTCAGCCTTGAGGAATGAAGTCATTTGACCTCAGCTGGCTGTTAGAGTTCCTCTTCTCCATGTCTGCTAGGCCTGAGCAAGGTACAGAGTCAGCAGGCAGAAGAGTCCACCCTAATGCACAACCTTTTTTTTTTTTTTTTTTTTGAGACAGAGTTTTGCTGTTGCTGTCAAGGCTGGAGTGCAGTGGCGCAATCTCGGCTCACCGCAACCTCTGTCTCCTGGGTTCAAGTGATTCTTCTGCCTCAGTCTCCCGAGTAGCTGAAACTACAGGCGCCCGCCACCACACCAGGCTAATTTTGTATTTTTAGTAGAGACGGGGTTTCTCCATTTTGGTCAGGTTGGTCTCTTAACTCCCGACCTCAGGTGATCCGCCCACCTTGGCCTCTTGAAGTGCTGGGATGACAGGTGTGAGCCACGCCTGGCCAATGCACAATCTGTATTCCTAAACTGAAGCTTATGTCTTGTAACCCTCGGCATCTCTTCTCTTTTGTGAGCCTTGACAGTGATCTCAAAAAGCATCCTGTGCCCAGCCTCCACATTTCCAGACTCTCACAACCCACCCCCCTGACCCCCATCCATAGTTCTCCAGAATCTCCTGGGCAGAAGGCACTCCCCAACACTCAGGCACAAAGAGGAGGTCACCGGCCAGTACACTTCAGGAGCAGAAGGATCACGTTTGCCATAGTTAAGTATCCTCAGCCCATGGCCCTTCAAAAGCATCAAACATTTGTGCACTGAAAGCAAACAAGAAATTTAAAAAGTTGACTCAGTCTAAAAGTTTGCAAAGGACCCCAAACCTCTACATTCCTCTTAAAAAACAGAAAAACAAAAAAGACAACAACCATAAAAGCTCAGTCCTGTCCTGTTATCTCTCTCATCTTTCCTTTCAGAGGTCTTACCCACAAGTCCACAGAAGTGTGAACCTAGAGAAAGGGTAAGATGAAGGGAGGAAAATGGTATACTCTCCTCCCAAATTTCGAATCACCAGGTGGTATTTGGGTGCTTTACCTGGATCTCCTATTTTTCTATGTTACAGAAGGAGGAGATGAAGCCAATAGTGGTCCACCACTGTTGGCAGCAGGTTGAGCAGTGAAACAGGCTGAGCAGGTACAACAGAAACGTGGGCCTTGCTTCATTTTCTCACTACCCTTCTTTAAAAAAACAACTTGAAAAAATCGTTAATGTTTTCTTTTAAAGACTCCTCCTACAGACACATACTAAATCATTTACAGATGAAATAATGTATGAGGCAACTGCTTCAAAATAATACAAAAGGGGAGAGAGAAGGTTAAGGGTATAGATGAAACAGGACTGTCCAGGAGCTGGTAATTGTTGAAGCCAGGTGACATGTACATGGGAGTTCACCAGACTATTCTATCTACCATGGAATATGTTTAAATTTTTCCATAATAAAAATTTAAGAAGACATGGGTCAGGGGGTGCTTTACCAACAGAGAAAAAAAGATATCACCAGTTGGTCACTTTCAGCAGTGTTCAAGAAAATCAGTGTGTCATCTTGCCTCAGTCCCACTATTATTTAAGTATAGTGACTTTAGGAATTGTATTTTATTTTTTTAAAATTAAGTTCAGGCCAGGTGCAGTGGCTCACGCCTATAATCCCAGCACTTCCAGAGGCCAAAGCGACTGAATCACCTGAGGTCAAGAATTCGAGACCAGCCTGGCCAACATGGTGAACTAAAAAGTACAAAAATTAGATGGGCCTGGTGGCACATGCCTGTAGTTCCAGCTACTGGAGAGGCTGAGGAATGAGAATTGCTTGAACCTGGGAGGTGGTGGTTGCAGTGAACCAAGATCGCGCTACTGTACTCTAGTCTGAGTGACAGAATGAGACCTTGTCTCAAAAAATAAAATTAAGTTCAAATTATCACACACCAGTTATACATGGGTTTTCAGATTTTAAGAAATTGTGCTATACTTTGAATAAAACTGTGACTTAATATTTCTGTTTGACGACTTGCTTTCTTAAAACAATAGAATCTTCTAGAAGTCAAACATTAGACATATCTCATTTTATCCTCAAAAATACCAGACAAAAGAAATGAGAAAATAAAGGACCCGGAAGGTGGTGTAGCTTGCCTAGGTCACATAGCTAATGAGTGGCCGAGCCATACCTGGAACCCAGATCTGACTTCCATTAACTAAGATATTTTTCTAATAACATTTTTTCAGAGTATATGAACATTCTGAGTCACGTTCTTATATTGAGTTTTATTTTTTTAAGGTCTCATAGACAATAAAATGGCGGCAACTATTTTACTGACTAGTACCATGATCCTATTGACTAGATGCATTCCTCAAGAATACCTGGAAGAATTATTATTTAAATTGTTACACGGTATTTTTAAATAAATATAGACTTAAAATATATAATACTGAGAAACTAATTATAACTTAGTTTTGGTCTACTAAAAAATGATTGGAATATATCTGATAAATCTTCAGCAAATAGAAATTGCCCAACCAAAATACCTACAATATAAAATGTGCTTGTACAGCTTAGAGCTTTGAACTTGAATAATTCCATTTGTAAACATGAATAAGCACCTATAGATAGCCGATGGAGTTTTTCTTTGGCATGTAATGGGACCAGAATTCTGCTATCCAAGTTAAAGTTTGCCTTTTGTAGTACCATTTTGTCATAGAATGTAAATAAGCACGTTATATATAAATATACAGGTAACTTATACAAGTGTGTATTTGTAATTGATAATTACACTTTCCAAATATTTTTCCAAAAAAATCATAAATTTTCTAAAAATTTAAAATTTCCAAATATAAGCATACATTTATAAACACATTAATGACTACGTTAATAAAAGTGTTTGGAAATGCCATTTATACAATTTTTTGTTATAGCTAAAATTGAATCTGTTAGTTTGCCTTAAAGATTAAACAACTTATAGATTAAAATGAAATGAAACTATTGGGCTAGTTGATAATTTGTTTATAATGAGAAAAAAATGCATGTTCAGTCTTACTCAAAGATTAGCACAGGTCAAAAACACATTACAAACCATGTTACTAATTTATTTTTTATGACAGTCCTGTGCCTAGTCTGTAACATAGTAGGTGCTCCAATAAATGTGTGCTAAATACATTACAATATATTTTTTTAAACTCTTGATTCCAGGATAAAAGCCAAACTATTCTCGATTCAAAACTATGGCACCCTTTCATATCTCTTACTGAAAAATCATAAATTCTCCATTAAAATGTAGTCTCCTCTAATGTATGCAAAAGCAATCACATGTTCTAAAGTTCTTAATAAAACAACTGTAGCCAAAATCTTTCAAAATACTGAAAGAAACAGGCTGTCAATGCTAATCAAAGTTTAAGCTTATATTGAATTAGAAAACTTCTCTTCAAGAAAATCGACAATTCTGCTAAATATTTTATCTGTCTGGGGTTGTATCTATAGCTTATTCAATAAAGCATATATAGCAAGATAAGCATGACTAAAATATTTCACAGTAACACAGCTATATTTGTAACTAATTTCATAACTTTATTCAATATTAGAAAGCCATATTTTAAATTTAAAAAGTTAACCAACCTAACATGGCCACATACATAAGGGGCCTCACATTACCTTTCACTGTTAGGTATTATTATATTTTAGAAAAAGTATTTGTATTTTTTGTAGAGACGGGGTCTGACCATGTTGCCCAGGCCTGGTCTCAAATTCCTGGGCTCAAGTGATCTGCCCACCTCAGCCTCCCAAAGTGCTAGGATTACAGGTGTGAGCCACCATGCCTGGTCAGGTATTATTTTCTTGATATTGTATTTTCTTCTGGAATTTAAAAGATTTACTCAAGGTCACACTGCTCATTAGAGCTCAGAGACAAATTTTTAAAGCTTTATATATGCATTTTGTTTATTTTTACAACAGCTTCATACAGTAAATAATTATATTCAAATTCAGAGTCAAACTTAAGTCTGAGTCCACAGCCTATGCTTCACTCTACATTTTTGGGCTCACAAAATTGCCTTTCTCAATAATTATTCACTTTTCACCTTCAGAAATTGATCGAAAATAGTATCAACACCTTTATCTTTCTATCTACTAAGTATTTTTTAAAAACTTAAAGGTGGAACTCATTCTGTTTCAATAAGATAAAATGTGATGAGAAAAAAATGGATGGGAATCTACAATAAAATCGAATTTTAAAAAATATACTGCTCTAAATTTATCATGGTAAAATGTACTTTTAATTTCTGCAAGGCAGTTTTGAACAATTAAACATAAAATAAAATGAATTTTGTCACAAAAAGTTAAAATGCTCACATTATAGGTTCTCTGCCTTAAAGAGAAACACATTATTCACATTATCTTATGTGTGATGAAACCAAAAACTGAGGTACAATACAGCACTGAAGAAATACGACAGTGAATTATCAAGCTTATTTTCCTCCTAGCAAAACAGAGAAAAAGTCATAAGGAAAATAAACTGAGACTGTCAAATCCAAACCGAGGCATATATTAATTTAAAAACTACGTTCCCCATTTCTTTCTTATGAACACCAACAAGGATGACTTTCAAAAACTTAAACTCATGAAGTAAGTAGCATCTTTCTAGTTGCAATTAGCAACAACCACATTCATTAGGCTTGCAATAAACAGGTTTTTCCTGAAAGGTGTTGGAACAATGTGCTGATCATATGCCATGCTTCTCTGAACATAAAAAAAAAAATAAAAAAAACTCTACCCTGGAATTAGTTTTAATTTCATCAGAAAAGCTATCTAACCTAGTTAAACAACCTTCTACAAAGAGGAAGATTTTTCCAATATGTCAATTCTGCTAGATCTAGAACATCCGACCCATAATTTACTGTGAAAAAATTGGTTTCTGGCCGGGCGCGGTGGCTCAAGCCTGTAATCCCAGCACTTTGGGAGGCCGAGACGGGCGGATCACGAGGTCAGGAGATCGAGACCATCCTGGCTAACACGGTGAAACCCCGTCTCTACTAAAAAATACAAAAATCTAGCTGGGCGAGGTGGTGGGCGCCTGTAGTCCCAGCTACTCGGGAGGCTGAGGCAGGAGAATGGCGGGAACCCAGGAGGCGGAGCTTGCAGTGAGCTGAGATCCGGCCACTGCACTCCAGCCTGGGCGACAGAGCGAGACTCCGTCTCAAAAAAAAAAAAAAAGAAAAAGAAAAAATTGGTTTCTCCCTTTCTAAGTCAAAGAAAATGTTTCCTATGCAAAGATCCCTCTTGGAACGATACTGTATTAAGAAACAAGAAAATGTAATGAGGTTGCACATTAGACAATTTTAATAATCCACCATGACTTTCAGAACTGAAGCACTGCAGCGGTGTTCCGTTTGCAAATATAAGATGCAGTATATAAGTCTGAGGATCTATACACTTGTTTCCCTATCAAACAAATTTTAGGATAGTCTTTGTGACATACAGATTTTGTCTTTTTCCTTCCTACCTGACTCTTAGCTAATGAAAGTGGCAACATAATTGAACTGCAGTTAAGAGGATGTCGGCACATATACTAAGTAATTCTCCTTTACTTTTCTGTAAGGACAGAAGATCTAGGCACCCCTCCAAAGAAATGCTATATTCAAATATAATTACTGGCAGGTGCCCCAATATATTATCTGCTTTGGATGTCAGAATTCTAAGATATGTTTGGTAAGACAGGATTTTTTTTTTCTGCTTACGGTAAGGGTCAAATCATGCCTGTAGTCGCATGAATATAGACCTTCATTTTGAAATTGGAACAATAAAACCACATGTCACAGGGCTGAGAAATCCTACATAGGAAGTGAAATAACATATTTGAAAGCACCTAGCCCAGTGCCTGGTATATAACATGTGCTCAAAATGTAAAACAAAAGCATTGATCTAAATATTATCTAAGTTTAACATTTAAAGTTGATAAACAAGTATACTCAATTATTTTCCCCTTTCAATACCCTATCTACAATCAGCCTTTGATCATCATGTATCACTGTAAAATTTTTCCTCTCATCTTACATGCATCTGGGAGGCACTCTCCCTTCCGGTCCCACCTGCACCCACTATCCCCCTGCCATATTATCATTATGTGAAGAGGCACTGTAGTCTAATGATTAACAGCCAAATCTTGTCTGTGAATAAAAATAATAATTTCTGCTCCATAGGATTGTTGAACGAATTAAATGAATCAATACACGTAAAACATTTAGAACACAGGAGGCATGTTAGATTTTTTTTTTTTTTTTTTTTTTTTTTTGAGATGGAGTCTCACTCTGTCCCCTAGGCTAGGGAGCAGTGGCATGATCTCAGCTCACCGCAACCTCTGCCTCCAGGGATCAAGTGATTCTGTCTCAGCCTCTGGAGTAGCTGGGATTACAGGCAACCACCACGACGCCCGGCTAACTTTTGTATTTTCAGTAGAGACAGGGTTTCACCATGTTGGCCAAGCCGGTCTTGAACTCTTGACCTCAAGTGATCTGCCCACCTCAGCCTCCCAAAGTGCTGGGATTACAGGCGTGAGCTACCACACCCGGTCACATGTTAGCTATTATTATATACATATTACTTTAGCTGTGTCTAAAAACAGGATTTCGGCCAGGCACAGTGGCTCACACCTGTAATCTCAGCACGGCAAGTGGGTTGCTTGAGCTCAGGAGTTTGAAACCAGCCTGGACAACATGGTGAAACCCTGTCTCTAAATACAAAAAGTAGCCGGACATAGTAGTGTGTGCCTATAGTCCCAGCTACTGGGGAAGCTGAGGTGGGAGGATCTCTTGAGCCCAGGGAGGTCAAGGCTGCAGTGAGCTGTGATTATGTCACTGCACTCTAGCCTGAGTGACAAAGCGAGACCCTGTCTCAAAAAAACAAACAAAATCAGGATTTGAGGGATGCCCTCTGAATTCATGTAATGAAGCTTTAAGCTAAGCAAAAATAACTTAGAAACACATTTTAATATACAAAAATCCTCCAAATAAAATGTCTTCCCCTATCAGTTATTGGGAGGGGGGATTATGAATTTAAAAGGTTATTAATTTTAATTTATTATATATGCCCAAACTGCAGTAAACAAATGTAAAAATCATTCTGGTTCATCTCAAATTAAAATAAACATTGCCTACTATCGGTTACACTTCAGGTAAATTATTTCCTTTTAATATAACAATAACGTGCTGGCCTCTGATTGAATACCATTATTATAATGTACTCATGTGAGCACTATCCTTTAATGTCTGTGGTAAGTTTCAAGATTTCTCTATCACACCTAAGGAATTCTTTTTATTCTTTTTTTTCCCTATGAGAAATATTGCAGAAGAAAGGAATTCTTTTTAATAGTAATTAAATTGAAGTGGTAATATCTATAAAATTTCTTTCCTAAAATTAGTAGTGTTTAAGTTATAAATTATTTATTTTTTTGAGACAGGGGTCTCACTATGTTGCCCAGGTTGGTCCCAAACTCCTGGGCTCATGTAATCCTCCTGCCTCAGCCTCCCAAGCAGCTGGGATTACTTACAGGCATGTGCCTATAAGTTATAAATTTAAATAAGACAAATTTAACCAAGTTACTTATACCAACTTAAAATGATACTTTTTCTCAAAAATAACTAATTCAGAAGAATTATTGGTTTTTAAAAAGCAAAATGAACAGCATTCATTTAAGTAAGAATCACAGTAGTCAGTTTACTTACTTCTTTAGACTTTCAAAACCCTATTAGGAGTTTCTTGTCATATTTTTTTCAAACCACTTATTTCTCTTGTGACTTTCAAATCACCCCCACTGCTAGCTCTCTCTCCTCAAACGTGTGTGCGTGCACTCTGTCTCTCTCTCTCTCTCTCTCTCTCACACACACACACACACACACACACACACACACACACACACAGAGCTACAAATGGTGGGGATGGGGAGCAGAATTAACAATTTATTTTTGAATCTTACCATATTTGAAGTCAGGTACACTGACCCATCCTTTTCCCATAATCAATATAAAAGACAGCAATTCTAAGGGAAGAGTTAGTTTCTAACAATATATTTAGTATCAATCTTAGTCTAACTATTATTTCATAAATCAACGTAATCTCCAAAGAAACTGTTCAAAAAGATTTCACACATAACACACACTCTATTAGCCCAACAGAAAAAAATATTAATGTGCATACATGTATATTTTATTCATTGTCTGAACTTTTCATTTTTCCTAAAGCAATCTTTATCAAAAGTCAGTAAGCTGAGAATGGGAACCAAACCGTGAGGCCACATAAATTCACTGTGCCAGCATATGGCAGCAAAATAAGAAAAAAAGGTGTATTTTTTCTTATTTTGATTTTGAGTCAAATCTTAATCCAGTTAAAATGTATTGAATGTTAACTTACATTTTTTAAAATTAGCAGTATAAGAATAATTCATAAAACTTACCTTTGCATTAAATTTTCTTTAAATTTATGTTCAAAGGAATATCAAAGACAACTTTTTAAAAACGGACTTCTTAAACAGCCTTTTTACCTGACCACTAAAGCACAGTAATTGATCTTTGGTTTTAACAACTGAAACTCTTTAAAGCAAATGCCAATAGCTTTTTGATAGGAAAAAAAAAAATCATTTTTAAAAGTCAAAAACTAAATATACCCACATATTTTAAGATGCACTGCACCTGAATCCTCAGGGAAGGAATGATATAGGATTCTCTTAGCAAACTTCCCCTGCCTCTCAGCCAATTATTAATTAAAACAGATAATTCTGCTCAGGCTAACATCATATTTGGGAACAGTGCAATGATTCTGTAATCTGTTTTAGCCTTTGCAGAAATATTTCTAAAGCAACCCTCTAGCTATAGCATATGTGTATGTGCACACATGTATGTATACATATTTTCAATCCTTGTCTTTTTTTTTAACTTAGAATTTGTACTCTGACCAGCTGTGTACCCTTGGCTAAGTTATTATATATTTCTCATATTCAATTTCTGCATCTGTAAAATCGGGATAATAACAGAATTCACCCTGTGAGGTTGCTGGGAAAACTAGATTCAATGCTAGATTCTTACTCCTTATAAATTTCCTAAACACATACAATCATACCCTCAAAGTATACACATTTAGTGGAGCATCTGACATTCAACCACCTATGAAATTCCCTTTATCTTGTTCATATCAACCTAACTTGCTGCTCATTAATTCAAAAACATCAATGACTCTTGCCAGAATAAAGATATTCTGGTAGCAAGAAAGACAAATGATCTTTGCCTGGATCTATTTTTAGGAATGGTTTAATTATCTATACCACCAATGTTAACATTGGAAAATAAGCAAATGGGTGAAAGGCATAAAGAGTCACTCTGAGATGAACAGTTTCACAGTGTTCAAAAATAAATGGGGATGAAGAAAACATTTAGATAATTTCTCTCACTAGATAGTCCTTACTCATGCAAGGTAGGCCAAAATTTGAAGAGGTTTAAGAGGAATTGCCAAATCCATCAATTCAGGCTGTTCAGACCTACAAGGTTCAGAGAGTTTCCAGTTTTAAAATGCAACCAACCAGAGAGAAAACTGTAATTCAATAGCTGGTTGTCAGTGAGTCACTACCTTACAGTGTCAAAAGAAATTTGTTTAGTTATATAGTTACTTCAGAAAACATTCATTAGTTTCTGCAATAAAATATATTTATATCTACATATTATTTATTCTCATCTAAATAAGTAGGGAAAAAACTGACCCTGATTCTCATGTCAGGCAAGAAAGGTATTAGAGTTAATAATTATTACATCACCAGCTACTAGGTATTCATAATTATCTATGACAAGATTAAGGCTACAATTTAGAAAACTGCCAAAGAAACAGCTGAATATTTTGTTCCAATTACACTCCTGCTAAAATAAAGTCTGGTGATTGAATCCTTTTCGATCTAAGAAAAGCTCTGATGTGAATACGGGCACTTCAAACTCTAGTTACACAGATATCACACCATGCTATTTCCTTATTCATCCTAATCTATTAACGGAACATAATCTTACCGGAAAAGGAAAAATGTTGTCAGCCCTGTTCAAGCTATCTTCCATCCAGGATTTAGGTGCAAAGGCAGAGCTGGGGCGAGCATACTTCTGGAGCTGAATATGATTGCTTGCAAAATTTTTCTTCAAAGGCGAGATGGAGTTCAGGGGCGTTATTCCACCATTCAGCCCTCTGCGGTGATCTCGGCCTTGGGAACCTCCCCAGCCACCATATCCACCACCGCCCGGGCTCCAGGAAGAGGAGGGTGTTGGTGACGGACTCTGGTAACTGCTCCATGGAGACGGGGGTTTGTTAAGATTATTCGCCAAATGAGGCAGCTGGTTAAAAGCAGCATTTCTATGTGTGAAGGGTGGGGGATGGGGACTGGCAGGAGACCTCCTTTGCTGCTGATGCTGGCTGTGATGATGCTGGAAATGAGGGTGATGTGGGTGGTGCTGTGAGAGAGGCCCGATCTGAGGAGAGAAGCTGCCTCCAAAGCCAGGGCTGACATGATGGGGAAAATTTTGAAACAACAGAGCACCGTTATTAGCCGAAGCAGCAGGGACCCCTCCCTGGTGAAAGAAACTTGCATCTTCATTGATTATTGTAGAGGAGGAAGGCGCTATCGCTGCTGACCAGTTGCTGAAACCAGTAAGAGACGATGCACTAGATGTCAAGGGTTGGGTTGAAGTACCCAGCCCAGTGGCTTCTTGATAGTCAAACCCTGTCAACACTGGAGATTCGATTCTTATTTTCTCCTTCCCATTGCCATTTTCCGAAGAATTGTCCCCTTGATTTTCTTCTGATTTTGCCTTCTCGGTTTCAGGCAGTATTCCAGCTTCCTGACCTGGACTGGGGGAAAGCTGCTGCTTTTCTAAAGGGTCTTGCTGTTCCTGTTGCTGACTTTTTGCTTTTTCTGACCCCAAGATCTCATCCTGAATGTTATGGGTAGCTGGAGCAGGAAAAAGCCACGCTGACCCAGCACTGCTGCCATTGGCAGCTGTGTTATTATTTATAAAAGCAGCAGGGCTGGGGGTGGCATTTTGGTGATGGTGTGGAGGCTGCAGATGTGGATGGAATCTGACTGGAAAAGCAGATTTATTCCCAGTATTGCTTTGCACTAGCACTCCAAACCCGTAATCCCCCATTTATTATTTTTGGGAGCAGAATCTCACAATAAAAAATGACAACGTGATGCCTCACGCCTTTTTTTCCTCTACCCAAAATTTAAGTTGTTTGCTTGCCTGCTTGAAATGTCTTATTTATAGCTAGCTCAAAGATTGCAGCTTATCACCTTAAATTGTTCTGATTTGGAATTCTGGTCTCTGACAGAAAAAAACAACTCAAAAAAATCTCTTAAAACATTGACATGGATCCAATTGGGCTTATTTTTAGGAGGGAATAAAAATGAAGAGGGTAAAAATCAAGTCTTTGGTTAGTAAAATAGGCGCTTTCTTTTTCCAAAGGAAAATGTACATGAATGACAAAAACAGAGCTTCTCAAGCATCTATGGATGTAGAAGAATAAGCCTTGCGCGGAGTAAAAATATAGATATATATAATTTAACAATCACATATGGTTTTCCTCAGCAGTTTAGATTCACTCACATAAAAATTAGAATAGGGCTAAGAGGGGAATACGTTCTTTTCTTGGCAGCTTGGTTAAAAAAAATCAGGAATAATTTAAGAACATTATATATTATATATTTATATATATAGATTATATTAGGTTATCTGGGGTGGGAAGTGAATTCCTGGTTTCGGGAGAGGAAATCAGCATTGACTAATGGAAAGATGATCGCAGGGAGGTTTCTGCTGTTCCTGGTCCTGTTTTCTGCTCTTTCGCAGGGTGCAGTTTTGGCCTCTGGGGCTGTTCCTGAGGCTCCGGGTGCAGATCTTGCTGCGGTCGCTGTTCCTGGGCTCCCCGCGGCTTCCTCTCCCCCATGAAAGGGGTTGGAAACACCCGTTTCTCCCTCTTGTGGGGGTCGCGATCAGGAGGGGTTAGCGAGACTCGACGAGGGGGAGCGGGCGGCCCGGGGGTGCGGGGACCGAGGGGGCGACCTGGAAGGTCCTGCGGTTTCTGCCTCTTCCCCTCTCTGCGGCTCCGGGGTGTTTTTCCCTCATGGGACCCAGGGGCGGTTTGTTCAGTTCCCTCAGTTCGATTCTCCGCAGAGAGGGAAAAAAGAGGAAAAAAAGGAAAAACCCACTACCGTAGTTATTTTAAAGGAGAAGGGCCTCCCCCCTCGGCTTTCTCTCTCTTTCTCCCAGAATTTTTTTTAAACTATAATTTAGAAGGCTTTTGTTTCTCCTCACGGTTGCTGGGCCGTCGCCGCCGTCGTCGCTTTACCCTGGTCCCGCAGTCCCCGCTGTCGTTGTTGAGGACTCCTCCTGGTTCTTCTTTTTCTTTCCTTCTTCCTCCTCTTCCTCCTCTGCTGTCGCCGCTGCTGCTGCTGCTGCTGCCGCCGCCGCCGCCACCGCCTCCCGGTGCCCGGGTCCCGCAGCCGCGTCTGAGTCCTTCTCCTCAGGACCGAGCCGAGTGAAATGACAACCAGCTGGAAAGACCCAGAGACACTTCCGGTTCGAAGAGAGAGGGGTGGGGTAGCGCGCATACCCCACCTACCTGCCGGAAGACCAATCATCTGTTAGAACTCAGACTAGACCACGCCCCCTAGCTTCAGAGCTACTCCCAGGAAGGTCGAAGAGTTACCTCCAGAGACGCCTCTTCCGTCTGCGCCTCGCCTAGTGAGGCCGGGCGCCTGGAACCCGCTCTCCCCACCCAGAGTGAGCGCAGCAGGTCGCCATCTTTTGTGTGGGCAAGGGACTTCTTTGATATTTCTCTTCCCTAACTGGGCTTTGCAGGAGGAGTAATAGGGACGTGTCAAGGAGAACGGATTCCTCGCTCACGAAGGCATACGGTCAAGGTGTTGGAGATCGAAGTGGTGGCCCGTGAAACCGCGGATGAATGAGAAGAGTGCCCACAGTAAAGGTGGTGCTCCAAGCATCACGTGCTCTGGCCCGAGCTCCGCCCCAGAGGGATCTGGAAGGGGAGGCGGGTCTTCCCAGCAGCTGTGCGGTGCCTAGAACTGCGTTTGCCCTTGCCCAGAATGTAGACCTCAGGAGGGACTCTCCCTTAACCTTCCAAGCACTCACCCGCACCTCCCACTCTCCCATTCAGCTAGGCTCGCATGTGGTGCCGTCTCCCAGGCGCAGAGATGCAGCTGAGGCGTCTGTGGCTAAGCCCCGGTATCATCTCGTTCTAGTACACCTTACACGCAATACCAAAGGGAAAATTCCAAAACTAAAATTTTATCTTGGCCCTCATATGCTCCTATTTCTTCTATGGTTGCCCATTATTTCGAAGATAAAGGCCAAACTTGTTAGTCTGGTATTCAAGTCTTTCTACCTAATGGGTAATATATCTTAGTGCCTCATCCCCCTCCAAACACACTCTCAATGCCTTTTTACATGCCTTTTCCACTCTTCTCCTTCGGTAATTTCCTATTTATTTTTAGGAATCAGTTCAAAAGCCACCAACAGTATCTTCTGAATTCTCTCTTATAAGCCTCCACGGCCCTGTTTAGGTCTCGTGCTTATTTCTCACACTACATTGTGATGGTTTATGTCTTCCAGACCTGTGCTGGACTGTGGGCTCTTTGAGGAGCAGACACTGTAGATAGGAGACATCAGTGAATGAATCCTGAAAATGTGAATGAACAAACCAGCGACAATGAAGTCTTTCCTGGTGACAGTCCCCCACCCCACCACCACGCCTTCCACCCATCACCCATCCCCCACCCCTCACCCCTGTTTCCAAGTCTGAATTAATTATTTCCTTACTTTTGCCATTTGGTTTGGAGCTCACATATCAGACTTTTCATTATTTGTTTGCTACTCAAGGGCTTTAATGTCTTGTTTATCTTTGTACATTTCCAATGCTATGACCACCATCAGGGCTTAGGATAATACTTTGCTCTCAGCACAGCTTTAAAGATGTTAATAAGTATTTTCCTTTAGCAGGAAGGAAAATGAACAAAGAAATCAGGGTAGAGCCAGAAGTAACTGGCAAAACTAGAGGGAAAAGTAAGATACCAAGATTAATGAAGAATAGTGTGAACAAAGGTGGCTTCCATTTCATTTTCCATAGCCTTCCTCTAATGGTCTCAACTTCTGCCTCAGTCTGTCAATCCTCCATCACTTCCATGTAGAACACCTGAGGGCCTTCAATTGGTGATTTTATTCTCTTTCATTGTGTCATGAGCATGAGTCGTGTCTCTGTAACTCTTCTATGGATTCTTTGAGCATAGAGATTGGGTCTTACCTGCTGTTTATTCCCTACAACTGGACATGCCTGGAAACTTAGCTGGTTCCGTCAGGCGTCATTTCCTCCAGAATGGTTTCCTTGACTGGCCCTCTCTCTAGTATCTTGTAGATTCCTCTCTTTTAATTACTGCTGGTTGTCAGTGGGTTAGTTTCTTAAGGGCAGAGGTTGTGTCTGATTTAGCTTTATGTCCCCAGTGGCCAGAACAGGGTCTGGCACAGAGCAGACTCAAAATACATTTATCGAATGAACAAATGAATGTTCCATGCCCCGTAGATGGTTGAGGGTCCCTCAGAGCTACTAATTATCAGTGGCTAAAATGGCAGCCATGACTTGGAAAAAAGAGCACCTTTGGAACCAAACAGCCCTGAATTTGAATACCAGCTCTGCTGCTTCCTAGCTGTGTAGACCTGGGCATCACCTCTATAAGCCCTTGGTTCCTCCTAGATAAAATGTGAATGATATTTCCTCTCTTGCTAAGTTTGTAAATTACATGAGATACATGTGAAGTGCTAGACTCCTAAAAAGTTTTATTAGTCCATTTTCACACTGCTATAAAGAAATACTCAAGACTGGGTAATTTATTAACGAAAGAGGTTTAATTCACTCACAGTTCCACATGACTGGGGAAGCCTCAGGAAACTTACAATCATGCCGAAAGGTGAAGAGGAAGCAAGCACTTTCTTCACAAGGCGGCAGGAGAGACCAGAGTGAAAGAAGAACTGTCAAACACTTATAAAATCATCAGATCTCATAAGAACTCACTATCAAGAGAACAGCATGGGGAAACTGCCCCCTTGATCCAATCACTTCCCTCTCTCTACACGTAGGGATTACAATTTGCGATAAGATTTGGGTGGGGACACAGAGCCAAACCATATCAGAGGTGTTCAAAAATATCACTTCCTTTGTAACACATTAAATGCAGGGAATTCCTTCGCAAGTGTCTTTTGCCTAGAAGCAGCTGCCTGCACAAGGGAATCCAGGAACTTGTCTTGGTTGATAAAAGGTGGAGACACCCAGGGCCACAGTCAGGTGCTGCCAGGTCAGGCTAATCTTTTAAGGCTAAGTCAGGTGTGGGTAGTAGATTTGGGATGGTTTGGAGCTAGGATGACCACTGAGACATCAGACTTTTGCTTAGGGACTGGAAATATGGAAGAAGGAAGGGGAAACCTATTATTTTCTTTCTTTCTTTCTTTCTTTCTTTTTTTTTTTTTTTTTTTTTTGCATCAGTTGCCTACTCAGGAACCCAGGATACCCAGAGCCCAGGGCTGCGCTCCTTTTAAACATTCTGACCTCAGAAACTTCCCATGGTAACTATGACAACAATTCAGCAGCTCCATTTAGGATCTCCAAAAGGATCTACAGATGTAGGTGAGCGCTGGCTTGAGCACTCTGCTGGCAGAAGAGAACCCTTCTCATGAGGTGTGCTCACCAGAAAGTTTTTGGGTTGCAGGGAAAGCAAGTTCTGCCCAAACATTAAGGTGCTACTAGTTAAAAAATAATAATAATAAACAGCTTCATCCCTATCTAGTACAGTGAGGGCTAACACACCTTCAGAGAAGTTGTAGGCTGGGGAATGCCTGTAACCTGCTGGCTACTGCCCAGCCCCCTCTGGGGTTTAAGGTCAACCACACCCAGAACCTACAGCCTCCCAGGAAGCAGGGCATTAATATCTCCTTCATCAGCCTTTTTTAAAGCTTGGCAAGCAGTATAAATCCCACCCCATCATCACACAGGGTGAACTCTGCCCCAATCCAGCTCTAATGTCCCCCCTACTTTCCTTGAAGCATACATTGTCAGCCTTCTCCCAATAGCCCACACCCAAGCTCCCCAGAGGCCTGTCTAATGATCAACAATCAGGACCACTACCCAAGGCTGCCCGGGTTGTGCACTGTGCAACTCTGTAAGGCACCACAGACTAGTATGTGTATGCATCCAGTGGAGTTGTACAAGGCAGTGGCCTTGTTTCAGTTCCTTTACATCAGACACAGGGGCACATTATACAAATTTGACACACATATAAAAAAGGCTCATTACATGAGCCATGCTTATTGCATGAAGAAATATTTAAAGCACTCGATCCTCTTAGAGTTAGCGGCCCAGGAACTTTCTGTAATTGAATTGAAGGACACTGTGTCCTTGGTGTTGGTTTTGGTTAGTGAGCTGTACTGAGAAGACAAGTCTGGACAAGCATATGGTCCAGGCCTCCAAGAGATTAATACCCAGCAGTTACTTTGCCTGGTAACGTTAATAAGCATTCCGATGTAGTGGTGGAATATATGTTTAATGAAACTAAAAAAATAATAATAATATTCAAAGGCAGGGCCTCTGAAGGTAGGGGAAGAAATTACCTTTGGAATATCCTCTTCTCCAAGAGTACCTGGAAGCTCACTACCATAAGGCAAGCTTGATAGAAACAAAACCAAGTCGTGAAAGCAGGTTTTATTAAACCCCACTTCTGATCTTCACTCTCTTTCAGTATTGGAAAGTATGCATATTTACTTAGAAATAACCAATTTTTTTTTTTTTTACAACTAATGCTGGGTCGTGTGTTCTTCTTTTGTTTGTTGTTTTGCAACCTGTTTAAGCCCTTTGCATTTTAAACATGATTTTCTTCCTGCCTTCCCATTTGAGGTATTATCATTAACACAGAGTGAATAGTTAACAAACTATTTTGATAGTGAGTTGTGAAGCCAGTCCCTCCAATGCATTGTTATTGAA
Organism: Macaca fascicularis; assembly: GCF_037993035.2. Lineage (NCBI taxonomy): Eukaryota > Metazoa > Chordata > Mammalia > Primates > Cercopithecidae > Macaca > Macaca fascicularis. The sequence goes on along the minus strand of NC_088380.1, from coordinate 180,704,758 downwards.
TAAATGGTTTGGAAAGGTCCAGGACACAGATATGCTTCACTTGAAATTGTCGTATGCTGGCAAAGATTTAGGTGAGCTAGAGCAGGGAGTTGACCCTCCAAACTGTGACACGCATCACTTTGGGATGAGTTGGATTCTTTTGTGGCTCCAGCCACCTATGTGGCCAGGCTGCTGACCTAGATTACCCTTTGCTGTTTTGATTGGACATACTTCGCTTTCTCTATCAAAACTGTGGCCATGCTGCTGAACAGCTGCCCTGTAACACTTTGTGGCTAGGCTGGAGGATTTTCACCTGCAATGCTGGGAAAAAAGTAACTTTTCAGAGATTGCAGGGAAGCTGCAGGGTTCAGAGGTCAGATAGCTGGGAGTCAGGGATCAAAATTCTAGCCCTAACATAGCCATAAGCTCACAGGCACTGGTCCAGTTTGTCTGATGGTTTCCTTATGGCCAGAATTTGTACTATAAAGAGTTTCAATTCTGAACCCCTAAGCAAAAGAAGTGCAAAGAAAGTCATCAATATGTGCAAAAACAAAAACCAAAATAATCTTTTTAATATCCAAATTTCTTACTCCCTTGTCCTTGGAGTATATATATATTACTATAAAACAATAATATTAGTTAATTCCTAGGCACCCAACCTCAAACTTTAGAGTTCATCAGTTCCCAAGGGAGGTCATCAAATGCAGATTCCTAGGCCCTGCTCCCAAATATTCTGATTCAGCTTTCTCATAGTATTTTTTAATAAAAGTGTAAGGTACAAGGGATTTTCTAGTAATAATGTAAGAGCAGAGAAAGTCAAAAATAAAAATGGCTAGAATAAAATATTTCCTTTCTCACTTTAAAAAATTTTAGAAGAGTTAACATGGAGCCAGTGGGTGGTTTCAATGAGTCATCAGAAACCCAGCTTCCTTCTAACTCATTGCTCTTCTCTCCTCCAAGTATGATTTCTCCCTCATGATACAAGATGGCTGATCAAGCTCCAGCCATTATGTCTGCATTCCAGACCAGAGGACAGAGGAAAAGATGAAAAAGGACAGAACTGTTCTCTTTGAGGGAACGTTTCAGACGACACACACGTTACTTTCATTCTCTGCACATCGGTCATAACTTAGTCACATACCTAGTGGCAAAAGACATTGGAAAGTATGGTCTTTGTTCTGGACTCCCAAGTACTTAGTTAAAAATTGGGGTTCTATTACTAAAGAAGAAGGGGGAGATGGTAATTTAGGTGTAAAGTACTGAGACCCAGTGAGGTTTGGTGACTTCCTGGAGATCTTATAGCGCAGTCAATCCCTCATTTTGCAACTGAGGAAACTGAGGCCCAAGGAAAGGCTTTGTCTAAAATAATCGAGGTTTTTTTTTTTGTCCAGGTATCTTGACTCAGAATTCTGTCTCCTGCCCAGTGGTCCTTGAATTTTAATCATGCATCAGAATCACCTGAAGAGCTAGTGAAACCAGACTAGAATTTCTCATTCAATAAGTATGGGTGGCGCCAAAACTTTGCATTTCTAGCAAGTTTCCGGGCTATACTGATGGTTTGGTGAACACACTTTGAGAACCATTGGTCTACAGCACCATCTGGGTTTAATGAGAGGCCAATGAATTCAATGTGGCCCACTGCACCCATCACCCTCCCTCCAGCCCTAGTCCTCCTCCCATTTTCTCTAGCTCATTTAATGGTGCCATGATTCATTCTTTCGGTTACCTAAGCCAAACTGTGGAATCATCCCAAACTCCTCCCTCTCTCTCTCCATCCTTTTACTGTTGGTCCCTAAGTTTTCCTCCTTTTCCCGCCTTAGCATCTCCTTTTCTCCCTGTCTCGAGCTTTGCTTTAAGTCTGATCATTTCTCATCTGAAAAAATTTTTTTTTTCAAAAGTCATTTTCAGGCTTAATGTCTGGCCTTGTCCACTGAATCTTTGTAAATGGGGAGTCTAATTACATCACTCCATTGCTTAAACAGTTTTGAGTGGCTCCCTGATGTACTCAACTGTATTTTTCAAACTTCAGTGTTTTCCATTACAGCGTTGCCGTTTTTGCCATGTAGGTGTAGCTCCTGCACTATCACCTATTCAATATTTTTCAGTAAGTTGGCTCACTTTTTAAAAAATTTGAATAAGTATACATTCAAGGAAACTTGATTCACCAACCAAAATGAAAAACAGCTACCACTTGCTATAACCAAAAGGTAATTATCAAAATTATTTCTCTTTGTTGAAAAGGAAGATTAATAAGGTTGGAGAGAGTAAAGACTTCCTAAGTCAATTTCTTTTTCCTTTTCTTAACAGACAGGGTCTCTGTCACCCAGAGAGAGTACAACGGCTCTCTCACCTTGTCTCACTGCTGCCTCCCCTTCCCAGCCTCAAGCCATCCTCTCACCTCAACCTCCCGAGTAGCTGGAACCACAGGTGTGCATCACCATGCCCGGCTAATAATTTTTTAATTTTTTTGTAGAGGCAGAGTCTCACCATATTGCACAGGTTGGTCTTGAACTCCTGGGCTCAAGTGATCCTTCCACCTTGGCCTCCCAAACTGTTGGGATTAAGGCGTGAGCCACAGTGGCCAGACCCTAGGCCAATTTTGAAAGATCTTCTTTATGTAATTAGGACTGAAAGAAAATGGGGACAGAGCTAAATGTCTTGTATGATTCAAGATTATGCATTGCCTTATATGTGTGCTGCCTCCAGTCATCTCATGTATCCCACTGGGAAAGGACCCATTGCCTGGAAAGCACTGCTAAACTCCTTTAATGTGGCATCAGGGCCATCAACAGCCTGGCACCTGCTTGACGTCTCAGCATCATCTCTTGCAACCTTTTAAGAGTATTGCTCCAAGCACATTGAAAAACGTGTGTTCCCACAAACTTGCAATAAGTCATGAATGCTATTTGCAGCAAGTAACACAGTGCCTTAAACAATGGGAGGTTACTTCTCTCACACACCAAGAAGGCTGGAGGTGGGTGGTTGCTGGTGCTGGCAGGCCAGTGATGTCAGGGATCTAGGTTGGAATCTGTAGATGTTTTTGGTCTTCCCTCCAAGGTCTTAAGAAATCTGCCACAGTCCCTGTCATCATACAGGCATTCAGAAGCTAGAGGAAAAGGGCTGCAAAGAGCCTAGAGTTTCTCATCATGAACATTCCTCTGATGAGATAGGAAAGGCCTTTTCCACTTGCTCACTCCCTGTTACATCTTTTTGGTCAGAGCTGGGTCACATTCCTTGATCTAGATCAGACATGGACCCACCTTCCCTGAGACCAAAGGAGCTCCACCTAAAACATAAACCAAATCACGACTCAGCTAGCAAAGGAGGAGGGAAAGGCTCTGGAGGAATCAACAAGTGTATTGCATGCCCACCATAAAATTACCGTAGGTCTCACCTGCTTTGTTTGCCCAGGGAGCTCCTACTTAAGCATGCATGGCCTTCTCTGCCCTTTGAACAGAAGGTTCTCCTAGGTTGGCATGGACACTTAGCTGCTTAATTGGCAATTATGGAATTGACCATTTAGCTCCTACCTACTGGAGTTGCTCCTCCACCAGGTCAGGAACTCTTTTCTTTTCTCTTTGGTGTTCCCTGGGCCCAGCATTGTGTCCAGCACATAGTAAGTCTTTAATGAGTGTTTGTTGAATTAAGGCTGAATTAATTAATGTGTTTCTTCTTCTATGCAAGTCACAAAAAAAGTCCAAATACTAAATGTTAGGGTGAATTACAAGCATGCTTTGGAACATTTGATAAACAGTGCTCTCTATTTCATTGCTGTTTTGTGTTGTTTTGGAAGAAAATATAGCGATTTCCTAAGAGCATATGTGAAGTTACTGTTAAAATAAAACTTCTACCACACTGCTGATCTTACAGCAAATCAGTCACTGTAAATCCTGGAGAGTGATTTTATAAACTTAGTAAACCATTTCCATCTTGTGTAAAACACATTATACGGGTAATAGCTTCATTTGGCCGACTTATCTTAGGTACAGTTCCACGATTGCATTAAGCTAGTTTTTATTGATGTACCCTCAATGTTAAACAGCTTCTTAATGAAGTGGATTGCCTTGAAGCTTTTGTATAGTGCATGCACACACACACACACACACATAAAGTTATCACCACCCAAAACAACTGCTGAGGCAGTAATGATAGAATATTAATGAGCAATATCACGTGCAATTGGATGTGCTAGTTTCTAATGTTGTTGAGTTGATTCTTAGTAATGGGCTTCTTGAAATGACCTGGCCCCTGAAGAAGTACCTTCAGGTTCAGCAGTCCATGTAAAATATAATAAATGCATAAATAATTTAGCAAGGGAAATAGGTAGCATTATGGCCACAATTCTGTGCTGCTGTTATTTAAAAGGCTGGCAGCTTGGTAGTTAGAAACCACTATGACCAGGGGTGTTGTAATTCACCATTTGCTCAGAGTTCAAATGAGACAGAGGAGAGCTCCAGGCCCCTGGCTCATTTTTTATTTAGAGGCAATTTTTAAAAATCCATTCAGCCATTTAAGTTCCAGAAATAGAAACAGGAAAAAGAAATAAACACGCTGCAAAGTTAGAAGTTTAGAGACTGCTTGGAGTCTTCATTAGGCAGGGTCTGGAATATTTTTTTTAAGCAACATTCTGCAAACTTGGAAATGCAAGTTCCAAGTGAGAGTGGTGAGAGTTTAAATATTAGTTTCATTGTGTGTGTGTTTCTTTTAAACCCATATATGGTGGTTTCTGAGGCAGGATTTTTCAAATCCTAGTCCTTTGTATATACTTAGATACATAATTTGTATTGTATTATTGTACTACATATCATATTTATTATTCATTCAACATTGCTTATAAATGGACTCAATATTTTAGAACCTAAGTAAATGTTAAAAGGAAAATTCTGTATTACTAATGTAAATGAAAAATCAATATATGCCATAAGAAGTTACTGTTATTTATTTTTCCTAATATACACTGAAATAAATGCATATCGAGTGGAACAAATGTCTAGAAATCAAAATAAGAGACAGTTCCTCTGTGTACTATCCGAAAGAGCTCAAGGACGTTTAGGGAAGCGTTGACTTCCTGGTTAAGAACACAGACCTTTCAGAGCAGGCAGGATTGGCTCAAGTCCCACGTCTCCCATTTGCCAGCTGAGAGACTTGTGAGCAGGTCTTTTTGTCTTTCTGAACCTCAGATTCAGCATCTGGAAAATGAGGATAAAATTTTTTGAGCAGTTAGTTGAAAGGATTATATGAGGTAATATGTATAAAGCTCTTAGCATAGCACCTAGCCCACAGCAAATGTCCAAGAACTATCAGTTATAATTATTATTCATTTGTGATTGGGGAGATGTGGGTCATCGTGGAGAACAAAACACCAATGAATTCAGTTCCAGAACAAACAAAATGTACTAGGTGTCTACCACATGACGGGCTCTGTGGTAGGCCCTGGGGACATGGAGATAATTTTCAAAGTAACAGCCATGTAAGGAGATAATGGTATTTAAGCAGCCACGTAAAGAGATACGTGCAGTGCAGTGAGAGCTTTGTGTGCAGGTTAAGATGGAAGGTTAGAGAGGAGAGCATGATCAAAGTCAGCATCAGGGAAGACAGATGTGTGGATCCATACATCAGATCTCTTCTGATGGCTCACAGGGACATACATCAGTACTGGAAGGTGCCAGGTAAATTGGATTTCTGCTGGGGAACAAGATATGCATGAAATTCAAACCTATATACAGCCATGGAGCCATCATCATTTACTTATGGGCTCAAATGACATTAATGAGTTGGAGAATATCATTTTCAAAACTAAATGGTGGTCAAGCAACGTGTAAACAGAATTTTGGTTTGCTTTCCTTCCATAGAAGTCACAGACAGGTGGTTCACAGATATTTTTAGTTTGGCCTGCAGAGTAATTTACATTTTTATTCTTATTACCTGCTAACATATAAAAATTATGCAATTTCATAAGAAAACCCAGATTTGTGTCTTTTCTTCAAAAAGTATAAGATGTGGCCATCTGGATACATGTTCCTACGTATGATAATTTGGGGCTGGAGTTGAGCAGCTGCTGCTGTTGTAAGATGGGGCGTTTGCTCTCCAATTCTCCGTAGTCTCTATCCAGTCTTTGGTGTTGACCAAAGGCCCAGAGAAGTGGGGCCCCTGCCCTTGGCCTGCTTTAGAGGGTCCACCCTGGACCTTCTCCATGCTGCGAGAAGTCTGAGGAGCCAATAGAGGCCTGCACTGCCTCTTCTACACCATACTGCAGGTACCAAGAGACCCTGAATGCCCAGCCCACATAAGCCGAGCCTGCTTCTGGAGCCTGCAGAGACCTATTTTCTTGGTTAATTCACCCAGCACTGCCAGGGTGCACACCCTGGGACCCAAGGGGTGGCAATGAAAAGCTGTTTTATTATTATTATTATTATTATTATTACTATCTGGTGAGGAAGAGGATGATGCTTGGATGTGCAGGCCAGAGTGTCCACCCACCTGCGCAAAGCCCCCTGCTGTGTGAAATGGAGTCAAACATGAGAAGAGAAGAAGAGCAGATGGTGTGTTGAAGAGGGAGGACCCTAGACTGGGGACCAGTTTTTCCTAAGTCATCATCTTTAGGCAAGGGAGAATTCTAAATTTGAACTTGACCTTCCGGGTGGTTATAAAGGTATATTTGTCAAGATAAGAGATTACTTAAATTTGGCCAGGCACAATGGCTCACACCTGTAATCCCAGCACTTTTAGAGGCCGAGGTGGGCAGATCACCTGAGATCAGGAGTTCGAGACCAGCCTGACCCACATGGAGAAACCCTGACTCTACTAAAAATATAAAACTAGCTGGGCATGGTGGTGCATGCCTGTAATCCCAGCTACTTGGGAGGTTGAGGCAGGAGAATTGCTTGAACCCGGGAGGCGGAGGTTGCAGTGAGCCGAAATCGTGCCATTGTACTCCAGCCTGGGCAACAAGAGCGAAACTCCATCTCAAAAAAAAAAATTAATTAATTAAATTTGATAACTTGATTTAGAGCTTGTAAGTATTTAGACTATGTTGAGCGGGCTTCCATTTGTATTCTTTCCCTGGACCTGCAAATATTAGGAAATATTGAGAATGGGCCTGTTGGTGGATTTCACTGCTTTCCCCTTGCTGCCTGGCATCTGTTGATATTTGAGTTTGTGACTTTTACTAAATTATGAGCTTCCTGAGGGTGAGAAGAGCACTTGACTTGTTTAGCGCTATACCCTTTCCCCCAGTATAGTCCCTGGCACGTCACAGGGTACCCAGTAAATCCTGAATGAGTGACTATCTAATCTGAGAGTTGATATTTTTGACTAGTTCTCTTGGAATTATTTTATCCTGTCATATATGTATGCAAATCAGAGTATGTAAACTTTTCTCTTTAGAAGCTTGATTAATTGCTGAAAAAATTTTTGGTTATTTCTATTTATGGCTGGGCATGGTGGCTTGAGCCTATAAATCCTAGCACTTTGGGAGGCCGAGGCAGGTGAATCGCTTGAGCCCAGGAGTTCGAGACCAGCTTGAGCAACACAGCAAAACCCAGTCTCTACGAAAAATACAAAAATTAGCTGGGCATGGTGGTGTGCCTGTAGTTCCAGCTACTCAGGTGGCTGAAGTGGGAGGATCATTTGCACCCTGGAGGTTGAGGCTGCAGTGAGCCATGATTACACCCCTGCACTCCAGCCTGAGTGACACAGTGACACCTTGTCTCCAAAAAAATAGAAAATTAATACAAAATGAATTTATGTTCATGGTAAAATAATCACAAAAGTTTGAAAAAAGAAAAGAAAAGAAAAGAAATTTGCACAGCATCCCAGTCCCACTGGAGCAACCATTATTAACATTTTGTTATATTTATTTCCAGTCTTTTTTTCATACGTTTGTTTTCATAATTGAGATTCTACCCAGAGATTTATGACAATACAATCACCATATTCCAACTATTTGAGTGGCTTTCTTGCTGCTGTTTATCATTCCCTGTGATGCATTTTAAAAAATAAGTTGCATAAAAAGCTTCTAGATTTCATGAAGAAATATTGAAGCAAGAAGTGATATAAACACTTTCCAGAGAGGAGAATATGGTTCTCAATTTTTGTACGTGTGAGAGTTTGTGATTTACTTTACTCACCAACTGTTTATCATTTTTATTAAGATCATGGTCACCATGAAGGGTCCATTATTAGCCATCTAATGTTTTTGCAGACTTTTTTCTGTTAAGCTCTCTATGAAAAAAACTGCATGTGCTCGGTCCCTTCCCTTTGAAAACCGACAGACTGCCATTCGAGCACATTTGTCATTCAGTCAGTGGTCCACATTCATCAGTTGACACCCGAATGCTGCACCATTGAAAGCCCAAGACTGTCCATTTTAACAGAATAGAGGTGACTAAATTCCAAATCGCAATAAGCATGACAAGCCAATAAATAAGGGTGCCATGGGGACACTGAAGAGAGGTTGCTTTACATAGCCTGCACTCTAGGGAGGGCTTCCAAGAAGATGGGACATGTGAGCTCTATCTAGAAAGATGAGCAGGGTCTTGGCAGGTGCTGAAGGGAATCAGATGTCAGGTTGGGGCTCTGAAAGGGTGGGGCTGGGTGAAGGGGAACGTGCCTAACCCACATTCATTGACTGTGTACTCCAGGTAAGTGGCCACCCTGGGCCTGCAGCAGATGGAGATGGAGGGAATGAATGCAGACATGAAAAGACCTTTGGGTGACGTCCTACATAATAGAACACGGAACTACATCCTTGATAATTAGGCCCCAATCCACAGCATTCTAGAATATCCTAATAAAAGTAATTTAAAATGTCCTCTATGACGTGGCCTCTATGGTTTTTTTTTTTTTTTTTTGGATGGAATTTCGCTCTGTTGCCCAGGCTGGAGTGCAGTGGCTCACTGCAATCTCCTCCTCCTGGGTTCAAGCGATCTTCCTGCCTCAGCCTCCTGAGCAGCTGGGATTACAGGTGCGCACCACCATGCCTGGCTAATTTTTGCATTTTTAGTAGAGGCAGGGTTTCACCATGTTGGCCAGGCAGGTCTCGAACTCCTGACCTGAAGTGATCTGCTCGCCTCAGCCTCCCAAAGTGCTGGGATTACAGGTGTGAGCCACCATGCCCAGCCTAATTTGGCATCTATTAAAATTAAAAGTGTGCATATCCCATGACCCAGAAATTCTACCATTTGGTTTCAAGTAGAGAAAAATCTTATTCAAATCACTTGTGTAAAAGTGTAAATATTGCATCACTGTTTGTAAACGTGAAAAAATTGGGAGGATCCAAATATGTAGGCTATATGTAGTCCATGGAAACATATGGAAAGTTAGACAGCATGAGGTAGATTTATATGTACAAAGGAAGAACTCCAAGACAGAGAGCAGAAGGCAAAAAAACAAGTCACATAATACTTATACATTATGACACCATTTATGTAAAAAATTCACACAGAAAAATACTGTTTTCTACGGTTATAGAAGTATGCAAGTTTTTAATACTTTATAGATAATGCAATTTTATATAAGAACACAGATAACTAAATAAATGCATTGTTAGAGGACTTTAGTTCAGCTGAAAACTGTGGCTGGGATTAGAGGGGGTGGTTAAAAGAGACTTAGGCCTTACTTTCTTAAATTTTGTACAAGGAGAGTGTATTCCTGTGAATTGCTTGTGCAATTAGAGACTAATTAAAAAAGTGTAAATGTTCTAACTTTCAGGATAAATCAGTAGCACCTATTTGGAAACAAATCGAGCAACATGAAACAAGATACTCTTAGATGTTCCTACCCTGTGGTCCATTCGTTTTCCTTTTAGGACTCCATCCAAAGGAAATAACCCCAGAGGCTGCAAAGATTTTCACAGAAAGATGTTTAATGCAGTATTATTTATAATGGTGAAAAAATGGAGCCATTTGAAATGTTCAATAATGGGCGAAAGCTTAGGTAGTAAGTTTACATAGTAGAATGCTGAGTACCCACTAAAAGTTTGTTGTGGAAGAATTTTTATTAAAGTGTAAAAAGGTTAACAAAATAATACTAAGTCAGAATATAAAAATATGAAGGCAGTATGATCTCCAATGTGATGTAAGTACAAATGCCCATGGGGTTATGGGAAGGGATCCAGGAGAGCCATTTGACCAGGTCTCATGTTCACTAATTAAGACTTTGGATGTGACCTGTAAATGCAGTTATACAATCATCACAGGAATACTCTACACACTGTTTCACACAGTCACAGATATACTGTTGTAAGAGTCACATGATAAATGACAAGAGTATATCTGTGCACAGTATATCAAGAGTATACACATTTAAAATACAGCACAATGGTTTTCATTCTGTTTTAGTATTGCGTCACACCCAGAGATTCACAAATAGAGAAAGCCCAGGTCACTGTCCCTCTTGGAGAAGACCAAACACCCCAAATGTCAGTGTGCACGCAGGTAGTCTCTTGGTAATGGGATTGTAGATTTAATTTTAATGGATAGCTTTCTGCTTTTTCTAAATCTTCTACAATGAGCATGCGTATTTCTTTCAGAATGTAAAAAGAGCTTCTACAGTGAAAAAAAACAAACCAAACCAAATCAAAACAAAAACAGAAGAGGAAGTGTCCACCTTTAAAACACAAAAGCAGTGCCTGGCTCTAAAATGTGCCGCATCAGGATGTGTCTGGGTGGAGACCTCAGCAGGCTGGCACCAGGGCTGGACAGAAAACATGCAGCTGGACCCTGCTCCAGGGTGTCACAGAAAGGCCAGCGGTGACTCATGCCCCACATTGCCCTTCTAGGTGAGGCCAGAGCAATGCCATCGGCCAGGGGGGCAAGATGGTTCAGGTTCAAAGCTGGGTCGAATGTTTGCAGGGGTCTGGGAGATAACACAGGCTCCCGACAGGCTGGGGGAACCTGAGGCCGTGGCTCGGTAGCTCTAAACCAGCGTGTGTGACAGCTCAGAGGCAAGGAGGAACCACACATTTGCAGGAGCAAATGGGATAACCAGTTCAGGCTGGTAAATAAATCCCTTTATCAAGGGATTTCAGAACAGAGGACATATTTGCATGGTAGACAAGCTGTACGTGGATGATGGGCACAACAGAGTCAGAAGACACAAGAATCACTAGATTATGGTGGAATCTCTTATTAGTGGAGTTGGGCCTCCGGGAGCGTGTGTGTGTGTGTGTGTGTGTGTGTGTGTGTGTGTGTGTGTGTGATAACCCCTTCCAACCACCACTCTCCGCCCCGCCCCCATGCTTTTTCTTCCCACTAACAAAGCGGGTGTAACTGGTTCTATCAGCAGAACAAACACAAGGCCTTTGGTTTTTCTGCTTGTGAGGAAATCACTCCTGCCTCCTCACCAGAGAAGCGCAAACGCTGACGGGTCAGCGAGCAAACTGAGTTTCTAGTGCCGAGCAGCTGGGGCCAGGAGCCAGAACCCTCATTAGAGGAAGCTGCTACTATTTCCAGGCTGTGTCTATTCAGTGAAAGCAGGTCATTACAAACACAGCACGTTTTTGCATATTAACCAAATTAAAATAATAATATGTTCTCTCCTTTCATGTGCTATACTGATAAATCCCAATTTATGAATGAAACATGCTGATTAGTTAGTTAAAAAATAATTAGTCGCAGAATGTGCCTCTAAGTTGGAGACTTAATGAATGCACACAAATACGTTCTTCCAAGTCCTCAGCAGATTAGTCTTTTAAAGGAAAATATTCATAAGATGCATTCATGAGAGACAAATGATGAAGTAGCCTGATTTTATTTTTCTTTCTTTCTCCCTCTGTGGGATAATATTTGGATGTTATTTAGCGCCTTGTCAGGCTGAGTCACCTTAGAAATATGGGTCCAAGCAGCGGTCCTCATACTTGATTAGGTTCTGATGTTCAGATGTCAAGAGAAAGGTCTCATCTCAGCAGCTCCTTCTTGCCCAGAAGAGAACTTTCCAGCTCCGTTATGGAGCCTTCCTTTCTGGGAGCCAAAAATTAATTACAGAAAGACCACAGTGGTGGAAAGCCAAGGGACGGCATCCACAATACCAGAGTGTAGTCTATTTGGTCTTCATCATGTTCCCATAGCTGAGAAAACCACTCTTGGGTTTCAGATAAAATCTGGATGCTTTGGCCATTGAGAATCAGAAGACACTTGGCAATCCAAGCACAAAAGAGCACGAAGATGGCTGCCAAGGCAAGGGTCTTTAACCCACAGACTAGCTGGCCATTCCTAACCTGGAGGCTGCCCTGGGCATAATTGCACTGGGGTTAGTACATTCCAAAGACAACATGGACCGCATTGATATTGTAAAAATCACCTTCAAAAATTTCCTAACTTGTCCATCACTGTGCATGATATAGGAAGAGTGATTGTTTAACATCCATGGTTGGCTGAGATACATCACTGTTTCTTTGATTGAGCCCCAGTAAAGTAGTGGGCTTGCATTTAGGAACCTTGTTGTATGGAAATCATGTGGGCACCTACACACATTGGCCATGAGAAGCCCAAAGGAACAGAGAGGAATGAAGGCAACCTTTTTAGATTCAGACTCTGCCCCACATGCACTCCATGGCATAAATCATGATGAGAAGAATGGCCCATGTTCTTAAAATTTCCTTTCCCACCAACCCCCAAAATGTGTATAGTGAAATTCACATAAGTTAAATGGCCCTACTCTCCTCTAGGATTTGGGATAAGAGAATGAGATTTGGGGTCAGAAAGACCTGGCTGTACAAACTGTTACCTTATTTCTCTGAGTTTCAACTTGCATATCTGTAACTCTGGAGTAATACTAATACCTATATAATACTCTCTCTGTGCCTGGGACTGCTCTAGGTTCTTCACTCATCCAACATAAACAATTTAGCTAGCCCTGATTGGAAGGAGGGAATAATATAATTTGTGTAAAGTTCTGGCACATCTCAGACTGCAATAAATGGTAGCTATCTTATTGCCTCCCTGCTGCCCTTCAGCCTCACCCTCCATGCCTCCCAACCACACTTTCTCCACTTCATCCATTCACTCATTATTCTTTTATTAATTCAGCAGATATCTACTGACCACTCTGGGCCTCCGAGGGATCAGAAGTGGAGAGGTCCTGATAGATCCCCTAATGGACTTTCTCTCCTGCCTCTCTGCCTTTACTCTTCCCTTGGCCTGAAACTGCCACATCTCAAATATGTCTGCCTCACAAACATGTCCTTTGCAACTCAGCTCAGTCTTTACCTCCTCCATGAAGCTTTCTCTTATTCTACCATGAGCTGATAGTCACCAAATCCCATGTAAAGGCTGGAGTCCATTCCAATGGGTCAGGTAATCATTCTCTCTGGTCAGTTAGTACCAGTGGTAACATATTGTGAAAATCCCCTGTGATCCCACCTGCCCCCTCCCCACTCTATGTATATTTCCTTTGCTCTATTAGTGTCTTGTCTTTTTTTTTTTTTTCTCTTTTTTGAGACAGAGTCTTGCTCTGTCACCCAGGCTGGAGTGCAATGATGTGATCTCCACTCACTGCAACCTCTGCCTCCTGGGTTCGAGTGATTCTCCCATCTCAGCCTTCCAAGTAGCTGGGATTACAAGTGTCCGCCACCATGCCCAGCTAATTTTTATATTTTTAGTAGAGACGGGATTTCACCATGTTGGTCAGGCTGGTCTCGAACTCCTGATCACTCAGGTGATCCACCCGCCTCGGCCTCCCAAAGTGCTGGGATTACAGGCGTGAGCCATCACGCCCAGGCCTCTTCTGTATTTTCATTGTTCGCTTTTCTTGTCTGTCTCCCCTACCTGACTGTAGGGCCCTGAGGCAGACTTGAATAGCTCATCTCTGTGGTTACTGAAAGGTAGCTGGCCAGGGCTGGCCACTGAAAGGGATCAAAAACGAAAAGGGGAAAAGGAGAAGGAAGATGGGTGGAAAATGAGAAATATGGGGGAAACAGAGCCGGGGTATTTTCAGCCCATGAAGAAGTGGCCACAGGCTATAAATCTGTCTTTATGAACACCCCCCCAGCCATCTGCCCCCAAAACTTTGGCACAAGAAATCTCTGCCTTTTCTATAAAAAATTCAGCTCATATGAAAATTGTATATACATGTTGAGTATTATCTGGGCTTTGCATTTAGAAAAGAAAAAAAAAATCTTTAGCTATTGCCTGTGTCTGTTTCTTTGTCCGGCCCTTTGAGGCTCTGGTCTGTGAGTGTCTGTGCCAGTGTGCATGGCTGAGAATGGATGCTTTATGTGCAAAGGAAACACGGCTTTTCTTTGGCTGGTTCTCTGAACTCAGCTGCCTGTCACAGGGCTGGCTGCCTTGATCCGCTTCAAGGAAGTCTCACGTTTGTATTTTAGTTCTGTATTGAGGAGGCTGCTGCCTTTCCAGGGAGTCTTCTGGGACATCCCCTGAATCAGGAGGGCCTGGGGGCCATGGAAGCCTCAAGGCCCAAGTGCCAGGCCTCACAGAGCAATCTTTCCCCTGGGGAGGTTATCTGTGGCAGTGAAAAGTGAAAAGGAGTCAGGTAGACATGGGTGCAAATCTGACTCTCAGTTCCCAGACATGTGACCTTGAACAAGCTCCTTGACCTCTCTATGCCTCAGTTTCCTCATCTGAAAAATGGAGAGAGCAGAATTGCCACCTCAATAGAGCTGCAGTGCAGAATAGGTAAGATAATGCATACGACTACATTTTGGGCTCTGAAAGGATAAGTGCACATGTTGATTTTTTATTAATGTAACGGGAAGTTAAAATTGAAGTTTTAGCTGAGGAACCAAGGTATGACAGCTGCTGCAAGCCACAGGTGGGCTGAGGCCAGCCCAAGAGTGCAGGATTTACAAAAGTAAAATGCAAAAACCAGTTGCACACTTATTGAAGCTTGCCACCTCTTTGGAAGACAGAAAAGGGTTGGGCTGTGGAAATTTCAGAAAGATTTTGTGAAGACTTCTTTGGAAAAGGAGTTTGTGCCTTCACTCTTAGCCCTAGTTCCTAGTGACTCCCAGAGAGCTTGTTTTGTGTGCTTGTAACTTGGTGATTGTGGTGGGCTGGGGTCTGACTCAGGCTTAAGGAAGCTGTAGTTGGTGGCAGCAGAGGAGAGGAAGTAGGGACATGGCCTACGATGGTTGGGCAATGATAGATGAGGCGGAGGGCAGGGGAAGGGGGTGTTACACTCCTAGTAGGAATGTCAGCCTGGGGTCATTGTGAAAGGGATTCTGTTCAGAAGGAAGTACCTGGAGAGGCCAAGAAGGGGAATGGCGAGTTACTGGGCAAACAAAAAGCTCACCTGCATCGAGGGAGTTGTAATCATTGGTGGGGCAGCAGGGCTCTCCCCAAATAACCTATAGAGCATTCAGGAGGGAAACTGTCAACTTAAAACATCTATCAGACTCAGAGAGGACAAAGCCAGTCTTTGATAGTCCCATCCAATTAAGAACTTCCCCATCCCCTTTGCCTCCCTTCTCTATCCCCATGTGATTCTTGGAAGGACCAGAAAACAGGTTAGCAAGCTAGTGGAGAAGCAGAAAAGCCAGACCCACAGGTTTCTTTTGGCAGCAGGCCTTAGGGGAAAGAGGGAAGAAAATGTAAATAATGAATTGAAGCAACATCCCTGATTTAAAGCTACCACAGGATGTTTTATTACTTAACAATGATTAGAAAACTCAAGGATCTGTCCGTATTCTCATTCTAGGGCAAAGAATGGACTGAACAAAATGAAGAGTTTTAAAGAGAAATGGGAGACAAAAATAAAGTTGCTTTAATGAGTCCTGCTTATTCAATGTATTGGATACATGATTACTTATCTAGCACTAACCATGTGCTAAACACTGTACAAAGCACTTTATATTTTCAAAATAAGCCATGGAGATGGATGCTATTCTAATTTCATTTTGCAAAGGAAAAAATTCAGAAGGGTTAGATAACCTGAGTTGGGTTTCAGGGAGGATGGGCAGGAGCCAGGATTGGGGTCAGGCAGTGAGGCCCCAGAACTGGCCACCCTATCACTTTCCGTCTGAGGTGTCTCAGCTGGCAAATCAGACAAGGTATTTGAGGAAGGACTAAAGTTGGGCCTCATGCCTCCAAGTGCACTAAGCTAAAAATATTTCAAGAGTTCATGGGACTTTTCACCAATCCTTTTGGGAAAGGATTTCAGGGAGACATGCTGTTTGGGCTAGAATGACTTGGTTTTAAATGTGAAGACCCACTCCAGCTAACTTAAGGAAGAAGAACATTATCATAAGGATACTGGGATGTATTCGGGAAGCCTGTCACCACTCTCTCTGCCTCCATTCTTCTTGCTCATTCTCCTCCTTCTTTTCCCATTGCACACCCTGAAGTCCATTTTGCAGAGCAGGACTACCCCAGTTTCCCAGTTAAGGGAACTTCAGTTCCAGTTCGAGGGAGACCAGTTGGCTGAATCCTGACTTGAAGTGTAGAGCATGATTCAGTTAAATATATACTGAGCAACTACTAGGTTCTGGGTTTTATTTTAGGCATTTAAGATATAGCAGTGCACAAAATAGATAAAAAGGGCGGGGAAGAACAAACACCAAAACAAAAGGGCCTTCCCCTTGTGGTGTTGAGAGGCAGGTGTTCCCACTGGAAGAGTGGGTTTCTGATTGGTCTTTCTTGGTCAGCTGACCTCTTCTAGCTCAATCATCCGTGCCCAGGGCCGGGGCCACAGGGTACGGCGGAGGTGGCTGCATGCCGGTACCTGGGACTGAGCTGGGATTGGCGTCGTGGGCTGCTTGTCCCTGAAACTGTCGGTCCGAGCCAGAAGACTGCAGGCACAGTCCAGTTGGTCCTAGCAAAAGCCCTTGAACAGTGGTGGCGACCGGCTGCTAGATCCTATTGACGTTCTCTCTCGTGTGGGCCACCACTCATTAGCCTTGCCCCAGTATCTTTCATACTGGGTTTGACACACAATTGTCCTTTATTTCACCCCCTTTTGTGTTGCCTGAAGCTAAACCTTATTTTACCCGTTGCTTTTTGCTCTTCTTTCCTTCCTGAGTGAGCCTTTTAAAGGAGGAAATGGGGAAGTCTGGCCCTGGCCTGGGGCGGGCAGCAGCTGAGGCGGAGCCTGGGGGTGACAGAGCACACAGAGAGAGGACAGACTATCCCGGAACCGTTGTCCCCCAGATGGTCTCCTCTGAGGCAGTGACCCTGCTTTGTACAGCTGGGCCTGGCTGAGGGAGCTGGCTGAAAGGGCCTTGTCAGAGTGCCCTCAGCCTTCCTTGTCCGGCTGGCTGGGATTGGCGAGGACCTGGGCAGCCGGGGTCCTCGCCTGCTTCCTGTTTGATGGGCACTGCCATCAACGTTAGTAATGCCAGCTGCTGCTTTTCAATTGGCCAGGTTCTGGGCCTCCCCGCCTTCCAACCATTTCTACAGAGGTTTTTTTTCTTTTTTCTTTTTTTTTTCGTTCCTTTTTTCTTCTCTTTTTAAAACATGAGCTACTGCACATTCAGTAATGCAATAGATTACATCAGATGCTGCATTTGCCGGCCTCAGCACTGCGCTACACTCCTCACTGCTGCAGTAAGGATGCAAACCAGGTTTATGTTAGGATGGAGTTCACGGTGCAGAATCCCTAGACAGGTTTCTGTGGGATCCTTGGTTTGTCAGTTGAGCAGCATGCTACTCTGTCTTTTCTTGGTGGTTAAGAGCATGAAATTCTGAGTGGAGAGACCAAGATTCAATCCTGCCAGGGCCACTTTCTGTATGTGTGACCCTAGGCATGTAACTTAAACCTTGGTGCCCCAGTTTCTCGCGTAAAATGAAGGTGATAATGGTTTCCTCTCTGCATCATTGTGAGTTGAAATCGGGATGATATACACAAAATGCTTACCATGATTCCTGGCACAGAGTACCCACCCAACACACGGCAGCCATTGTTAATGTATTTGTTACAGACCTCCTTGAATTCTGTTCCCCAACATAATCTCCCACTAGCTGGGATTGTGGAGGGCCCAGACAGACAGGGTCCTTGCCTGCTTCCTGTTTCATGGGCACTGTGATCGGCTTTGGTAACGGCAGCTGCTTCTGGCCATAATGACAGTGTGCTGAAACCAGGCTTTGTAGTCAGACAGACCTGCAAATTTGTGACAATCACACATACCTCTAGGGTTATGAGAATTAAATGAAATAATGGGTATAATCATAATACATGTATATAAGCACTTTACACATCTTATTCACTTAATCCTCCCAGCGACTCTAAGATGTAGGTAATATTATTATGTGTATTTTACACATAGGGAAACTAAGACATTAACGAAGGTGTTAAGTAATGGGTTCAGGCTACAAGCTAGTAGGTGAATAAAGGAAGAAGTGGGTAGGGTAAGCCTGCCTACTCACTGTACCAATTGCCACCCTCTACCTTACTGCTTGAAGCGCCTGGCACCCACTAGGAGTTCCAAAACTGTGAATTACATTTCTATACGTTGCAGGTGTATAAATGAGAAGGCTGCAGAGCAGAGTGGATGTTTGGGATAATATCCATGGGAATCACTGGGGAGTAAAGTCAAGCCAATGATACGATCTAATGAAGTTAAGAGGACCTACTCTGTGCCAGACGTTGTCCTGGAAGATTGGCATTGTGTAATTCAAATTCATCCTGAGATCACGGTGTGTGGTAGATGAATTGGTTCCTTCAGTTAATGTGAATTTTGTCCACACGTATCTCTGAGCTTCCTGATTTCAGATTACTCCAGAAAAATCACTTTTCCTAAGGACTGGGAGGAAAAGTGACTCTTACAACCAGCCCAAACTGAAGAGCAAACAGGATGTGCAAAGATTTGGAAGGACAACCTTGTCACAGCCAAATTTGCAGCCTTATTTTCCACTGGTCCAGAAAAATATATGCACAGTGCAAAGCAGTCTCCAGGCTGAGAACCTGGAGGTGTCAGTCAGGGGCTGGGAGGAAACAGATGGCATGCTCAAATTAGGCAATTTGAGGAATGTTTAATAAAGGAGCTATTTACAAAGGTATGGGCAACCCACAAGATACGGTGCAGTTTCCTGGGGCTGGTAATAGCTGAGTGCTGTCAAGTCTCCTAGGCCTGAGAGGACAAGAGACAGAGTGCTGACCTGGACCCTGAGATAGAGAGCCCGGTGTGCAGGATCTGTAGCCTTTGGTGGAGGGACTCAGCCAACCGATAGTGGCCCAGCAAGTGGAGGCAGGGGAATAAATACTCCAACCTCACTTTCTATCTCCTGCCCCACCCCCTGTTGTTTGAGCCCAACCAAGAACCGGACAGCAAACGGGCACCATTGATTCTGGTCACTGAAATGAGCTCCCAGAATCACAGAGCAGTTCCCAAGAGGCTAGACTGTGGGTCTAGAGAGGCAAAGAGAAGATTTCTGAAACCCTGTTTCTCAACTGGAACCCTAGAGAGGCTGTTGTCCCCCAGGACTGGAGATTTAGAGGAAAAGTCAAGTTTGGAATCCCAGTGATAGTGACCTGTTTCTGGGATTGTGGAGACGGGTGGCAGGGCTAAGACTAGGTTTGTGCTGGCTGAGCTGGAAGGCTGACATGACCTCTAACCCTCTATACTAGGGATGTGGGCTCTTTACCTATTCAAACTGAAGTTAGTACTCAACCTAGGTTTTCTCTATGGCTATACTCTTAAATGCCACAGATAGCCAAAGGGAACCTTCCAAGATCAGGAGTGACTCTGATTGCAAATTCCTTCACGTCCTTCAAATCCTGCTTCATTTCTTCTGTGGTGTCTTCCCTGATGTTTCCATATGCCTGTTCCACATACACAAATAAAATGAAAATACAGATCTAACATGTAGACTCCCGACAATGGTATGTTTTACTCATTTCCACATGCCCGGAACCTGACACAAGGCTGACATATTGTAGAATACCAATAAATATTTGTTAAATCTTTATGTCTCTGTAGTCCTTAGCAGATTCCAATTTAGCCAGCATTTATTAAGCCCCCGCTACATTCCAAGTACTATATCAGGCCATTTTCATATCAATTTGCTCATTTAATATTCCTGACAACCCTGGTTATATTTTACTCATTTTTACAAATGAGGAAACTGAGGCTCAGAGAGATGAAAGAGGCAGACAAGAATTTGAAATAGAGTTCTGCTTCCCTGGTATAATGCTCTTTCCTTTTCTGCTCAGGAGCTGTCCCTTGATTGGCCGCTGAACAGTTACTTTATCCATATGCATGAACTGGCTGCATGAATGAGCCCAGCAGAGCCTCTGTATGTGTGTGTATGCTTTGTGAATCTCTGAACCTATCAATTGATGGTGCTGGCCTGCTCATAGGGCTCGTCCCACTTTGATGGTTGCTGCCAAGTACTCATGGATATTCTCCCTTCAAGTCTACGTTAAACCCATTGTTCAATATGAGATGGGGTCAGATGGATGCTGTGCTGAACTCACGTCTAAATTGGATGCAGGGATCTGGCTCCTGCTTGTCTCTATTAATTCAACACACATATTTCAAACAGTTTCCTCTGTTGAACAGTAAAAACATAAAATTGTCAAGGGCCTACCCTTTCGTTTTTCTACAATGGAGCTGCCAAAATTCTAATTGGCCAATAAAATGCACCTGCCATAGAAGAGCCCCAAACACACCCCACTTAGCAAAAAGAGAACAAGAGCTAAAAGTTGTTCCTTATTATATAGATTCCATATGCCCTGAGCTTGCATACGGTGCTTTCCATCAATCCTCCTAATGGCTCTGAAGATAGAAGCTATTGTGAGTTTTTGTTTGTTTGTTTGTTTATTTTTGAGACAGTCTCACTCTGTCACCCAGGCTGGAGTACAGTGGTGCAATCTCAGCTCACTGCAAGCTCTGCCTCCTGGGTTCAAGCGATTCTCATGCCTCAGCCTCCCATGTAGCTGGGATTACAGGCACCCACTACCACACCCGGAGTTTTGTATTTTAGTAGAGACAGGGTTTCACCATGTTGACCAGGCTGGTCTCGAACTCCTACCTTAGGTGATCCACCCGCTTCGGCCTCTCAAAGTGCTGGGATTCCAGGCCTGAGCCACCACACCCGGCCTTAGTTGTATTTTACAGGTGATGGGCCTGAGGCTTCGGGGTGTTGGGGGACATTTTTCCAAACGTAGCTTGGAAGTGGCAAAGCCAGGATGCGAGGCAGACCCAGATGTCTGGCTCTTGCCACGGATGGGACTAGCCAAGGGTTGCTTTCTACTGCTTCTAAGCCACTGGCCTCAATCACAGATCTTGTCATCTCCACTCTTTCTCATCACCTTGTGCCCTATTTTGCCGAGGATTCAGGGCAGATTCAGATCTGGCCTAGAAAAGCATCCTCCTGACCCCTCAGAGAGAGGGAGAGACAGGAATGTGTTTCTAGGTTGTTCTGTGGAACCTAAGGTACTCTCATGACAAGCATTTCTCCTTCCTGTTAGTCCTCAGGACTCTTTATCTGCCCCTTTGTATGACCTTGTCACGGGTTGCCTCACTCATTTCTGCCTCTCTCCCTTTGTAGGCAGGAATCTATTCAAGGGCAGGGCCTGTGTCTGACTCTTCTTCTCTTCCTTCCCGCCTGAATTCTCAATGTTCATCAAACATGTACTGAGCACCAATTATGCGCCAAGCTTCATGTCAGATACTTGCACAACTGTGGCTTTGTTTTCTGTTTGTGGCAACTCATGAGGAGTAGATTGTAGGATCTGCCCATTTTACAGATGAGGATGCTGAGGCTGGGAGGGGTGAAAGAACTTGCCCACGGCCACAGAGCTGGTATCTGATCATAGGCCTATTTTGCTCCACTGTGATGGTCTTTCTGCAACATTGTACTGCTAAGTAGGTGCTCAGCAAAAGTTGGTTGTCTGAAAAAGGAAGACAGCAAGGAAGAGAAGAAGGCAAACGGCTGAACAAATTTCAAAGACAAGAAAATAAAAGGAAGTAATTGAATATTTCAAAGCAGTAAATTGGTGGAAGATTAGAGAAACGGGTTTAGGGTGTAACTTCCTCTCTTCTAAGGTCACAGAAAGAAGAGCACCCACCCATGACCAGAAAATAAGCAAGGTGGCAGCAGCTGGAGTGTTAGCTACAGAGTGGATCTTTCACTGGGCTTTCTGTGAGGATGGAAATACTCAGATGGTCATCACAACATGAGGTTGGACCGTGTAGCATGTGTGCTCTATGTGGGAACATTAATGTTCTTTTCAGGGAATGTGCGTAATTTATATACACAGTATATGCATATACCTATATGTGGAGTAAAGTCAGAACTCACTGCTCTTGGTGTTAAATGACCAAGGTTCAAATTTCAGGTTAGTTATTTCCAAGCTGCCCAGTCTTTGGTGAAACCTCTCATCTCTCTTAACCTTAGTTTTCTCCTCTATAAAATAGGTATGAGCAGATTCCTCACTGTACAGAGGGTTAGTAAAGTGGTGAATATTTGCACTGAATAGGGGTTTAGTTCAATGTTGCCCACAGCATTCTAATATCTAACTTATTTATTTCAAATGCAGAAAGGTAAAATAGGCCTCTCTGCTACTAGCTCCCCCTCCCCACCTGGGTTATTACCTGGAAGCAGTTCAGAGAAGCAGAGGACACCACAGACTTTGGAGCCAGACTGCTGCACCATTTCCAAGCTGGGTGACCTAAGGAGGCAATTTATTTAACCTCCCTTTGCCTCAATTTTTCCATGTGTAACATGGGAATAATTATAGGACCTCCATCTTAGAGTTCTTAAGAAGAGTTCCAAGATTCCGGGGTTCCAAGCTTTCTTGGAACCCTGCCTGGCACACAGCAAGGGTTCAGAAAATGTAAGTTATTACAGCGTTGTTATTATTTTTGTGTGCTGAGTGTTTTCTTGTGGCTGCGTTTCAAGGGTTGCTTTGGCCCCTGCCCCCGTCATATTCCAGCTGCCAAGCCGAGGAACCCAGATGTGCAGGGCAGCGAGGAGAGAGGATTGTTGTCTTTCAGTGATGTCAGGAGAGTTCCTTATCAATAATTGAACAGTTTTTCCAGGAACCCAATCTAGAGCATGCAGTGCCCTGGCTGCAGCAAGGCCTGGCTGGCCGGCGTTCCCGGAAGGCTCTGGGCAGAGGGGATTGTTATCTCGGTGCTGGTCCTGCCTGCTCTGTGGGGGAAGGGATCTTGCTGCCGGTGGCAGGGCTTCTGCTGGAGGGTGGGACTCAAGACTCAAGCCTGGGACAGCGTTCTTAATCTTCACCCAGGCCCTCCCGCACAGTCCCGTTCCAGTAGTCCTTAGACTAGCCCTATTCTCCACCCAGTTTGCTCAAGCCAGGAGCCTGGAAGTCATTCTGAACACCTCCCTTCCCTTGCTACTCACTTTTAAGCTGTTGACAAGTCTGCATTATTTTGCTCTTAAACATGTCCCAAATTTGCCCCATTCTTCCTTTCTCATTGCCACTGCCCTCATTCAGCTGTGTCTGGCCTTCTACAGCACCCCACTGGCTTCCCAGGTCCCCATCCTGCAACCCTTCCCCACTCCCCTCTTTCTAAAACACATACAACACACACACACACACACACACACACACACACACACACACACACAGAGAGAATAATCTTTCTAAAATGCAAATCCGGTCATGTCACCTCCATACCTAAACCCTTCGATGCCTCTCTGTTGCCCTCAGGAAAATATATTCAACCCCTTTATGTGATCCTCAAGATCTGTTGCCAGCCTCTGTCCAACTTCATCTTGAGCCCTTCTGGTCTTCATTTGTGACCTTCTGGCCACATTGCCCTGTGTTATTCCCTGTCCTGGGCGAGCTACATCTCACCTCTAGGTCCTTGCCCTTCTTGTTCTCCCTACCATGACTGGCTCCTACACATCCTGCAGTTCTCAGATAATGTCACCTCCTCATAGAAGCTTTTCCTGATCCTCCTGTCTAAAGCAGTGACCACATACCCCACCCTTTTCCCCTGCTCCAGCCCTTGCATATTTCCACCGTGAGATAATCCCAACAAGAATAACCTTTTCAATCTACCAGCTTTCTTATTTATCATCTGTCTCTCGCACTAGAAGGTGAGCTCCTTGGGGACACACAGATCCTGCCTGACTTGCTCATAGCTACATCCTCAGGACATCCAATAGCCCCTGGTGTCTGGCAGGTGGCCAGCAAATATTTATTCGTCGGGCAAATGCAAGCGGGGAGGTTGTGTGGTGGAGTGGGGTGAGTGCTGGACTTGGTTCCCCAGCTCTGTCACCTGTTCCCTATGTGCAATGAGGCACGTCATCATCATTACTCTCTGAAGCTTGCAGCTGGAGTCAGGGGATCTTGGGTCTAGTCAGACTCTGCCACTTCCCTGCTGTGTGAGCTTGGGCAGCTCAACCTATCTCTCTGAGCCTCTTTTATTCCTCATCTGTCAAATGAGGATTGGACTGCCTGCCTCGCAGAAGAGCTGTCAAGATTCCATGAGATGAAGAAGGTGGAATCCATCCTCGTAGATGGAATCTGGCACATTTGGGGGTCTGCCAAATCCCACCAGCTTCTTGCGCTAAGTGGGACAGACAGATCCTATGTTCACCCCACAGAAGTCACAGCCAAAGAGGCTGAAAAGCAAACATCCAGCCAAGAGCCTGGCTAGACAGCACCCCATTTCAAAGGAACCAAGCCAAAGCAACAGCACCCAGAGTGTTTTCTTCCTCCTTTCGGGGAAGGAGGGCTCCCTCTAAATTTCACTGTATTTCCCTTCGGGAAGGGACTGCCAAGGAGCTCAGAAAGACCTTGGACACTCAACCACAAGCTTTTCTTCTGCAGTGGGAGTGCCCATCATGCCAATTGGATAACCTGATGGATTATTATGGGATACAATTGGCCTTACAGGGTCCCCCTGCTGAGAGAGCCACAAGGACAATAGGTCAAATGGCTTTGCCGTGGTAACATTCACTTTGTTTGCAAGACTTTATCATAACACTGGCTGGAAAAGATGATAAAAAGGATTAGAAAATGCGTAAGATGCTTTGCACCAATGTCAGAGCTGGTGGTGATAAGGAAGGTGCCACGTGATCCTACCCTGTAGGAGCTGGTGACTTTAGGTTTTGTGGTTATGAACTCCCAGCTATAAAAACACCTTTACTGTTGGAACTCCTACAGGAAAAATTATCTCTGTTATTGGGACTATAGAGTTCTCTAGTATAAACTTCCCCTTTTGTCGGTCCCATCGCAACAATTTATTTTACAACCGTGACCTAGAAGTCAGGGTTGCTCTGGCATTAAAGCCAGAAAGGGCCATTGATGCTTAGCAGATAGCCTTCTGCCTGCTTGCCAGGGTGCTGTATTTAAGAAAAATAATGTGAGGTAGGGGCACTTTGCACAGTACCTGCTATAGAGTAAGCCCTATAAACATTAGCTGCTCTTACTCCGACTCCTATTTTGTTAACAGTAATATGTGTAAGTGCACTCTGGAGCCGCAGATCCTTTTTTGGAATGAAGTCTCTGTTTAAGAAATTCTAGGAGTCTGGAATGTGTTCTAACAGCCCAGATGAAGTGAATTTGGTTCCAGTGCAGGTGACCCTTAAACTGTCATCCTATATCCATCCAGATACCTAGTTATCTCTCATTCCTAAGGCTGACCCAGATAAGAAACTCCCGATTGAGGGGAAGGAGGGAACTCACATAATGTAAACACCTGTCAGCTACCTCCAAACACCTTATTGCATTTAAGTCTCATGGCAAGCTGGAGGAGAACGGCGGTTTTCCTCAACTTACAGAGAGAGAAACTGAGTCTCAGCACAATTTAGTTACTCACAAGAGGACTATAGCTAGAAAGCAGCCAGGCTGACTTGAACTCATGTCTTGATGCCTCTAAAGGCTGAAATTCTCTACTGTCAGGAATGGATTCTCACACCTTGGCTACTTCTTTATAAGCCAGGAGCAAATTTGAGCTTGCAAAGTTTGTATTTGTTTAAAAAGTGGCATCCTTAGTCCTGGCCAACGTGGTGAAACCCCATCTCTACTAAAAATACAAAAATTAGCTGGGCGTGGTGACACGTGCCTGTAGTCTCAGCTACGCGTGAGGCTGAGGCAGTAGAATTACTTGAACCAGGGAGGCGGAGGTTGCAGTGAACTGAGATCGCGCCACTGCCCTCCAGCCTGGTGACAGAGCGACACTCCGTCTCAAAAAAAAAAAAAAAAAAAAAAAAGTGGCATCCTTAGCTGCAATTTATTTTCCAGTGTCCATTCCCCATTTTAAGGGCAGCCCTGCACCAGGCCTTTAACTTCTCTGCCTTAGCTGGTCAGGCTTCTCATCTGTAACCCAACCCACAGCCAAAGCAGAATCCAGTCAGAGTAAGTTATCTGCTGTCAGGGCTGCTTAAATATTTCATGGCGGCCTGGATCGCTCTGCTCTGGGGCAGGCAACGCAGCTAATGGATCAGCTGTAGGCACCAGATGTCCAGGGGATGGGGATAGATGGGCTGGAGGAGGAAGCCGGCAGACGATAGATGCTCAGGCCAAGCATCTTGTTAAGGATGAAGCTGTGTGTTTATAAGGGGTCAAATTTTAAAATGCTGGATTTAGATGGGCCCTCGAACCTGAACTTAGGGGAAAGGCTGCTTTAGTGTTTTTATGGCCTTTATATCAGCCCTTGCATTATCTTCTAAGAAACACACACACGCCCACACACACACACACACACACACCCTGTGAAGAAAATGGCTGAGTGCCTCAATCTGCAGATTAGTAAGTTGAGGCTCACAGAATTGAAACAGCCGACAGGTTTGACTCACATGAAGGGATGAGAGAAGCCACATGGGCTGGACGTGGTGACTCATGCCTGTAATCCCAACACTTTGGGAAGTAGAGGTGGGGGGATGGACTGAGCCCAGGAGTTCGAGACACGCCTGGGCAACATAGGCAGATGCTCTAGGTCACCTTGGACGTAACGACAACTTTCAGTTTACTGTGTCTCTATCTAAAAAGAAGTAACGGGTTACTGGAAAGATCCTGGAACCTGTAGAGAGAGGAAAGTTGTGTTCTCTTCCCATGTCTTCCAACTACTGCCTATGACCAGATCACTTCCCCTGTCTGAGCCTAAATTTCTAAGTTCTGAGGAATTCTTGGGATCCATGGTGCCATCACATCATAACTATTGCCCCCCACCCCCAATCCCGCAGCAGATTAGGTGGGGGCTACTGGCAGAGAAAGCGAGAAGGTGGAGTAGAGGGATGATAAGGCCATTCCAATTCCGTGCCCAGGATTCTGGTCTAGAGAAAACAGCCATCAATCCTGAGCTGAGAAATGGAGGGCAGGGCAGGCAGCTGCTTATGTGTTGGTTGTCTCTTTTCTAAGAGTTCAACTGCAAAGAGAGAATGCTGATGCTGATGGGGAAATGGCAGGGAGGTGAATTCACTGGAAGTTGTACCTGTGAGCTAAGGAGCAGGCCCTCGCTAGGGAAACAAGGAGCCTGAATCCTAAAACAGGGAGGTAAAGAGTTCTGAAAGGTGGTATCTAGCAAGATGTAAAATGTCTGGGTTTAAAATGCCAGCTGTCCACTTCTTGATCACTCAGAGATGATTTATTGAGCGCCTACTATATGGCAGGCACTAAGCTAAGTCCTAGAGTCCTGGAGTGAATAAGACAGACATGTCCCTGCTGTCTTGGGGCCTATGTTCTAGTGTGAGGGAGTCAAGTGCTGTCCCTAAACAAGATGAGTTTCATGAGTCCCACGAACTCTGCGGGAAACAGAACAGAATGAGATGGAGTGACTGGCGGGAGCACCTCCAACAGGGAGGTGACAGGAGTGACCTCTGAGTTGGGCCTGAAGAATGAGGTGGAGCCAGCCAGGGGGAGTGGGTCGAGCAGAAAAACAGTGAGAGGAAAGCCCTGAGGCTGCCTGTAAATAAGGAGACCTTCTGTAAATGAGGGAGGCCTTCAGCTGAAAGTCACAGAAAAGGCGGACTCAAGGTGGCTTCTACGATAAGCACATTTTTATCTCACTGAGCTGGGAGTTCTCAAGTAAAAGGGTGGAAAATGGGGAACACAGCACTGCTCCACCACGTCATCAGGGCCTGGGTTCCTTCTGTGTCTCTGCCCATCCCAAGACTGGGTCCCTTCATGGTGCCTGTAGTGCCAGGCACATCCAGACATAACAGTGCCTAGCGGAACAAAGAAAACTTCTGTATCTTTTCTCAAAGAGAAGAAGCTTTCCCCAGGAGTCCCCAGCACACTTTTCCTTAGACCGCAAGTGACTCACAAGCCCAGCCCGAACTACACAAGTGAGAGAAATGGTATTTTCCATGATTACATTGGGTATCTAATTGATACTGGGTAAGATAACCTATCTTGATCAGTGGACACTTCTATCAAATCAGAGTCCTGTTGGCCAGGAGGGAAAAAGGAAAGAGTGTTAACAAGGCAGCCCACAGGGCCCAGTACAAATAGGAACAAGACGGTGGTTCGAGGGAGGAAGAGAGGGCAAATGTAGAAAGAATCAGGTGTTGGCCAGGTGCAGTGGCTCACGCCTGTAATCCCGGCACTTTGGGAGGCCGAGGCAGGGGCATCACTTGAGGTCAGGAGTTCAAGACCAGCCTGGCCAATATGGCGAAACCCCGTCTCTGCAAAAATATAAAAATTAGCTGGGCATGATGGCAGGTGCGTGTAATCCCAGCTACTCAGGAGACTGAGGCAGGAGAATTGCTTGAATCCAGGAGATGGAAGCTACAGTGAGCCCAGAGCCTGGGCAACAGAGTGAAACTGAAAAAAAAAAAGAAAGAAAGGAAGACAGAAGGAAGGAAGGAAGGAAGGAAGGAAGGAAGGAAGGAAGGAAGGAAGGAAGGAAGGAAGGAAAGAAAATAAAGAATCAGGTGTCCTAGGAGGAGGTGAGGTCAGAGAGACGGGCAGGGAAGCACCGATTTGCTTGTGAACAGGCTGCGTTCCTCATCTGTAAAAAATGAAGCTGATAATAATATATTTCATAAATGTACCAACAATACATGATAAGGCTCACCATTGTGTAATGTGCCATCAAGAAAGAATAACAACTGTCAATTAAACTCTGATATGCCGTCAATTGTAAAATATACTCTGATCTTTGAGATGTTAAAATGTGAAAAAGAAAACAAAAAATGTGTGTGGTAGAACCATTGAAATCTGGTGGTAGCAAACTACGGGGCAGAGGCAGAACTGGAATTTCCCTGCAGGATCCCTCTTTCTGTTCTTCCCTTGTTGTTTGATATTTGTTTTTCTTCCAGTATGGTGAAATTGTTTCTGTAGTTTGTTAGGACCATATCTTGAGAGTGGAGCCAAGAGGTTTGACTCACATGATGAGATGGAAAGTCACATGGGCTGGGTGCGGTGGTTCACACCGGTGATCTCAGCACTTTGGGAGGCAGAGGTGGGAGGATCACTTGTGTCCAGGAATTTGAGATCAGCCTGGGCAAAATAAGGAGACCTGCTCTGTACAAAAGCAATTAAAAGTCACCCTGGCTTGGTGGTTTGTGCCTGTAGTCCCAGCTACTCATGATGCTGAGGCAGGAGGATTGTTTGAGCCCAGGAGGTTGAGGCTGCAGCAGTGAGCTATGATTGTACACTACCCTCTAGTCTGGATGATGGAGTGAAACCCTGTCTAAAAAAAGAAAAAAAGAAACAAAGAAAAAGAAAAGGAAAAGGAAAAAAAAATCACATGGTATCACGTGAAAACAACATAAGTTTGAATTCCTCTTGGGTCCCCCAGCTTTGCTGGGACTTTGGGCAAGGCTCCTGCCTTCCCTGAGCCTGTTGCCTCTTCTCGCTCTCCTGGTTGCTGTGAGGATTTGCCGAAGTGGTGTGCAGGAGCCTTCCATCTCATATTCAGCACACAGTAGGTGCTCTATCCATTCCCTTCCTTGAAAGTGGGGAGAGATTGGAAAACAGCTCCCCCGAGAAAAAAATAACCTTTGTCTCAACTCTCCTTCAAAACCCACCTGCCCTAATGAAGCTCCATCTTGCCTTTTGCCTTTTGCCTTTGAGTCAACAGTTCCTAGAAATGGACACAACTTCGCAGTACTCTACATGGTGGCTGCATCAGCCTTCACCAATCTATCACCTGCAGCCGGACGTACTTGCTATTTCAGTCACACTCGCTAAGTGCTTCCATCTAAACCTCTTGAGGCTACAAGGTACCAAATGTTTTGAATTAATTGGCTTCTATTTTCCTTTCTGTACATGTGCCTCAGTGTCTTTTTAGGGTGAGATTGACTTGCAGAGTCCTTCCTGAATTCTGGCAGCCCTGATTCAACTTGGAGTTAATTATCTCTAATATGCTGTACAATTCCCTCTGCACCTTTTATGACATGGAGTTGAGACATAATTTATCCAAGTCTATCACTGGAGAATTTTTTTTTTTTTTAAAGAATGATGTGTTTGCCTTGTAAGAAAACCCACTCAGCCCATTAATTGTTTATTCACTGGGTGTTTCTCCAGGACAATCCTCTTTGCCCAGCATTGCGCTAGGTCCCTTATAATTCATGACCAAGCGATAGGCATCTCACAAGCCTAGCAGTCAGTATTCTTACTCCCATTTGGCCAGGGAAATAGTTAGGAATGGAGAATGGCTTGCTGTAGTAGTTCTCCATTTGCTCTCTCTGCCCTCTCTTTGTGCTGGGCTCCTTGTCCTCTGGGCTTCCTGCTGAACCCAGGAAAGAAGCCCAGAGGACACTAGCAGGAGAAGAGAGGCACTAGCAGGAGAAGAGAGAAGGTGAAGTCTTTCTTCCAGTTCCCTACCTAGTTAGGTGCCACCTGTCTGCCAGTCATTGGGTCCTTCCATGAGTGTAATACCTGATAGATGCCAATCCCACTGTTTCTTCCCTCTGTCCCCTCTGCTCTGGAGCGGGTGACAACTCCCTGTTACTCTTCTTTGCATGCTTCATCATTCCTGGTTTGCTTCCTCATCCTCCCAGCACCTGTGTGGTCCCTTCCCTCTTTTTTTATTTTTATTTTTTTTAATTTTAGAGTAGAGATAGGGTTTCACTCTGTCACCCGGGCTGGAGTGCAGTGGTGCAATCATAGCTCACTGCAGCCTTGAACTCCTGGGCTCATGTGATCCTCCCACCTTGGCCTCCCAAGTAGCTGGGATGATAGGTGGGAGCCACAGCACACAGCACGTGGTCCCTTCCTTAAATTCTCTTCACCTGACCCATCTGCGGTGAGTGGCATTTCCTCCAGGACCCTGACTGACACACTCCATCAAGACCACACAGCTGATAGCCACATGGTGGGCCCGGGATTCCAATTCTGCACCAGTCCACCATCTCCTGAGATCTGCCCTCCCGTGTCTGTTATCCTGAGAACTTGGGGTTTTCTTGGATAAGGAAAAGGAAGGTGTGTTTTATCTTCAAACATCTTTATATTTTTGATAGGACACTTAGAGGAAATCAGGCTTTTTTAGAATTCAGTGAGAACACATGTGTTTCACTCTCAAAACTCAAATCAAATTCATCCCATTGAAATCAAACCCCTAGTTCCTTTTGAAAGACTGTTGTCCGGCTGTAGCTTCAAAGGCAACAGCGGAAAGCTATACCAACCTGTTAGGGCTGCCATAACAAAGTACCACAAACTGGGTGGCTGAAAACAATGGCAACGCATTCTCCCACAGCTCTGGAGGCCAGGGTTGGAAAATCATGGTGTCAGTAGGGCCCTGCTCCTCTGAAACTCTGGGCAGATGCTTCCTTGCCTCTCCTCGCTTCTGGTGGTTTGCTGGCGATCTTTGATGTTCCCTGGCCTGTAGCTGCATCACTCCAGCCCCTTCCTCTGGTGTCATATGGTGTGCTTCCCTTATGTGACTGCATGTATGTGTCTCTTCTCCTCTTCTGGGAAGGCACCAGTCATATTCGATTAAGGGCCCACCCTACTCCAGTATGACCTCATCTTAACTAAGGACATCTTCAACAGCCCTACTGTCAAAGAAGGTCACACTCCAAGGTATGGGGGTCAGGGCTTCAACATATCTTTTTGGGTGACACAGTTTTACCCATAACAGAGCCACCAATGAAGACGGTGTTGACTTGGCGCAAGGAGGGTCTGTCTGTCACTTGGAGCTAAACCAGTCTCCAAGTGGCCATCAGACCCTCCTTGACCTAAGTCAAAAAAGAAAAAGATTTAAGAAAAGAAAAAATCAGGAGCTATGATAAACATTTCAGGGTGGGCAGACCTTTTTTTCTTAATGGCCACAGGCAACATTGTTTTCTGAGCAAAGCCATCTTTATATGAATTTCTCATCTGGAGTGACAGGGATGGAGTGGTAGAGACTTAGAGAAGTGAATGATTGGATAGTTCATCATTTTCACAGAGCTGAGAGGACCTGTGGAGGCATTCAATGTGTGTGTGTGTGTATATTGGTGGCTGGGCAGTGGGGAGCTGGGGAATGAAGCAGATGTTTAAAACAAATTCCTTTTCTGTCTTTCAGAGCAACATTTCTCAGTCTGCACCAGCCTGTACAGTACGCAGGAGCGGGAGACTGCAAGGGTAGAGAGGACAAGAGAATCCCAGGGCAAGGGGAGAAAGGGGCGTGGAGGAAAAGAGACTTTGGAGAGGTTCTAGAAAATTGCAAGAATCAGCACCTCTTCCTTCCTCTTTCCTCTCTCCCTTCCTGCCCTCCTTTCATCTATTCCTCTTCCAGACTTCCCCTCCCATCCTTGACTGACTCCCAATGCATCCCATATCATAATCTTGCTAAATAAAGATTAGGAATTAGGCTGTCTGGAATCTGCAAATTAAATGATTGAGCCAAACAGAAGTGAAGGCCACCGAGGGGGCATGTGGCAAGGAGGCTGTGACAGTATATGGAACACGTCATGTCCAGCAATGACAGGACATTGCCTGAGCCATCTCCAGTCTGAGCAGGCATTTAATGAACAAATGCAGAAGCACCCCAAGGATCCGAGAGGAAACTGCCACGCGGGTGGAGAGATAAGCCTCAGAGCCCCTCTCCAGGTGCTCTTTTCAAGGCTCCTTGTTATAGGGAAAATGTGATTTACATCTTTTTTTTTTGTGGCTGTGAATTATATTAATGAACAGCTATGTGCTCACTGAAGTTACTGTGACCCAGAAGAAATGGTTTCAACAGTATTTGAATTTCTCATGTTTAAATTCTGTCTCTCTCTCTCTCTTTTTGGAGAGAGAGACATGTAAGAGAAATCTCTGTTTGGAGAGAGAGACATTTAAGAAAAATCTTCACAGAGTGCCAACAAGTACAGAGTAAAGCAGGCATTTCCCTTCCATCTCTGATTCCTGGTTCCCCAGAGGCCACCTCTATTACTCATTTTCTTCAATTAATTATCTCCAAAAAACAAAAAGTCTATGTCTTGTTTGTTTGTAGTGTTATAACTGTTTCAAATGAAAATGCTCTAAAGTAACACAAGAGAGTCCCCCACCCCCGCACCACTAAAATAAAACTTGTTTCTCTGGGGAGTAAGTTTTTCTTCTACTGGGTCATATCACCTCAAAGTGAACAAGTAGGGCTAGAACACATGACCAATTAAATCTGGAAATACCCTGTGAGGTGGGTGTTGTTACTCTCATCTGTAGGCATAGTTATCCCCATTTTACTGATGAGGAAACTGAGTTCCAAAGACTAAGCAACTTACCAAGACTAAGTCTGACCATAGGTCTGGGGGGACTCTTTTCAGTGCATTTAGCTGCCTTATAGTGTTTTCCAAGACTACTGGTCTATTTCATGGTCAATTATTCCCAAATAAGTGAATAAATAAATGATTAAATCAGGCTGGACGCGGTGGCTCATGCCTGTTATCCCAGCACTTTGGGAGGCTGAGGCGGGTGGATCACTTGAGGTCAGGGTTCCAGACCAACCTAGCCAACATGGCAAAACCCTGTCTCTACTAAAAATACAAAAAAAAGTTAGCTGGGCGTGGTGGCGGGTGCCTGTAGTTCTAGCTACTAGGGAGGCTGAGACAGGAGAATTGCTTGAACCCGGGAGGTGGAGGTCGCAATGAGCTGAGATTGCATCACTGCACTCCAGCCACCATCTCTAAATAAATAATTGAATAAATTGATCCCCAACAAATTTTTATTAAGCACCTATTATGTATCCTACTAGGTGATTTAGGAGCATATACAAGTAAGGGATGGTTCATATAAAGATGGCTGCACATTTTGAGTCTATTTTGAATCTGAACTGGCCCTCTTGCTTTGCTTTGACAAAAAGAATGCAATAGAAGTGCTTCTGTGTAACTCCCAAAGCTGGGCCATAGGAGATCTGCAGCTTTCATTTTCACACCCTTTGAATATTCCTTTTTAGAATCCAGCTGCACATGCCACGTAGAAAGACCACAGGGAGAACTGAGAAGCTCAGTTGACAGCTTCAGCTGAGTTCCCACCTGACAGCTAGGACCAACCACCAGTCATGAGAATGAGCTGTCTCAGCTGAGTTGAGCCTCCAGGAGACTATAGCTCCTGCCAAAACCGTGAGGACCAGTAGAACTGCCCAGCAGAGCCCAGTCAGCCCTGAGTCATGGTATACAATTGGTGTTTTTTTAAGACACTAAATTTTGAGATGGTTTATGACACAACAGATGACTGAAACATAAGGCACATCATTTGCCAAACAAAAGGAGCTTACAAACGAAATTCTGATGATTTGCCGTGCTGCTGTATATCCTTTTTATGCATCTATTTTCTGTTTAAATAGTTAGGGTTCTAATTGCAGTAGGAATCTTGACTGACACAGGAGACACTGAAGGGCTTTAAAAAACTTTTTTTTCTGCTAAGAAATGCCAAGATTAAGTCTGTACTTTAGGAAGACCATGGCTGTGATGTAGAGAATAGCTAGAAGAGGAAGAAGCTGGAGGCAGGGGAACATTACGAGGCCATTGGATATTATGATGGCGGGGAAGTTGGAGGATGAGCATGTTGGAGAGATACTGAGAATGCAGACTCTGTAAGTCTTGGTGATATTGAGGGTAAGAGAGAGGCAGGTGTTAAGGAGGATGTCCCTGACTTGATCAACTGGGTAGATGGCAGTGTCATTTCCAGAGATTGTAAACCCTGGAGAAGGAGGGCAAATATGAGTTTCCTTCTTTCCTTAGTGGGCAATAGCACAGAGTAGTCGCTGGGCTCCTATCCACCCTCCAATCATCTGGTCATGTCACATCTCTCCTTAAGGCCCTTCACGGTGTCTCCATTCTTTCAGGATGAAGCCCACCATCCTCACTGACTTGCTTCTTACTCCCACAGCCTCATCCACAGCCTTCCTCTTTGGTTCCAGGGACATGTCAGTCCACACATACACCACGTTCTTGCCTACTTCCAGGTCTTTGCTCCTGCTGTTCCTTTTGCCTGGATTGCCCTTCTTTTCTTTGTTTGGCTGATTCTTATTTCAAGATTCAGTCATCACCTCCTCCAGAAACTTCCCCATCTCAGGATAGGTGCCAGTCCTCCGAGACCCAAAAACACCCTATGTTTAACTACGGAGCTGCCCTGATCAGATTCCATGGTCATAACCTGTTTCTCTCATGGCTCCCCTGCCAGACTGAGAGTCCCCTGAGTTTAGATCTTCAGAGCTGGCACAGAGCTGGGATAGGGCTTTTCCTATGCATGACCTGACTTCTCAGCTATACTATTATCAGCACTGTTCTTCTTGTTGTTGCTTCTACTTTGCAGTGACGTGCTTCTGGGGCAATACTGTCCACATGAATTAATACATGGACTTAAAGAGCGGAAGAGGGGATGATATGGTCTGGATGTTTATTCCCTCCTAATTGCATGCTGAAATGTAATCCCCAGTATTGGAGGTGGGGCCTAGGGGAAGGTGTTTGGGTCATGGTCAGATGCCTCATGAATAGCTTGGTGCCCTCCCCATGGTAATGAGTTCACATGATTGCTGATAGTCTTTTGTTTTCGTTTTTGTTTTTCTGAGGCAAGGTCTCACTCTATTACCCAGGCTGGAGTGCAGTGGCATGATCTCAGCTTACTGCAGCCTTGACCTCCTAGGCTCGGGCCTCCCATCTCAGCCTCCCAAGTATCTGGGCCCACAGGCGTGTGCCATACCTGGCTAATTTTATTTTTTTGTAGAGATGGGGTCTCACTTTGTTGCCCTGGCTGGTCTCAAACTCCTGGGTTCAAGTGATCCTCCTACCTTGGCCTCCCACAGTGTTGGGATTACAGGCATGAGAGAACTGGTTGTTTAAAACTGTGTAGCATCTCTTTCTCCCTCTTTTGCCCCCTTTCTTGACACATGATATGCCTACTCCCCCTTCATCTTCCACCAGGATTGTAAGTTTCCTGAGGCCTCATCAGAAGCAGATGCCAGCACCATGCTACTCGTTCAGACTGCAGAACTGTGAGCCAAATAAACCTCTTTTCTTTATAAATTACCCAGCCTCAGGTATTTCCTTATAGCATTGCAAATGAACGAACATAGGGGACCAGCATTTCAGAGTTGAAAAGTAAGATAAAGAAACAGGTGCAAAGTTTATACACGACTTCTTCTGGTAGTGACTTAAGCTGGAGGACAATTAGTCCCCAGGTGGCATTTTACAACTACAAGTCTCAGAGGGCATACGGAGACTGAAGAATATAAAATTGCAAAGGAAAATTGGGGATCTTCAGGAGAAGCTAGCTTCTGGGAAGTAAAGCAGCCTGGCTTGTCCCTACCTCCTTAATTCCAGACCTTATCCCAAACTGCTCGCTGGTTCAGGACCCTCAAATGACACCCAGAGTTGTATATCCCAGTCCTGCCTTCTGGAGTCATGTCACAAACTGCAGAGCAGTGACTATAGAATAGTCATAGGCAGTTACAGCACTGTAGGCCCGGCAGGAAAATTCAAATTCATTCTGAAAACTCCTACTATCTTTTCTCTTTCTGTGGAACACTTGGCTGCAGGTTTTGGGGGCTAGAGAAGGGAATAGATGCTATTGGACCTTACCGTTGGCATTGCCGTATTAGACACATGGGCACAAGATTCAGGTTGGGGGACAACATGCCAGCTAGGACAAGGCAAGTGATACAAATAGGTGAACTGGGCCAGGTGTAAGGCCATAGAGAATGATGGGAAATGAGTAAAATTAGGATGTCTCGCTCCATCCAAAGGGAGCAGGCATCACTCAGCTCCCACAGATTCTTGCCATGAAGGCGTATCTGCATTAGGAGTCAGAATTTGTAGGTGGAGACTTCCAATATCAAACATGGGACATGAATTAAAAAAAAAAAAATTTAGGCCGGGCGCGGTGGCTCAAGCCTGTAATCCCAGCACTTTGGGAGGCCGAGACGGGTGGATCACAAGGTCAGGAGATCGAGACCATCCTGGCTAACCCGGTGAAACCCCGCCTCTACTAAAAAATACAAAAAACTAGCCGGGCGAGGTGGCGGGCGCCTGTAGTCCCAGCTACTCAGGAGGCTGAGGCAGGAGAATGGCGTGAACCCAGGAGGCGGAGCTTGCAGTGAGCTGAGATCCGGCCACTGCACTCCAGCCTGGGTGACAGAGCGAGACCCCGTCTCGAAAAAAAAAAAAAAAAAAAAAAAAGAAAAAATTTAAACTTTTTACCAAATGAAGCACACAGCCCACAGGTGTCCAGATGGTGACCTCTCTTCTACTGACATCCTGTGCTCCAACTTGTGGTCCATATCTCAATGTTCGCTACTGCATAAAGTCACAGAATCTACCTCTCACACTTTCCAGCGTTTGGGTCACTGGTACATTTGCGGGTGAAGTAAGGTAGCAGAAAGATTTTGGGAGCCAGAAAAAAAGTGAGCTTGAATCTCAGCTGCCCTATTTCCTAGCTATGTGGTCTTCACTGAGCCTTACTTTCCACATCTGTAAACCGGGGACAATAATTGTAGTAGACACCGTTAGTTGCATGCAAACAACCATTCCCTATCCCCATGCCCTGATCCTTCATAGTAAAAGGAAATCATTTTGTTCAGGCATTGGAGGAGCAGCAGTGAGCTCAAAGGGATGAATTGTGCGCTGTTTAAGTCTTTGTGGGGACCAGTGATTTGCCTAGGGACAGCCATGAGACCGACCTTGGAGAATGAGTTGGGAAAGGAAGTCTGCTGACAAGGTTCCTGAGATATATTTTCCTCTCAATAAAAGAGAAAGTCTAAATGAAGAAGAGTCCCCTTTCTGCCATCACCCTGACCTTCCTGTTTGAGATGCTGCAAGGTGAGAATGTGATGCTTAAAAGCGGTGGCAGCCATTTTGTGACCATGAGGGAAAGCTCAAAAGAATCCCAGAGATGCTGAGCCGGAGTGCTGGCCGTGTGGAGCTGCTTCTGAGCATTTTGTCGAGAAATGTTAGCGTCTCTATTGTTGAAACCGCTTTTCTCAAACCTGCACATGCACCAGAATCATCTGGAGGACTTGTTCGAACACAGATTGCTGCCCTCACTCCCCAAGTTTCTTATTCAGTAGGTCTAGGGTGGAGCCCAAGAATGTGTATTTCTGACAAGTTCCTGGGTGATGCCGATGATGCCAGTGAACAATTTATTTTGTTTTTATGAGACAGTATCACTCTGTCACCCAGGTTGAGTGTAGTGGTATGATCATAGCTTACTGCAGCCTTGATCTCCTAGGCGCAAGTGATCCTTCTGCCTCAGCCTCCTGAGTAGTTGGGACTATAGGCACGCACCACCACACTCGGCTAATTTTTGTTTTTAAATTTCTTTTGTAGAGACAAGGTCTTGCTATATTGCCCAGGCTGGTCTCCAACTCCTGGATGCAAGCTATCCTCCTGTCTCGGCCTCCCAAAGTGCTGTGATTATAGGTGTGAGCTACCACGCCTGGCCTGAACCATGTTTTGAGAGACATTTTTTAAGCCACTGTTAGCCGAGATGTCCTATTGGTTGCTGCTGAACACCTCCTGACTGATGTAATGACACTTACCTGAGAGAGGCATGGTGGACATGAATGGAGATATCATATGTATCAAGCAAAAGCATAGTGTTTATTTGCATATACTTTAGCTTTTTTCTGCCTCTCCTTTTCATCTGAAGGTGCTGTTGTCCATTCAATCTCGCCTAGCTGGAGCCAACAGTGAAATGAACCTAGAGAGCTGCTCTCTCTCTCCCCCACCAAAAAAAAAAATACATGATGTCAGTGATAAACACAATGAAGTTTCCACAATGTAACTTCTAGCAGAATATCTCACCTCCAGCATGTCTGAGAAATCTCAGCAAAAAGCACATTATGGGACTGGCTTCTACTCTCAGTACAAGATGCCAATTTACACCATTGGTGAATTTAATCTGTTGAGACACAGCTCTGATTTTACAATGTAAAGGCTTGTGATCAAGAATTCAATGTATGAAATTTCCCTATATAGCTCTCTTCAGAAGCCTCCCATGTGCTTATCTCGAAGACTAGACACTTACCTGGTCATGCCCAGAAACCAGCACATACTATTTACCGCCATCTGCCATCCTAACCAGAGCCTTTGCAAAGCTTCCTGTTCTAGACCTGCCTCTGGGACTCTTGGCCTGCTATGCCCCTGTGATCATGCTCTTTCTTGTCTTTTTTCCTTTTCACAGGTGTCTCCACTCCTACTGCCTAGGAAGCCCGTTCCTGTTCACGGAGCCCTCAGCATTCTCCTTTTTCAGGTTGTGCTGGTCTTTTCTGTCCAAAGTCAAGGGCCTTAAGGTGAGGCATCATGGATCAGTAGGAAGAGTCTGGCAAAACTACCCTTAAGAGGACCCCAACCCTGCCCCCAGTTCAGCTCTGGACCTCTCTGGGTCAAGTCAGCAGGCCAAAGGGCTATGCTCAGGAACCTTCTACAGCAGCCAGCCTCTTTAGCTCTAATGTGCAGATCATCACCTGGCGACCTCGCTAAAATGCTGATTTTGTCTAGGTGGGGGCCTGAGATTCTACAGATCCTACAGCTCCTACTTGTCCACAGATCACACTCACAGTAGCAAGTTCTAGACCTACACTGCCAAACAAGGCAGCCACTCACCCAAGTAGCTACTGAGCGCCCAAAATGTGGCCAGTCCAACTGAGATGTGCTGTCAATGCAGAACACATACTGGATTTAAAAGATTTAGTACAAAATAATTGGTTGTTGTCAGGGGCTGAGGGGAATGGGGAATGACTGCTCGCAGGTACACAGCTTCATTTGGAGATGATGAAATGGTTCTGAAATTAGGTAGTGGTGATAGTTGTACAACTGTGTGAATATACTAAAATCCATTGCATTGTGTGCTGTTAACGGTGAATTTTATGGTTTTTTTGTTTGTTTTTGTTTTTCAGACAGAGTCTTACTCTGTTACACAGGCTGGAGTGGAGTCTGATCTTGGCTCACTGCAGCCTCCGCCTCCTGGGTTCAAGCAATTCTCCTGCTTCAGTCTCCTGAGGAGCTGGGATTACAGGTGTGCACCACCATACCCAGCTAGATTTTTTTTTTTTTTTTTTTTGGAAACGGAGTTTCGTTCTTGTTGCCCAGGCTGGAGTGCAATGGTGCGACCTCCGCTCACCACAACCTCTGCCTCCCAGGTTCAAGCAATTCTCCTGCCTCAGCCTCTTGAGTAGCTGGGATTACAGGTATGTGCCACCATGCCCAACTAATTTTGTATTTTTAGTAGACATGAGGTTTCTCCATGTTGCTCAGGCTGGTCTCAAACTCCCAACCTCAGGTCATCCGCCCGCCTTGGCCTCCCAAAGTGCTGGGATTACAGGTGTGAGCCACTGCACCTGGCCGTCTAGTCGTGAATTTTTATAGTTTTAGTAGAGACGGGGTTTTGCCATGTTGGCTAGGCTGGTCTTAAACTCCTGGTTTCAAGTGATCTACCCACCTTAGCCTCCCAAAGTGCAGGATTACAGGCGTGAACCACCACCCCGGCCTAAAATTGTTTTTTAAAAAGAAAACAAAATTAGTACAAAATAGAGTGTAACATTTCTATCACTGATTACATGTTGGACTAATATTTTGGATACATTGGGTTAGATAAGATATACTGCTAAGATTAATTTCACCTACTTTTTTTCTTTTCTTCTTCTTCTCTCTCTTTTTTTTTTTTTTTTTTTTGAGACACAGAGTCTCCCTCTGTTGCCCAGGCTGGAGTGCAGTGGCGCGATCTTGGTTCACTGCAATCTCCATCTTCCGGGCGCAAGCGATTCTTGTGCCTCAGCCTCCTGAGTAGCTGGGACTAGAGGCATGTGCCATCACACCCGGCTAATTTTTTGTATTTTGATAGAGATGGGGTTTCACCATGTTGCCCAGGCTAGTCTCGAACTCCTGAGCTCAGGCAATCCGCCCGCCTCGGACTCTCACATTGCTAGGATTATAGGCATGAGCCACTGCACCCGGCACTTCTTTTTATTTAAAAAAAAAAAAAAATGTGAGCTATTAGTGTACAGTTGACTCTTAAACAACGCAGGGTGTCAGTTGAACTGCCTGGGTCCACTTACCCATGAATTTTCTTCCACCTCTGCCACCCCTGAGACAGCAAGATCAGCCCCTCCTCTTCCTCCCCCTCCCCTCCTCAGCCTACTCAGCCTGAAGACAACAAGGATGGAGACCTTTATGCTGATCCACTTCCGCTTAATGAATAGTAAATGTATTTTCTCTTCTTTATGATTTTTTAATAACGTTTTCTTTTCTCTAGCTTGCTTTATTGTAGGAATACAGTGTATAATATGCATAACATACAAAATACGTGTTAATTGGTAAGGCTTCTGGTCAACAGTAGGCTATTAGTAGTTTGTTTTCGTTTTTGGTTTTTTGTTTTTGAGACAGGGTTTTGTTCTGTGGCCCAGGCTGGAGTGCAGTGGTGTAATCACAGCTCACTGTAGCCTCAACCTCCCAGGTTCAAGTGGTCCTTCCTCCTCAGCCTCCCAAAAAGCTGGAACTACAGGCTGTACTACCACACGCAGATAATTTTTCTTTATTTTTTTTTTTTTTGTAGAGACAGAGTCTCGCTACGTTGCTAGGTCTGGTCTCAAACTCCTGAGCTCAAGCAATTCTCCTGCTTCAGCTTAGTAGATAGGTTTGAAGGAAGTCATGTTATAAGTTGGTTTTGACTGTGATCGGGGGGGTACTGCCACTAACCTCTGTGTTATTCAAAGATTAACTATAATTTAAATTACACATGTGGCTTGCATTTACGATTCACATTATGTTTCTATTAGATAGCAATGTTTTAGATCACGGTCTATGCACACATTCTGGGGACTAGAATGCCTTGCCCAAACAGCTATGAGCTTATTTCCAGAAACTGCATGGACTCCTTCCCCAGGTCTGTCCTCCCAAAGGCTGAGCCAGCTGCCCATGCACAAAACTTGAAACCCGTTGGTGGCCAAAGGGTAGCTGTTGGTTGGGAGGGGAACTAGACAATGGGGCTTGGCCATGAGGCTAGGGCACCCTCAGGGGTTTTTGCCTGCACAAGGCCCATCTCAGTACAGCTACAGACCAAGGCGGGGAGAGAAGTGGGGCAAGGGTCGGGCCTGAGGCTGGGGATTGGGTCTTGAACGTCACCACCTATAGGCACAAAATGCTGAGGGCATCTGAGATTTCTAAATTCAATCTCGGCCTTCCAGATTGTTAGGCAGATATATTTGTCAAGGTATGCAGCTAGAACATATTTTATTTAACAGTTCATTAGCTTGATTTATAACTTTTAATATTTAGACATATAATATGTGGGTCTCTGTTTGTACTCTTGCCCTGGGCAAGTAAAGTAATTACCATACAGGTTTATAAGGGCCGAGATACAGGATGTACGTGGGGCAGTGGGAGCCCAAAGGAGGGACATGCTCTGCCTGGGACAAAGTGGTCTTTGAATAACAATGAAATCTAGGGGAAAGGGTCATGGTTGGGGACCACGACTACAGTGAAAAAAAGTCAAACCTATTTTTCCTTTCCTTGGCAGAAGGCAGGAGGAATGTCAGGGCATCAGGCTGCTGGGTTGGGGACCCTGGTGAGCCAGCCAGTCTTACCTCCCTGCACTGCCTCACATTTGCAGCCATGGGGCACCTGCTTGTGCCCCATCTGTCTGGTTCTTCAGAGTAAAAAGAAGATGGATTCGTTGCTGAAGTGGCCCAGACTCTAATCTGGACCTTTTACCAGCCCCAGTTCTTTTATTCTTCCCGATGGCAGTACCATGCACAAGATGATACGGCATCCTGGTGAAGACTTTGGGGTAGACCTCGGTGTGGGACCACTTGGGCTTGAACTTCAGGTCCGTTTCTCTGGGTCTCAGTTTCCCCATCAGTAAAATGGGCTTGAAAATAACAGTACCATTAGAGAGTTCTTAGGAGATAAACTGAGATAATATTTATAAAAAACACGAAGCACTATAAACCCCAGTCCTTACTATTTTATTGACAGATGGGACACTGTGGGGTAGAAGGTAAGGAACTTGGCTTAAAGACCACACCAGGTTTCAGGACGGAGGTTTCAGCCATGTTCTCCTTCTCTCCAAAGCTTGTGTTCTTTCCTGCTCTCACATGTGAGCATTTCTCCACCACATAGAGAAATTCATCTTCTCTTTCATGTGGGGTGCATTCATTGAGCTGGAGAGAGAAGACAAAATAACGTTAGGTGTAAATTTGGTCCAGGGAGAAGGGCTGTGACTTGGTTGGGCTGGGCACGGAAGGAAAGGCTCAGCTCTCC
Source organism: Macaca fascicularis (assembly GCF_037993035.2). Lineage (NCBI taxonomy): Eukaryota > Metazoa > Chordata > Mammalia > Primates > Cercopithecidae > Macaca > Macaca fascicularis. The sequence goes on along the minus strand of NC_088380.1, from coordinate 180,661,304 downwards.
ATTTTCTCCTTGCTTTTCAACCAAAGGCCTTTGGCTTGAAAACACACCTGAGCCTGTGATGAGTTTTGGAAACCACAGTTGTGATGACAGGGCAGGAGACCCTGCCAGTGCTCTCCAAGCCTCGACTCTGCCATCCCCGCTACAGAACTCCCCTCTTGTCCCCTCCTTCTCCTCAGAGTGCTAGAAGGAGCCACGTGGGTGCTCTCCTCAGGAACTTACATGCATGCCCAGACCCAGATCTTCCCAATGCTGGCCACTGCTCAAATGTCACACCTAGAGAGCCTCCCTGACTACCCTACCTCAAGCCTCTTCCACCTCCCCGCCCCAACCCACTCTCCAGCATGGTGCCCCCTTTTTTAAGTCTTATAGGCCTTAGAGCAATCTGAAATTACCTTGTTCATTTCTGCATCAATCTGTTTCTGCATCCTGCCCCTCCAGCGTGGGAGCCGTAAGACAGTAGACCCCGTGTGTCACTCACTGCTATGTCTCCGGAGCCTCCAACGTGCCTGATGCCTATTAGTCCTCAAAATTTTTTAGTAAATAAATGTATGCACGGAGGAATGAATGAACAAAGAAATGAAGCTTCAGTTCTGGTCCCGACTGTGCCACTAAATTGCTTTACCTCTCTGGGTCGCACTCTTCTCAATTATGAAATGAGAGGGCTGCATTAGAGTAGGAATTTTTTAAGGGTACTTTGTGGGTAACACTGAAGGGTTTAAGCAGGAGAGTCATGTAGTCACATTTGTACTGAAGACAAAAATAAAGTGACCCTGGGACCTAGTAGAAAGTGGATTGAAGGTGCCCATTCTGGAGTCCAGGGAGTGGTCAGGAGCTGTGACAGACGTACAGGCCAGAGACAAATGAGTCACCCAGGCTTATCAGGAGACAGCAGATAAAGCTCGCAAACACTCTCTCAAGTGACAAACTGCCACCAGGAACCCAAGCAGACTCTGGAGTTCTATACAGGGTGGTTGAAGCCTGTCTGTCTCTATCTCTTCCCCACACACATATAAACACGGGCCATCCCCTCCCCTGCTTCTTTGTCACCTGGGGCTTACCAGATGATGACAGGTTAATCAGGTGATTGTGACGGATTACAAGAATATTTAATGTTCATGAATCTTCTTCCTAGTGACTACTTATATATCATCGACCCTTTTCCATGTGGAGCTTACAATAGTAGCTATAATATTATGTATGTACAGTAACACAATACAATACAACAATAAACTAGAAAGCTATACATAGAGAACAAATCAGGATTAGGGAAAGATTGATTTACTAGATAAAGACCAGGAAGGAAGTTAGGACATAAACAAGTAAACAAAGGATTCTAGGCATTTATCAAAGTTGGCCACACATTTAGATTGAGCTTCCCAGTGGCCACAACAAAAAGGAAAACATGATGATGCTTTAAATATGAAAAAAATGGTGCTACATTATTTGTACCGTATAAGGAAAAATATACTACATCTCAGAAATAAAACTTTCCTTCCTTTTTTTTTTTTTTTTTTTTGAGACAGAGTCTCGGTCCGTCGCTCAGGCTGGAGTGCAGTGGCATGATCTCAGCTCCTCAGCTCACTGCAACCTCCACCTCCCGTGTTCAAGCAATTCTCTGCCTCAGTCTCCTGAGTAACTGGGATTACAGGTGCCTGCCACCACACCCAGCTAAGTTTTGTATTTTTAGTAGAGATGGGATTTCACCGTCTTGGCCAGGCTAGTCTTGAACTCCTGACCTTGTGATCCACCAGCCTCGGCCTCCCAAAGTGCTGGGATTACAGGCATGAGCCACCGTGCCCTGCCCAGAAGTAAAACATTCTTTGTCACCTAAATTGGAAATGACTTACATTTTTTTAACATGAGATAATCCTATTTATTTTTAAAAACATAAATATACATAGACAGAAAATTTTAAGGAAATATACCAAATCATTGATTATAACTATTTAGGTAGTAGGATGAAAATGTTAGTGACATATTACTTTCTCAGTGATCTTATGATTTTTCTAAATTTTCTGGAATACATGGTTATTGAATTATGCTTTATTTTGTATTTTATGTATTCAGGCTGGAGTGCAAAGGCATGATCAGAGCTCGTTGCAGCCTTGAACTCCTGGGCTCAAGCAATCTTCCTTCTTTAGCTTACCAAATAGCTGGGACTACGGGCACATGTCATCATGCTCGGCTAAGTTTATTTATTTATTTATTTATTTTTTTGTAGAGTCTTGCTATGTTGACCAGGTCTTGAACTTCTGGCCTCAAGTGATCCTCCTGCCTTGGCCTCCCAAAGCACTGGGATTACAGATGTGAGCCACTGTGCCTGGCCCGGATGTTGAATTTATAATCAGAAAACTGCAATGAGTTTTTTCCAATTTTTAAATTTGTGGTAAATATACATAACATAAAATGTTACTACCTTAACTGTGTTTAATATATACAGTTTAGTGCCATTGAATATATTCATGGTATTGTGCAACCATCACCACCATCCATGTCCATAATTCTTTTCATTCCATAAAACTGAAACTATGTACCCATTAAACTAGAACTCCCCATTTCCACCTCCCTCCAGCCGCTGACAACCACCATTCTGCTTTCTGTCTTTGTGATTTCTGGTGCCTCTAAGTACCTCATCATGGGTTTTTATATAGGGAGAAATGACTGATGTCATGTGCATTTTCCAATTTAAAAAATAGAAATCAGTGGTAACAAAGACATTCCCAAGACTGGGTAATTTATAAAGAAAAGAGGTTTAATGGACTCAGAGGTTTAAGGTTCCAGGTGGCTGGGAAGGCCTCACAATCATGGCGGAAGGCAGAAGGCAGGTCTTACATGTCAGCAGGCGGAGAGAATGAGAGCCGAGTGAAAGCGGAAACCCCTTATAAAACCATCAGATCTCGTGAGACTTATTCACTACCAGGAGAACTGTAGCGGGGGTAACCGCCCCCATGATTCAGTTATCTCCCACTGATTCCCTCCCACAACACATGGGAATTATGGGAGCTACAATGTGAGATCAGATTTGGGTGGGGACACAGCCGCACTCTATCAGTGGTGTTAACGATCATTTTGCAGGAGGAGTAATATTTTTTTATTAAGAAAGGGAGACAAAAAGTGGAAGGACTGGGCTACTCATACATCAGCAACATGTGTTTGAATTTTGGGGTATAAATTAATGAAACCAATAATCACGAGTTTAAAATCAATTCTGCCTCTCAGTAAAACAATGAATAAAAAGAGCTACAATTTACGGAGTCTTTAGGAGGGTACGTGCCAGGCACTTGGCTAAGCATGGACAGAAATGAGTGCGGCCCTCCTCCAGCCCTGAAAGGTAGGGTTCTTGTCGCATTGAGAGATGGGTTTAGCTAGCTCCTGTGCTGTGTTGGAGTTACACAGCTCTTCACACTGGTCCTTCTGACGCCAGACTCATGGCCCAGCGCACGATGGGACTCTTCCTCTCTTGGGACAGTCTGCTAAGTGTGCTGAGGATATGGGTAATGGTGGCAAAGCCCATGATGCTTCATACCAAACCAAAAAGGAGGAATCTTGCAGGAGGTTCCATCCCAGGATAAATGCAAAAAAAAGAGTCCAGATCAATTTCAGGAGGAGAACCTGATCAGTCCACCAAGATGTAGCAGATTACTACAATGTGATGGCTTTTTATTGAGACAAAAAAAAAAAAAAAAAAAAAAGCCTACTACTGTTAGGGGGCATATATGCCTTACCTTGCTTGTAGGAGGAAGGACAACCTCGCTGATAAGCCCTGGGTAGCCAGGCTGTTCAGCAGGTCCCCCCCAGTCCCTGTATGTTGTTTTTGGTTTTGTCTATATGGCACCACAACACTGGCCTCACTAGAAGACGTACAATTCATAGTGAAAAGTGTTGTTGGGAGAGAACAGCCACGGGGTGCTCTATGTCTTCATTCACATTTCATCATAAGCAGGGGTTCTGGAGTTAGAAAGTATTGAATTCAGGTTCTGACGGTTTTCTCACTAGATTCCTGTGGCAAGCTACTAACCCCCTCTAATAATAATAGTGCTGACCTCATAGGATTATTGTGAGGTTGAAGTGGGATGCTGGCTGTCAGGGGTTTTGCCCCATGTCTGGCACACAGCAAGTGCTTAAAAGGCGAGAGTTATAATTATTCACTAGCTAAGATTACAGGCCATCCCACAACCAGCCATGCCGGCCAGGCGGTGTCATGCTCTGATTGGGTAGCTCTGGGTCACAGTTGCATTCTGAAAAGATGATACTGTTGCATGGACTAGGTATTGTAGGAAGGCAAGGGTGTGGACAGTGACTAGGAGATATTGTAGGCATTCAAATAAGAGATGATGCAGCTTGAAAGAGGGGAGCGACTGTGGTGTCAGAGGTGAGGGCCAGGCATTGTGGTTCTGGAAAGCTGCAGGGAGTAAGTCATGAGTTCTCCCCAGGTGCACCAGAAGCTCTGCTTCTTCTTCTCCATGGGAACAAGGAAGGAGGAAAACACTACGTAGCAAAGGTAGAGGAACACATACCATCAGGCTAGCTTTCCTGTACCAGATCAGGCCACCAACATCGCCCTTCTTGGCATCTTGGATTTCTAAGAAAATGCAGCCCCATGGAGGGAGGGCATATTGTTAAGCCAGAAGTAGGCTCCAGAGCACACTGCCAGCCGTGCAAACCACAGGCCACAATCAGCCCTTTTTGCATGGGGTGCTGGGAACTATCTTCCTCAAGCCTCTACAACCCTTCCTTGATTGCAAGCAAGTCCCTGGATTTCAAAACAGGAAGTAGCCCAACTTGAGTTGCTGTTCTTGCCGGCAGCTTCCCTTCCCGGCGGCTCCCCTTCCCGGCAGCTCCTCCTCCAGACAAAGAAAGAGGCAGATGTTTTGCAAAGAGCAAGACGACACTCTTCACGGAGCTCTGGGGCAGGAGACAAGATGTACAATGGCACAGGACAGGGCACCCAGGTAGAGGACAGCATGGCAGGGCTGAGGCATGGCCCAGCACCTCTGTACAAGGCACACCTGGAATTGATAAAGCGAGTATGGAGAGGGACGTGACTGGCATTGAGAACTGTCCATGTGCCAGGGATTGAGGCCACAATATTTTATCTTGGAACTATCTCTCAGTGGCCCTAGAGGTGGGCATTCTGTCTCTCATTTGACAGGCTCTGAGTTAGAACAGCCAGGATTCACATCTCAGTTTGACTCCAAAGCCCCAGACTTTCTTAGTTAACAACCTGATTGTTTTCACCTGCATAATACCTCATGCGTCCAGCCGATATTTTTCCTACTGGGTTGGATGAACCAGTGGGGGAACAATCAGAGACCACTGGCATCCATTGCCAAGAGATAAGAATGGCCTCGTAGCTGTGTATACACTTATATGCATGCACTTTGCATATTGCAGAACGTAATGAAAATGTTAGGGCTTATCACTATGAGCAGTTCTACCATTTATCATACTGATTCCTCCCTTAAATTAGGACAGTCTAATTTCCTTGAAGTCAGGAAGCACCTCTATCAGTTTCATCTTGTTCACCCAAAGGATGGTACCCCATCGGTACCTCACACATGGCAGTTGTTCATTGTATATCGTTTTAAATGGAAATGAATTGAAATATGCGTTTTATCTGTGCTCCACAGTTCTTTGGAATTTAAAGGATTGCCTCATCAATGTTAAAGAGCTTTTCAAAAGCAAACATTTTCTCTAAACTCTGAAGGGGTTGGTAAACATTAGTTTCAAGGAGTGTAAGGCCATGATATTGGGTCTCAATACACAGGGGCATGTTTCTCAGGAGACTAAGACACGCCAGACAGTGCTGTGTCCAAGATACTCATTGTGCCTCCCAGTTTGACTTTGATGAGAGTCTGACCAACACCCAAAGGCCTCCTCAGCTTAAACTAAGGCCTGTCTTGCCAGAAACCAAAGTTCCCAGCCATTAATCAATGTCTAGTCCCTACCAGGCTGAGAATAGACTCCGTGCCTGTAAAGACATTCAAGGAAGCTGCCAGTGGCTTCTGGTAATCGCCAGTGTGAGTGGGAAAGATGTAACTAGCGGGTTGGGGGAGAAATGAAACATGAGGGGCTACTGTTTTTGGCTTCATCCAAAGCAAGGTGTCATTTTTCAGAAGAAAATAAAATAATGAAACAGGAAGAACATAACAAGGTCAATGTCACTTCCTAGTTCACCCTGTGTTAGACTTCAAACAGTGAGTCCTTGTTTTCCGTCTTTTCTATGGGGCAAGATGTGATTGCAACTGAAGTACATTGATTAACCCAAAATAACTTTCCCTCAATTTGCTGGATGCCTAGGAATACTCCGGAGACCCTGCTTTTGTTTTGAGTTAGCCATTTGGGAGCTTGGCACCGATCCCCATGTAGCAATTCAAACTGAGTGAACCAGAAAAATGTCAGGAACTACACAAGGACATATAGTACAGTTTAATTAGTTTAGAGAGAGGGTGAGTCCCCCCCCTCTAGCTAAACATCACTCAAGCAAATTGTTTTTTTTATGGTCTTGTTAAAATAATTTCATGGTTGCAGTTTTGTTCTCATACTAACTGCGCAGGACCGCGTGGGTTATTAAAAAGGGTAGTCAGCCTACAGAAGGTGGGTGCATTCTGTTTGCTTTTTAAAAACATAGGAGTTTAATCACCTGGCTTGTGCAATGACATATTAAAGAACCCAATCTTGAATGTCAGCACAAGGCTGAAGCTCCTATTAATAATAGTCGTTAGCTAGGAAATTCTTCTGCTGACTTTAATCAGGAATTTTCCATAGTAACCAAGGCTGCCCACGGGTAGCCAGGCAGTGCGGATTTTCATTCCATCACGCACATTTTTCTGTTCATTGTGGTACAGAGAACATTACTTACTGGAACCTGTGAGCAGAGCTATGCTCTCTGGGAGTGGAAGTCTTTTATTGCTCCTCTTTCTTGGAACAATTCCTCAAAAAGATTGGAGAACTGTCCTCTTTCAAGGAAGACGAGCCACCTGTTTCAAAATACAGGCCTGCACAGTTAATTCCAGGCTTCTGCGTCTTTCTGGCGTTTCTCCCTCTTCTGACATAAATCTTGTAGTCGTGACAAAGATGAGAAATCAGGGCAACCCTTCTACCTTTTGTGGGAACCTGATTCTGATTGCACGGAGACATCATTCCTCTGCTGAAGAAACTTCCATGGCTCTCCATGGCTCACGTGATAAAGTTTGGACTTTTTTAGCCTGATGTTCAAGGTTGTTCATAATCTGGCCACAAACAGTTTCTGACTTTCTTTCCCTTTTCTCATCCCACCAGGATAGAGCTCAGTCACACTAAAAGGCTCTTTGGGACTTCCTTAACATAGGCTTTTCTCTTCACCTTGGAACATCTTTCTCCATGTCTGTTGGACAAAATCCTTTTTATCTTTTGAGGCAAAGCTCAAATGGCATCTCCTGTAGGGCATCTTCCTTAAAGTCTGGGCAGTAGGGACATTGAAGCTGCCTCAACAGCGCTACTCCTGGCTACGGCATTTAGAGATGATGTGTGTGTTTGTGTGTGTGAATGTGTAACATAAAACTACTTTTTATGACATCTACCCTTCAGAGAAGATGGTGACTCCCCAGAGTATTGCTGCTCTAAATGAGGTTGACAGCATCACCTTCCTCTGGGAGTCTGTTCGAAATGCACAATCTCAGGCCTCACCCCAGATCTACTGAATCAGAATCTGCATTTCATCACATCCCTAGGCAAATCCTTCATGCATTCAAGCTTGAGAAGCACAGGTCTACAGGGCCCAAACATCATGAGGGTCTTGAATTCCTCCACGGTACATGACTGCATAGCAAAATCAGCAAGGAATGCTTTCAATAGCACATATACTTAGGCCTCCTTTGATTCAGTAGGTCTGGGGTAAGCCCTGTGCATGTTTGTATTTTTAAAGACTACAGGTGATCAAGGTGCACAGCCAAGATAGAGAACCACTGGCTGAGCCCAGTGACCCCTAAACTTGAGTGTTATATTGGAATCAACCAGAAGGCTTGTTAATACAGATTGCTGGGCCCTATCCCTGAGTTTCTGAACCATCAGGTCTGAGGTGGGCCTTATAATTTGCATTTCTAACAAGCTTCTCGGTGGTGCTTCTGCTGCTGCTGTGGGGACAATGCTGCCAGCCATTGTCTTAACACACAGGACATATTTTTTGGATGTATAAGTGGAAGAGACGATTAGAAAGAAAATTTAGATTCAAAAAATGTCTAGTGTCTCAGTTATCAATCGCTGCATAATGAACCATTCCAAAACACAGGGGCATAAAACAATTAATGTGTTATTTCTCACAATCTTACGGGTTGCCTGGGCTTAGCTGGTATGGTTCTTTTGTTTCATAAGGGGTAGCTGAGGGTACTAATGGAGCTGCCTTCTACTAGAAGCTTATTTGCAGCTGCAATGCCAAGGATGACCTCTGATCTTCAAGGCCCTTTTCCACGTCGTCCCCTCCTACCCCTTAGCCGTCTGGCTTAAGCTTCTTTACAACATGCTGTTGGCTTCAAAGTGGGAGAAGGTAGAAGCTGTCTGTCATTTTAAGGCCTAGGCTGGGAAGCCCTAAAATGTCATTTTTGCCACATTATATTGATATAAACCAAGCAAGTCTAAAGGCAACTTTAGATTCAAGGGGAGGGGAAACGGAATTCCCCTCTTAATGGGAGGAATAGCAAATAATTCGTAGCTCACTGCATTTAGTTTATTGTAGAGGAAAAAGCAAGGGAGCAAATGAGAAATACCTAAATTCTGCTAATCTGTCATTTTGGCCAGATTAGCAATATCTACTGCAGCCATCTGTTGCTCTCTATGCTGAGCCTCAATGGCTGGGAATTCAGAGGTGGGCATCAGATGTGCTTGGTCTTCTTGCTCTCCTTGTGATCTCTTTTTTTGAGGTAGGGGAGATCCAACCCTGTTTCATCTATTTTGCCACAGGTGGAAGGGGCTTGGGAGAATCGTTTTGTGGGTATTAAACACTGCACAGAGGGTTCTATAGGGCTCAGGGACTGAGGTAATGAAGGTCTCTTATTAGTGCAATAAAACACTGTGATGAATCCCTTTACTGTTGGTCATCAGGTAGATGGTTTTAAAAACAGTTTGGGAATGAATGAAAACTGGAATGACGGCAACATAAGACCCTCCCCATTGCCCATTCAATCGGGAGTTGTTATAGTAATTTTATTATTCTTTAACAACGAATGGCTTTAATAGTTGTACTTTCGGTATGGTCTGCAGAACCCTTTTTCATGGGCATTTTCCCATGGACTCTTTTGCAATCACCTGTAACAGTGGATACTATTATCTTCATTCTGAAGATGAGGAAACTGAGTTTCTAAAAGTAGAAGTTACCCAAGGTTATGATAACTAAATGGTTGCTGAAATTCAAACCCAGGACTCTAGCCACAAACCTTTTCCATGATTCTATTTCAGGAGATCCCTTCCGGGAAAGAATTTAACTGAACACCCTGCAGTCATCCTAACAGGTCAGGAGGAGCAATAGGGTGTTCTAGATTGACATGGCTTAAAGTGTCTGCTCAGACCGGATAGCATCAACATGATGTGAATGCTTCTTAGAAACGCTAGATCTTAGGCCCCAACCCAAATCTACTCAATCAGCACTTGCATTCTAGCAAGGTTTTTGAAGTGATGTGTATGTACCAAAAAGTTAAAAGCACCAATTAAGGGAACAGTTTTGGAGTGGAACAGGTTAGAGTCAGATCCTGCCTTTGTCACTTACTAGTATTTGCATGACTTGGGCAAGTTATTCTCTAAGCTGCACTCTCATTGTCTGTAAAACAGTGATTCTCAAAAGCACCTGACTTCCCAAGGTTATTTGGAACATTCTACAAGTTAATTCACATAAAATGCTCAGCAGACTGCCTGGTTTATAGTAAATGCTCAGTAAATGTGAGCTACTGCTATTACAGTTAAAAATAATAACCTTCTTTATCAGCCAGCCAGATGGCTCATGATTTCTTTCTGTGAAGAGCAAAAGCCTACACGCACACACACACACACACGAGTACACACGAGTACACACATACACACATGCACACATTGCAAAAGAAAGACTGCCTTTGCTTTTGAGTTGGTCTCAGAGCATTGAGGAAGGAAGGGCAGAAGCACAGAAGAACAGACAATTTCTCCCTCAGAAGCACCCCGGTGGAGCCCACACTCTCACTGGCTAGATGGGCTGTGTGATGAGATGTCCCAAGGAGGAGGAACAGTTCTGGGGCTTGTTAACTAACTGATGAGTCAGGGGTGGCAGCAACCGAAGCATGAAGGTGGAAATACACAAACAAGGCTCAGCGTGGCCAGGCCTGCCAGGGCACACTGCCCTCCCTTAGCTCCCCACCCACGAGCTCACAGAGAGGGTGGGAGGTGGGGGGCAAACCCGGGGATGACAGGGTAGTGTGGGGTCAGGCTGGTCCTACCTGGGTCCTGAGGGGCTGGCTAAGCCAGGATTTATAGGGGAATGCTGGGCTTCAAATTGCTGGGGGCAAAAAAGGGATTTCAATTCTGGGGACACCTCTGTGAGATGTATGTGCTATGAGTACTATAAGCTGGAGTGGGCTCAGCGTGAGGGTCAAGGTGCTGCGTCAGGTTAATAATAAATAATGACAACAGCATTCGTCACATGCTTGGTGTATGTCAGGACTGCCTATGAATGAACTCACTTCATCCTCACAAGCACAGTCCACACGAACTTGGTGCCAAATGCAACAGATGAGAAAACAGAGACATAGAGATGTTAAACTATTTGCCCAACATCACACAGCTAGTAAGTGGCAGAGCCAGGCAGTTTAGTTTTCAGAACTAGCTCTCTGAACTATTAAACTAGGTTGAATCTCCTGAAATAGAATCATGGAAAAGTTTGTGGTTTTTGATGGGGGAACAGATGTGTGGCTGGGTCTGTTCGGCTGAAAGAACCTGGGAGAGAGAAAAATTGGGATGACCTGTGATCCTGTCTTTTGAGGAGGTGCTCACCCCAGAGGTGAGCTCACCCTAGTTTCACTTGGTCTCAAGTTTCAGTCCATACAAGGCAGATGCTGACTAAGCACCCATTCTGTGGCATGCGGTGAGCCTGACTCTGAGAGAATGGTTGGGTGAGGCACTGCAGTGGCCCTGAGGAGCTCAGAGTCTCCTAGATGCCTGTGGTGCAATGGAGTCAGGTAGGTGCAGACCCTGGAGAGGCAGGAGAGGATGCTGGGCTTCCCACTTTCTTCTCAGACAATGAAACCAAGATGATGGAAGGGTTGGCACCATCCTTCTGTTTGTAATTTCTTCCATGCCTTGTGTCTTTGTGAGTCTTTTCCCCAAGTTCAATTCAGCCCTACCATCTCTCACCTTCACACCTTCTCCCATGTCCCTACATACTTCCTGAAGGCTTCTGGTTTCTGAAGATCACAGATCTGATTCCAAATAAGGAAGATTTGGCCAAATCTCAACTTCTCCAGCCTGTAGTTAGAAACGACCCAGAGGCCAAGAGAATCCTCTTGTGGGGACTGACTAGGGCCCTTTGGTTGTAGAGGCAAATTGCCCTACACGGTGGTAGAAGAGACTTGGACTTCACTTGGAGGATCTCTGTGTAAATCTCAGCTCTGACACCGATTAGCAGTGGGATTCTGGGTAGTGACTTACCTTCTTTAAACCTGAGCTTCCTTTTCCTACGTAAAATCCTTCACTTACCCCAATTGCCTTTAAGGTCCCTGCGTAATCTAGGCCCTGTTAACCCTTCCAGTCTCATTCCTCACAATTCCTTCATTAGTTAAGATTCGTGGAACAAATAACAAATGAGCAGTGGCTTAAATCGCAAGGCTGTCTGTTGTTTGCTTATTGAGAAGTCTGAGGGGTGCACCCTTGCAGCGTGGCTTCAGCAGTAGCTCAGTGTCCAGATATCTGGATGGTCCATTGGGTCCATGTCTCTCCAGTTCTCAAGGTGGCTGCCATGGCTCCAGGCATTACACCCACAGAGGACCGTGACAAACTCTCTTCATGTACTTCTTTACTTTAATCTGAAGCTCCCCAGAAGACTTCTGACACTTTTTTAGGTGAGACCATACCACGTGGCCACTCTAGCTGCAAGGGAAGCTGATGAAGCACATATCTGGCTTTTCTTCTGTAGGGTAAGGCTGGTGAGGGAGAAGTGGATCGCAAATGCCTGCTGAGTGGCTGAGCAACATTGGCTGCTACATCCCAAACCAACATCCTGTCCCTCTATCACACCAGTCTGCTCAGTGTTCCCCCAAAGCAGCACAGAATTTCAGGCCTCTCTATCATTTTATATGACGGTTTTCTCTGCCTATAATGCCCTTCCTTCCCTTCTTCATCTGGTAAACCCCTACTTAACTTCTAAGGTTCAACTCAGAGATGCCTTTGTTTAATATGACCTACACTCTCAAGTGTGTGTTACATGGACCTCTGCTCTCTGGACAGAAAGTGTCCCTTTCTCACCTTCTGTATCCTACTGTCAAGCATATAACCATATAAAACAGGTGTTCAATAAATGTTCATTGAATAAATGAAGTTAATAGTCACTACCTCACAGTCATTACGAAGTTGAAAATGAAATAATAAATAAGAAGTAACATACATTTTAATAATAATTGACATACTATTAGTAACTTCAACTAGCATTAACTGTGTACTTAACTAAGTATCAGCCACTGGTCTAAACATCTAAAACACCTAACTCATTAGATCCTAACAAAAACCTTATGAAGTAAGCCAATTTGTTGGCATGAGCTAGGCTTTGCTGAAGTAAATACCAAAGATTTATTTCTCACTCATGTTCAATATTCTATGTGAGTTGAGGGGATCTGTCTTCACTATAATCACTTGGGAATCCAAGCTGGCCATCCTGTTGTTGCAACACTCAAAGCACCTGGCCTGCCTCCTTGGTCAACACGGCAATGTAGAAAGTATGGAGAACCCATACCAGCAATGAATGCTTCTATCTAGAAGTGATGTACATCACTTCCCCTTATATTTCCTGGTCAGGGCAAGTCACATAGTCCAAGTTCACAGTCCATGCCCAAGTTCAGAAGAGTATGTGCGCTGAAAAAGTTGTTGGTGAGCTCTAGTAGCATCTACCACATAGGTGCTCTTATCAGCTTTACTTAACAGATGAAGACACTGAAGAAGAAAATGGGGATGAAACCATTTGCCCAAGGTCACATAGCTAGTAAGGGGTTAATGCGGAATTCAAATTTGGCCTTTGTGAATTATGGCAGAGGTCATCAAACTCTTTCTGCAAAGGATAAGAGGGTGAATATTTTAGGTTTTGCAAGCCATATGGTCTCTGTTACAGCTACTCAACTCTACTGTTATAGCACAAAAACAGCCACAGATGATATGTATATGAGCGGGGATGGCTACGTTCCAATAAAACTTTATTTACAGAAGTTTGGGGTGGGCCAGATTTGGCCAGTGGGCCATGGTTTGCTGATACCTAAGTGAGAGTCCTTGCTCATGACCTCAAGGTTACCTTGAGCTCTGCAAATTGTGAGATAATGAACCAATGTGAGTTCTTACATCCATTTTCCACCAAATATCTGCTACAACATTACCTCCCTAGCTGCTCAGAGTTAAATGATTTCACAGACTTTAATGGGTCACTGAGCTTTCATCTAGCCAAGGTTAAGGGTAACCAGCTTCTCTTTGGGGCCTGGTTAATTATTACCATGCAAGTTTAAAGGGAATGACAGACAGGTAATTTTCTTACTAAAAATGACAACAGGAACCATACCAAGAACCAAGCAAGCCACTATTAAACCCCCATTAGCTGGTGGGGTCATTTCTAATGGCACATTCACCGATGGGACAATCGTTCTGCTGGCCTATGCTAACCAGCAATTGAAATCAATGGGAGGCTCTGGGCACCAAAGCGGGTTTTTTTCTGGGCCACCTAACCCAGACCTTGTTTTTCCAGCTGACACTCTGCCTGTGTCAGCTAATTCCTGCTTTGGAAAATGCATTCCAGGGCTAATAAAGACTTTAAAGTCACACTATTTTCTCACCATGTTATTAAAACCCAAATGGCTTTGCTTATTTCTAACATGACCAGGAGATTCTCTGGTTAGCTTAGAAATTGCCCGAATGTCACAGAAGCTGGGGTTTCAATTGGTAGGACAAGCCCTGAGGTTTATTTATTGATTTTATTAAATTAAGAATTTGTTTTCAAATGATTCAACTGCTGTAATGGCAAAGCCGTGAGTTAGGTGCCATAAGAGAATCACATGAAGACCAGGGTTGGACTAGAAGGCTGATATGTTTGAAAATCTGCAAGGCAGCGTTCACCTGCTCCAATTACTTGTGGTGGGAAGCTGGGCAAACCTCTTCACCTCACTGAGCCTCAGTTTCCCCGTGTGTGAAATGGCAACAACGAGACCAATTTCACGGTGTTGTCGTTGATGGTGGCAACGTGTAAGTGGCCCTGAGGCCATTCCTGAATTGCAGCTAGTATGGAAGCAGGAAGGTCGCAGGTCTGGCCAAGCCAGAAATAGCTGAGAACTGGCTCCGGAAAACTGGCAGAATCAAAACCAAGCTGTGCTCCTCAGTGCTAATTGGGAATTAATCAGGAGAAACAATGACCAGCCAGAACAATCTGGAGAATGAGCTAATGGAATCTGCCCACCCCAAGTTTTGTTCATTCTAGGATGGCAACCAGTCCTCCCCCAGGCTGGTCCACAGCTGCCTCGAGGGAGGAGGGCTGTGTGGGGGCAGAGGCAGAGCGTGCCTCATTTCAGCATGCCTATCTTTATCTCCACCATCAGTTCTCACGAATGCTGCACTGAGCTCACCAGACAGGGCAGCCGGGGCCAATCACCAGAGGCTTAGGGAGACCTGTGGATGCTGGCAGCAAGGCAGGGCCACAAGATGCAGACTAGAGTCAGGCATTTCCCGGGCCCCTGCTCCTCAGTGGCAGAGCTGCAGCATTCAGAAGCATGGATGGGATTTCTGAGTTCATCTAGACTTTACATCCGCTTTGTTCAGATGAGAAAACTGAGGCCCAGAGATGGACAGTTAGTCATTTGCCAAAGGCCGTCTAGACGTCAGGATTGCTGCCATTCCAGGAACCGGACTCGAATCTCCTTACTGACCTGTCTATCTCAACATCCCTTTAGAAAGAGGGCCACCAACACTGCAGTTGGAGAGGTTAGGGGTTTGTTGGAACAGAGAAGGGACAGTGTGAGGTCAAGGATGCAAATTTCTAAACTTCTGAGCTGGGTTAAAAGAAAAATCTTTCTCTACTGTGGTAATATTCACATTGGAACAAGGGGCCCTCCTCTCATCCCTTCATCACCAGACTATATTCAAGTCGAGTATCCCCACCCAGAGGGAAGGGTTAGCTGCAGATGAAGAAGATGGAGCACAAACACTATTATTGCCTAATTCACTTTGTGGAAAATTTTCTAATCCTGCCCTGCCATTTCCTGGCTGTGTGTCCTTGGGAAGTTACTTCTCCGCTCTGAGCTCGGATTTCCCCACCTGCCAAACTAGGGTAGTGGTAGAATTGAGAATCTTTTGTAAGCTATAATTTGTTAGATGAATGGGGATCTAACAAATTACAAAATTAGACAAAGGGGATTTTACATGTAAAGCAGACTGAGGCAGAGAATTTTGTTCATAACAGGTGCCCCTGTTCCTTAAAAGAGGGTACAGAAAAATAATGCCAGGCAGCCATCCTGCAGAGCCTGGAACCTCCTTCCTGTTTTAACAACCTCCCTGTAAACAGTCCAGGGGGTGATAAAATCTCCTTCACTGAAAATCTGCAGCAAATTGCATTCCAGGCAGACTCACCAATCATTAGCCATGCGATCTTGTTTATCCTGCCCCAGCCTGGAATTTGGCCTCTTACAAAATCCCAGCTACAAAAGGAAAACAGGTTGGACCAAAACTGCTTAGTGAGTAAAGGAAGGCTTCCAAGAGGAAGGCTGGGGGATGTTTGCTAAACAGAGGCCAGGCCTAGGCCCACTCACCAGACCCTGGCCTGAAAGTTCCAGCTGAACTTCCTGTTGACATTGATTTGAAAGTCTGAGGTATGATCTGACCCCCAGAGAGGATAGCTCCCAAGCTTGGGTAATTGACTAGGCTCTGCCAAAAGTCAAGTCTTCGCTGCCAGTGATGGCCACATTGTCTTCCATTTGCCCAATGGAGGGATTAACATTTGTTGGGTACCTTGTATGGGGCAGGGATTGTGCAGTTCTCATGATTTCCCTCAGAAGTTGTGACAGAAGCATAACTTGAGTGTCTTTTGATCTATTGAGTCATTTGCCCAGGGTCACAGGGCCGGGAGGGTGAAGTAGGCGGGGGTGGCTGTTGTTTGTGTCGGCCGACACATTTCCTCACCTCTCCACTTCTTAGGTTAGCAGACCACGATAGCCTGTCCACGGAGGCTGGGCACAAGACCCAGGCTAATCCAATCCTAAGACCATACCCTCCTGGCAAAATCAGAGAGGAGCATGTGACCAAGAGGGGCCAATCATGCTGTTTCAAATGTTTAACGTATGTAACTACATTTACGCCTCACGCAATGGACTGAATGTTTCTGTCTCCCCAGATTTGTATGTTAAAATCCTAACCTCCAATGTGGTGATATTTGGAGATGGGTCCTTCGGGAGACGACTGAGTCATGAGAGTGGATCCCTCATGAAAGAGATCAGTGCCCTTATAAGAGGGACTCCAGAAAGCTCTCTTGCCTCTTCCCACCCTGTGATGACACAGTAACAATCTGCAGCCTGCAGCAGGGCCCTGGAGCCAAACTATGCTGGCACCCCGACCTCAGGCTCCCAGCCTCCAGAACTGTGAGAAATAAAGTTCTCTAGTTTATGGTACCTATTAGGTTGGTACAAAAGTAATTGAAGTTTTTGCCATTAGTTTTAATGACAAGAACCGTAATTACTTTTGCATCAACCGTATAGTTGTTGCAGCCCAAACTAAGATACCTCTTAGCAACCCAATGATATAGACCCTTACTGTATAGATGAACAGAGTTGTTATGTAACTTACTGGAGCTCACATAGCTAGTTAGTGGGGGGGCTAGGACTCAAACTCCAGAGCCCACATTCTTAGCCACTAGGCTGGTCTGAGCCTAGTGACTGTCCTCTTTCTGTTCCACCACAAAGCTTCTTGCTGCTTTGTTTATCGTGAGACCTTCTAGTCCCTCCCTGACTCTGCTTTGAGGTGTTATTTAAGCAATGTAATTGGGCCAATCTGCTTCTCATAATGCCTGACTCACTCTCTGTCTTCTACAGGGTCAAGTCCAAGTAGCTGGTCTACTGTTGGGTCTGTGCTGCCTCCCTTCAGCAGCTCACCTACACCCACACCCACACATACACACCCACACACACACCCACACACACACATACACACCCACACACACACACACCCCCCACACACACCCCCCAACACACACACCCCCACACACACTCCCCACCTGTGCTGACAGATCAGGCCACTAATGATTTCTGTAAAATGTCAGCTTCCTGGGGTGGCATCGTCCATACATATAATGCAAGTCACATTTGTAATTTTACATTTCCTAGCAGCTGCATTAAAAACGTAAAAAGAGGCCAGGCGCGCCTATAATCCCAGCACTTGGGGAGGCCAAGGCGGGCAGATCATGAGGTCAGGAATTTGAGACCAGCCTGACCAACGTGATGAAACCCCATCTCTACTAAAAATAAAAAAATTATCTAGGCATGGTGGCATGCGCCTGAAATCTCAGCTACTCAGGAGGTTGAGGCAGGAGAATTGCTTGAACTCGGGAGGCGGAGGTTGCAGTGAGCCGAGATCTTGCCATTGTACTCCAGCCTGAGTAACACAGCAAGACTCTGTCTCAAAAAAAAAAAAAAAAAAAAAAAAAAAGAAACTGGTAAAATCACTTCAGTAGCATATTAAATATATGTACAACATTGGCATTTCAACATGTAATCAATAGAAAACAAATTATGAATGAGTTTCTTGTTTTTGTTCTAAATTTTAGCAACCTGGCATATATCTTAAACTTACAGGCCATCTCAAATTGGAGTAGCTGCATGTTCCTAGTGGCTACAGTACTGGACAGTGCAATTCACCAAATTTTTTAGGTCACAGCACATCTAGGAAATGACCATACTCGTATGGTGTCCCAGGGTAAATAGTCGAGCCTGTTAGGGGCCAGAGGCAACAGGCCAGATGCCCCAAGTGCCCATCGCCCCACCTTCTTCACCATTCCAAAAGAAACCCCCACTTAAGGGCTGGATATTCAGAGGCTTTATGCATATTAGGAAAAGGCATCATGTCTGGGGATTTCAGCCCACTGCTCTTGAAGCTGAAGCTGGATGCCCTTGTTTTGCACACAGCCTATACAACTATCTTCAGGTGTCTGCTGAGGGATGAGGGATCAATTTCTGGATACACATTTATCTAGCCATAGTAGCACAGGCTGGGAAGCTGTGTGCTGGAACTTGGAAGTTTGTGTGTGTGTTTGTGCGTGTGTGTGTGAGTGTGTGACCTTTCTTCCTTCTCTTTACTCTCCTTTTCTGCCTTCTGTCAAGCACAGCCTGCCCTGTGACTTCATAGCAATAAGTTAGGCCAGTGGTTTTCAAAGTGTAGTTCCCAGAATAGTAACAGCAGCATCACCTGGTTCCTGTGAGAAATGCAAATTCTCAGGCCCCATCCCAGATCTACTGAATCAGAAACTCTGGGGGTGGCGCCCAGAGCTCTGCGTGTGACAAGCCCTCCCTGTGATCCTGATGCTCTCTACACAGAATAGAAATAAAGTGGTAGTAACACCACCACCACCTGCGCTTCACTGAGTGCTTTCTGTGAACACTTGCTAAATGACTATGACCCTCATAGCCAATCTGATGAGGGTGCTATAACTTGCCCCATGTCACAGAAGAGGAAACCGAGGTGTGGAGGCCAGTGATTTGAACAGACCCCACAGCTGGCGTATGACAGTGCAGACACAGGATTTGAATTGGGTTCTCTTTACTCAAGCTCCCATGGTCGTAACTGTTTGGCTATGCGGCTTCTTTTTCTACTTCAGCCCAACTGATGGCTTGAAGTCTTTGGCTTGGAAATACTCTGTCCTAATCTCTCATTCATTCATTCATTCATTCATTCATTCATTCTGGATTGAGCTCCTAATCTGTGCCAGGTCCCATATTAGGCACAGGAGCTGCAAAGATAACTAGGATTTGGTCCTCACTCATAAGAAGCTTACAGAATAGCTACTTTGGGCCTTGGGAAGGCAAAACAAACCAAGAACAGTACGGATTAAGATGAATTGGGATCAACTGAATAATTGGAAATTTGGTAGTTATAGTGGTAATTTCTTGGTGGGAAGCACATGTGCTTGGATTTTTCAGGATAGTATTGATTATGACTCAACCCCTCCCCTTTCTCATGTAACCATTTCTTCATCACTGATTTCTCTAGAAGCAGAAATTTTATTTTATTGCTTTAGATAATAACTCAGCCTCACTTTGTCAACTGAATTCTAATGGTGCAAAGTGGAATGATTTTCCTGGACCCACGTTTTAGGGGTGTGGATGTTGTGACACTTTGGGAAACTGGAAGTGATTCTATATGAGTTTAGTAGGTCAGAATAGACATGCCAACTGGAAGTCCACTGGGACTCCTCTGCTTCTTGGAGATAGGTAAGCATTGTATCTGTTAAAAATGCCTTTGGATGTAAGTAACTAAAAACAAGGCCCAGTAGTTTATTCTTATTTATAACAAAAAATCTAGAATGAACAGACGATAGCCTTGGTTTTGCAGCTTGTTAATGCCAGGGCCAGTGACTCTGATTCCCTTGGCCTCTTCCATCATGCTTGTCCCACAGAGTCACAAGACGCCCTCATAGCACCAGACATCACATCTGTGTTCAAGGCAGGATGAAGCTGTAGGGAAGGTGTTATTACAGACAGGCCTGCCTTTCTTTTATTTTTCCTGGGTGATATAGTTTGAATGTGTCTTCCAAATTTCATGTGCTGGAAACTTAATCCCTAAATTCATATGTTGATTAGAGATGGGGCCTTTGGGAGGTAACTAGGACTAGATAAGGTTATTAGGGTGGGCCCCCCATGATGGGACTGGTGGCTGTATAAGAAGAGGAAGAGAGACCTGAACCTACACACAGTCTCTTGCCCTCTCTCCATGTGATGTCTCCTGCCACATTTTGACTCAGAACAAAGCCCTCACCAGGGTCCATGCCATGCTCTTGGACTTCCCATCCTCCAGAACTGTGAGCTACATACATTTCTTTTCTTTATAATTTACTCAGTATATGGTATTCTGTTATAGCAACAGAAAATGGACTAAGACACCAGGTAAGCAAAGCTTTCCCAAAGCCCCCACAATAAGCTTCCTCTTAAGCCCGATTGGTCAAAACTGTGTCATGTGGCCTTAAGGGATACTGGGAAAATATTTGTCACAATTGGCTCAGACTCATAGTGATTTATCACTGAGGCTGGGCATGGTTCTGTGAGCAAGAAAAAGGGGAGAATGGACAATCTGTAGGAGACTAAGAGTGTGTACTACAATCATTAGCACCATCTCCACTGTGGTTGTCTTCCTTCTTTTTGCCATGCTAGCGAACAGTGCTTTTGCCATGTGCTGGCCCCTAAAGTAATTGTTTTGTAGTTGTTTCCTCATCTGATTCCCAGAATAATCGTAGAGATTGTTCTTAGAGATAAAGGAAGGAGCTTAAGAAAGGCCATGTGATCTGCCCAATATCACTCAGCTACTAAGTGGCAAAACTGGGATTTAGATCCAGGCTGTATGTTGCCAGAGCCCACATTATTATTATTATTGTTTTTTTTTTTTGAGATGGACCCTTGCTCTGTTGCCAGGCTGGAGTGCAGTGGTGCGATCTTGGCTCACTGCAAACTCCGCCTCCTGGGTTCAAGTGATTCTCCTGCCTCAGCCTCTCTAGTAGCTGGGACTACAGGCACACACCACCACGCCCAGCTAATTTTTGTATTTTTAGTAGAGACAGGGTTTCACCTTGTTGCCCAGGATGGTCTCGATCTCCTGACCTTGTAGTCCACCCACCTTGGCTTCCCAAAGTGCTGGGATTACAGGCGTGAGCCACCACACCTGGCCCAGAGCCCACATTACTTACTGCTTCAAGAGACTGTCCCCAGAGAGATGGGCATCTCTGGGCTGGAGTAGTGTCACAGCCTTGAAAGTCACAGCCCCTTTCCATCCATTTTTGTGATTTCTCCAGGGCCATGTCCTCAAGGTCCCCAGTGTCTCCAGCCTTTTCCATGCTGATCTGATGCCTAATTTAGATCCATGTGGGCTGGAAACTGAGGCTTCATTATTAGTTTTTACAAATTATCAACTGACAACAAGCAGTTAGTTGGCTGAGTAGCTTTTACTGAATATTTGGAGGGACAAAGGAAGGAGGATCACCTTAGAGTACACAGCCTTCCACCATCTTGCTGACTCTTATATTGTCTTCTCCCTTCCGATCTCTGTTACTTCCTCCCTGCTTTCCAGAATTCCCCAGGAATTCCAAATTCTTTTCCTTTTGTGATCCCGAGTATTTCAGCATCTTCTCCCAAATGTGGGTAGCATGAAGTAGCAGTTGGTGTCAGCGTGGATGGGAGCTTATAAGACTAGGAGTCCTCTGTATTATTCCTGGTGTCCATCCTGCTGTGGATTTCCTGTTCTGGTCTGAGGGTGACGGGTCTCAACTGGCCTTTGGGACATCGTGTGGTCACCCATTGCTGAAATCCATGGTCCCAATCATTGGCTTCTGGTTCTGAAGTCTACTCACCATCAGCCCTCCTCAGTGTCTGAATGTCCCTCACTGGGGAGCCTGGGAACTTGCAGAAAATTGCACACTGCCTAAGGCTCATTTATCCAGTTGTTTCTTTCTGAAAAGGCTGTATGTTGACCCTGTACCTGCTGGACATGGCCTTGTCCACACTCCCTTTCAGCCATGCAGGCTGCTCTCCAGGTCCAGGGGAGTTACCACAGGCTGCCCACCTCCGCCACCGTGTCCCATGTTCTCAGAATCCTCTTCCCACCTGGATGTGTCCACCACACCTCCTCCAGGCTCCTCCCTGATCTAGGAAAAACAGCTTCACATACAGCTGATCTCTTTATCCCCCCACCACCATTTTCTCTGCAAAACTTCTCAGGGGAGCAGAAGGACCAGAGCTCCCCTTCTTGCCTCTTCTCAGCCCAAGACTTCCTCTAAGTGGAACCCTCTTCTCTACCCTAAGGTGGCCTTCATCCTGCCTGCTTCCCTGAGCCCTTGACAGACAGGCTTCAGGCAAATAACAACAGCAACAAACCCATCAACTTGCCAGTCAATGATGGGAGATCCGCAAATGTGATTCTGGTTTTAGCTCCTTTCCCAAACCCTTCAAAGTGCTCAGAAAGGGTCCCTATTTAACAGTCACCACCCTTCTAAAAAGGCAGTCAGGTTTAGAAAGGACAATTTTTTTTCCCTGTTACATGCATTCAGTGGTGATGATTCTGGTGTTAATTATTCATTTAGTCAGTCATGGACGAGAGGCAAAATACAAACAATGCAATTAAGAAATGCAATTAGTGTCAGCATGTAGGCCTCCCCTTCCTGCATCTTAGTGAGACAAACCCCTCTCAAATCCACTACCTGCAGTCACAGTTTCCTGCACTCTCCTGCCCTTATATCCATCCCAGATCTTCATTTTATTCAGTTTTCCCTGCCAAACAACTCATCAAAGAAATGGAAATTAAAACAACGTTGAAGGACCCGTTTTACCTGTTCTGACAAAATACATAAAATGACGGTACTATCCAGTGTGTGAACCCTTTGACAACAATTTGGCAGTGAGCTGTGGGAGCTATTAAAAAATGTTCATACCCTTTGACCTAGAATTTATCTTGCAGAAATAATTCCTGAAAGAAAAAAACTGTCACATGCATGTTCATCATAGCAGTATCTATAATAGCTCCAAATTGGTGACCTCAAAATCAAATGACAGGGAAAAGGTGAAGGAAAATACATACTTCGAAGCAGTATGATATTATGCAGTCATTAAAAATGACGGGAAGATTATGTAGCAACATCAGAAGTGCTTGTAATTTGATGTTCGGTGTAAAAAAGCAGAATACCAAATTGTGTCTCTGCAAGTTCTCCTGACCATCCACGGCCTGTGTTAACCAAATCCTGACCCATTTGCTCTTTCCTTTCTATCTTCCTGGCCCGACTCAGTTCGGGCCTCATCGCTGCCAGCACGCATGTGATGGGAGTCCTTCGTATACCACACACTCACTGTCTGCTTATGTCCCCACCTCTGGCCCCAGATGATGCATTTTTGGAGGACAGACACTCTGTCTTCTCCTCTGCTGTCTGGCACGTGATGAAGCCTTCCTAAATGTTTGTTGAATTACAAGATCAATGGAAATGATTTTGCTACTGTTTATTAACCATCTACTATGCAGTGGGCATTGTCATTGGCATTTTCCATATATTATGCCACATTATTTTATTCTGCAATAACCCTAAGAAGTAGATACTGTTATTACTCCCCTTGTACAATGAAAACTGAAGTTCAGAGACATTTGCATACCTTAGGTCATGCATTTGTTAAGGTAGAGGGACAAGATTAGAATCCGAGTCTGTCTGACTTCAGAGCCAGTGATCTGCTCATTTCCAGATTAATAAATCTCTGTGTGTGTGTGTGTGCGTGTGTATCTGCCTATGATGATACAAACAGGAGGAAAACGTGCAAAAATAAAAATGGATGATTTATTTGGCTGGTGAGGAGTGAGATGGTGAGTGGATGAGTTTTTTTTTCCTGTTTTGTATTTCTTGAAATGTTAAGGTGGGTTGAAAAAAAAGGAATCCACTGAGGTTCCAAGTCCTTCTGAGGTTGTCTCTGGTAGACTGAACATCTTAAAGGGAGGCAAACCATGTTGGTCAGCTAACTCCCTTTCTTCCACTTTTCAGGGCCCAGGGGTCATTCTGTTCCAGAGACACGATCGTGTGCAGGACCTGGGCCTGGGCAGCAGAAAGTATGTGCTGCAGCATAGCATGCTGCAGAGCCAGCTGGGCCCCCCTGGCCCAGGGCACAGGGGCAATTTTTTTCTCCCCGCTCCTGCCATTCTGCTCTCACTGCCTTTAGGGGAAGTTGCACAGTTGCTGTCCCAGGCCCCAACTCACGGCAGGGGTGTGTGTGCTGGGTTGAGGCAGGGGTGCATGGAGGAGTGGACAGAAGCTTAAACCATGGCCACCATAGCAGTGGAAATCCTAACATTTAGAAGGCAGATATTATCTCTAAATGAATTGAGACTGAATTCAAGGAAGATATTCACCACACTGGTTTAAGCTTGCATCACATTACTGTATCACTCTGCCTGTGCGTTATGAATTAATACTTTTAATAAATCCTGTAATTATCTTGTGAATAGTGCATAATTATGCTGCTTTGTAATTTTTTCAGTGTTGAAAGCATACATTTGGTAAATGGAAATATGTAAAATATATCTCAATTTTTCTAAATTTTGTTTCAGCATGTCTTCATTTAAAATACATATACTCAAATAAACTACAAAAAAATTGAAGTGGCCCAGGTCCCTTTCACTCTCTGAGAAATCCAGGCCCCGATGTCCGAATGTGTGTAGGACAGAGGCAAGCTCATATGCCTCACCGCATTTTGGAATGTTCAATGTGCTTGGAGATAGAACCTATTATTTATATTAAAAATAAACTAAATAGGGAAAAAAAATCAGGAAATAAGATGAAAAGAGCAAAATCTGTGTTTTAAAAAGGGCACTGGGGAACTTACATTTTAAAATGAAAATCACACCCATTCATTTATATCTGCTTCTTCTTCAAACCACACTAAAATGACAATGATAATGGAATAAAGAAAGGTTTAAATTTACAAAGATAAGGAGAATAGGAGATTAGGCAGGTCAATTACTCTTTTATTTAAAAAAAGTGTGTGTGTGTGTGTGTGTGTCTGTGTATATGTGTGTGTGTGTATGTGTATGTGTATGTGTGTGTACGTGTGTGTGTACGTGTGTGTATGTGTGTGTATGTGTGTGTATGTCTGTGTGTGTGTACGTGTGTGTGTACGTGTGTGTATGTGTGTGTACATGTGTGTATTTGTGTGTATGTGTATGTATGTGTCTGTGTGTGTGTACGTGTGTGTATGTGTGTGTATGTGTGTGTGTATGTCTGTGTGTGTGTATGTGTGTGTGTGTATGTGTGTGTGTACGTGTGTGTGTATGTGTGTGTATATGTGTATGTGTGTGTGTGTGTGTCTGTGTGTGTGTATGTGTGTGTGTATGTGTGTGTATGTGTATGTGTGTGTGTGCGTGTGTGTGTCTGTGTGTGTGTGTATGTGTGTGTGTATGTGTGTGTATGTGTATGTGTGTGTGTGTGTATGTGTGTGTACGTGTGTGTGTGTATGTCTCTGTGTGTGTGTGTGTGTGTGTGTGTGTGTGTGGTGGAGGGGTGGGCTTAAATAACATTTATTTATTGCAGCTCTGGGAGCCAGAGGCTCAAGATCAAGATATAGGCAGGGTTGGTTCCTTTTGAGGCCTCTCTCCTCGGTTTGCAGATGGCCACCTTCTCGCTGTCCCCTCACATGGCCTGTCCTCTGTGTGAGCATCCCTGGTGCTTCTCTGTGTCTAACTGTCCTCTTATAAGAACACCAGTCAAAGTGGATTAGGGCCTACCCTAACAACCTCATTTTAACTTAATTACCTCTTTAAAGGCTCTGTTTCCAAATATAGTCACATTCTGAGGTACTAGGAGTTGAGGTTTCAATATATGAATTTGGCAGGGGGTGTGGGATACACAAAATGTAGCCCCCAACACAAGCCTACCCTGAACCAAAGACTGCAGAATGTGCTGATTGACATACACAGTCGTGCTCTGAAGCTAAGGGCGGGTGAGAGCCCTCCAATAACATAGAAATAAATGTTATTTAAGACACACACACACGTTGTATGGGGTGGAGAGAACACTGGGTCCTACTGGGATGGAGGAAGGGAGAAATGGGACACTGCGGAGTCATCCAACAATGACTGAAATAACAATTGCAGGCTCAAAGCTGACCCAGGGAACCCACAGCATTTCTCTAACTAGAAGCAGCAGAAACAAGGTACAAAATGAGTCTTCTACCTAGGAATGCAGGTGAAGGAGTTGTGGGGGGTAATGAAAAGGGCGGGGCTTCCATCAAATGAAGAAAGGTTTACCTGGCAGACAAATTTCTCTCCTCTACTTACTCTCTCTTCCAAGTTGAATCTTCTTCTTTTTTTTTATCATGTTAAATTGTTTTGTTTTGTTTTGTTTTGTTTTTTTCCTGTTTAAACTGTTATTTTTAGCTTGAGGGCACATGTACAGGTTTGTTGCATGGGTATATTGCATGATGCTGAGGTTTGGGATACGAATCGTCTCATTAGCCAAGTTATAAGCATAGGACCCAACAGTTCATTTTTCAACCTTTGACCCCTCCCTCCTTGCTCTATCAAGTAGTCCCCACTGTCTGTTGTTCTCATCTTTATCCCCATGAGTACCTAACGTTTAGCTCCTACTTATAGGTGAAAACATGCGGTATTTGGTTTTCTGTTCCTGTGTTAATTCACTTAGGATAATGGCTCCAGCTGCACCCATGTTGCTGCAAAGGACATGATTTCGTTCTTTTTATGGCTGTGTAGTACTCCGCTGTGTACATGTGCCACATTTTCTTTATCCGGTCCACTGTTGATGGGCACTAGGATTGATTTTATGTTTTTGCTATTGTGGCAAGTGCTGTGATGAACATGTGAGTGATGTGAGTGAGTGTGTCTTTTTGATAGAATGATTTGTTTTCTTCTGAATGTAGACCCAGTAATGGGATTGCTGGGTCAAATGCTAGTTCTAAGTTCTTTGAGAAATCTCTAAATTGCTTTCCACAATGGCTAAGCTAATTCACATTCCCACCAACAATGTGTAAGCATTCCCTTTTTCCACAGCCTCACCAACATCTGTTGTTTTTTGACTTTAATAATAGCCATTCTGACTGGTGTGAGACAGTATCTCATTGTGGTTTTGATTTGCATTTCTCTGATGATTCGTGATGTAGACTATTTTTTTCTGTTTTTTGGGCACTTGTATGTCTTCTTTTGAGAAGTGTCTGATCATGTCTTTTGCCCATTTTTAATGGAGTTGTTTGTTTTTTTCCTGTTAAATGGTTCAAGTTCCTTGTAGATTCTGGATATCAGCCCTTTGTCAGATGCAAAGTTTGTAAATATTTTCTTCTACTCTGTAGGTTTTCTGTTTCTTCTGTGGATAGCTTCTTTTGCTGTGCTGAAGCTCTTTAGTTTAATTAGGTCCCACTTGTCAAATTTTTGTTTTTGTTGCAATTGCTTTTGAGGACTTAGTCATAAATTATTTCCCAGGGCCAGTGCCTAGGATGGTATTTCCTGGGTTTTTCTCTAGGATTCTTGTAGTTTGAGGTCTTACCTTTAAATCTTTAATCCATCTTGAGTTAATTTTTGTGTATAGTGAAAAGTAGTGCTCCAGTTTTATTCTTCTGCATGTGTCTAGCCAAATATCCCAGCACCATTTATTGAGCAGGAAGCC
This sequence comes from Macaca fascicularis, assembly GCF_037993035.2. Taxonomy (NCBI): domain Eukaryota; kingdom Metazoa; phylum Chordata; class Mammalia; order Primates; family Cercopithecidae; genus Macaca; species Macaca fascicularis. Next base: position 180,633,736 of record NC_088380.1, on the reverse strand, counting down.
CTTTCCCATTGCTTATTTTTGTCAACTTATTCAAGGATCAGATGGCTGTAAGTGTGAGGCTTCTTTTCTAGGTTCTCTATTCTGTTCCATGTGGTCTATGTGTCTGTTTTTGTACCAGTACCATGCTGTTTTGGTTACTGCAGCCTTATAGTATAGTTTGAAGTAGGGTAATGTGATGCCTCTGGCTTTGGTCTTTTTGTTTAGGTTGCTTTGTCTATTCAGGCTCTTTTTTGGTTCCATTTGAATTTTAGAATAATGTTTTCCAGTTCTGTGAAAAATGATATTGCTAGTTCAATAAAGATAGCGTTGAATCTGTAGATTGCTTTGGACAGTATGGCCATTTTAACAATATTGATTCTTTCAATCCATGAGCATGGGCTGTTTTTTTAGATTTGTTTGTATCATCTATGATTTCTTTCAGCAGTGTTTTGTAGTTCTCCTTGCAGATCTTTCACCTTTTTGGTAAGGTGTATTCTTAGATATTTTATATTTTGTATGTGGCTATTTTAAATTAGATTGTGTTCTTGATTTGACTCTCAGCTTGAATATTATTGGTGTATAGAAATACTACAGATTTTTGTACATTTATTTTAACCTGAAACTTTACTGAAGCCATCAATTAATTTTTAGAAAAATGAAAGCAGATGGGTGAATACTAATTCCTTTGGCAACTGGAGAAAGCACATAAGAGAGAAGCCAGAGAACTCTGAAACATCTCAGGAATTAGAGATATCAGGTGGCTCTGAGGTAGGGTGAGGAGTAGAACTGAAAACAGTAGGGGTCATTAAAGCAAAAGATAGCACCATCAATGTATTAGTCCATCCTCACATTGCCATAAAGAAATACTTGAGACAGGTTAATTTATAAAGGAAAGAGGTCGAATTGGCTCATGGTTCTACAGGCTGTACAGGAAGCATGGCAGCAACTGCTTGACTTCTGGGGAGGCTTCAGGAAACTTAAAACCATGGCAGAAGGCAAATGGGGAGCCAGCACTTCATGTGGCCAGAGCGGGAGGAAGAGAGAGAAGCCAGGGAGGTGCTACACACTTTTGAAACAACTAGATTTTATGATAATTCACTTGTTCACTATCATGAGAAAGGCACTGAAAGGATGATGCTAAATCATTCATGAGGACTCCACCCCCATGATCCAATCACCTCCCACTAGGTCCCACCTCCAATATTGGGGATTACAACTGGACATGAGATTTGGATGGGCTCACAGTTCCAAACCATATCATTCACTATCACTACTACTGTCATCAACACCACCACCACAACAAACACCACCTCCACCACCACTGTCACCACTACCACATCCATCACCATCACCAACCACTATCACCACCTCCTCCACTGTTACCACCACCACCACCATCATGACCATCATCACCTCCATTGCCATCACCACTGCCACTACTACCATCACCTTCACCACCTCCATCACCATTACCACCACCACTACACCACCATGACCATCACCACCTCCATCACTATCACCACTGCCACTGCCACCATCACCATTACCACCACCACCACCACTGCCATGACTGTCATCACCTCTATCACTATCACCACTGCCACTACCATCACCATCACCACCTCCATCACCATTACCACCACCACCACACCACCATGACCATCACCACCTCCATCACTATCACCACTGCCACTGCCACCATCACCATTACCACCACCACCACCACTGCCATGACTGTCATCACCTCCATCACTATCACCACTGACACCACCATCACCATCATCACCTTCACCACCATTACCACCACCACCATCACCATTGCCATTTCCATCACTTTCACCACTGCCACCACCACCATCACCATCACCACCTCCACCAACATTACCACCACTTCCACAACCACTGCCATGACCATCATCACCTCCAACATTATCACCTCTGTCACCACCACCATCACCATCACCACCTCCACCATTACCACCACCACCACCATGACCATCACCACCTCCATCCCTACCACCACTGCCACCACCACCATCACCATGACCACCTCCACCGACATTACCACCACCACCACAACCACTGCCATGACCATCATCATCTCCATCACTATCACCACTGCCACCACCACCATGACCATCACCAGCTCCATCACTATCACCACTGCCACCACCACCATCACCATCACCACCACCACAACAACCACCATGACCACCTCCACCAACATTACCACCACCACCACAACCACCACCATCACCATCATCACCTCCATCACTATCACCACTGTCACCACCACCATCACCATCACCACCTCCACCACCATTACCACCACCACCACCACCATCACCATCGCCACCTCCATCACTATCACCACTGCCACCACCACCATCACCATCATCACCTCCATCACTATCACCACTGTCACCACCACCATCACCATCACCACCTCCACCACCATTACCACCACCACCACCACCATTACCATCGCCACCTCCATCACTATCACCACTGCCACAACCACCATCACCATCACCACCTTCACCACCATTACCACCACCGTGACCATCGCCACTTCCATCATTATCACTGCTGCCACCACCACCATCACCATCATCACCTCCGTCACTATCGCCACTGCCACTACCACCATCACCATCACCACCTCCATCACCATTACCACCACCACCACCACCTCCATCACCATTACCACCACCACCACCATGACCATCATCACCTCCATCACTATCACCACTGCCACCACCACCATCACCATCACCACCTCCACCACCATTACCACCGCCACCATAACCACCACGATGACCATCATCATCTCCATCACTATCACCACTGCCACCACCACCATCACCATCACCACCTCCACCACCATTACCACCACAACTATCACCAGCATCATTGCCACCACCATCATCAACTCTACACTGCTACTACCAGCATCATCACACCATCACCACCATCACCACCACTCCTTCCCCAACCAGTGAATCCAAGAACGTATTCCTCCTTTATCATAATAAAATACTGGATGCTTTTATTTGGGAAAGATAAACCAGAAAAGACACCGGGCTCCACTTAGGACAGGGGCAAAAGACTATTTTAGAGAGGTGTTAAATGAAAGTTTCATATTGAATAGTGAGACCGACACTGGCTGCCAGGGTAATAGTTCCCAAGCAGGAGACTGGAGAAGTGCTTTCTAGGGAAGTTGGCCAACCTAAGAGAAAATCATTACCTTTTCATCCAATAGTAAAGCTCATCAGTCAACAAGATTATTCATGACCTTCTAAACAGCTTTTCAGCTCTTAGATACGTACATCAGCCACAGACACTGGGCAATCAAACAGAGCCTCTGGAACAAAACAGAGAAAAAGGAACTCAAAGGTGATAGAGACATTACTGGGAGGAGAAGAAAACTGCGAACAATGGCCAACAAGAACAATAACAGTATTAAGCTCAGAAAGAGTGGATATTACAGAGGCCAGGCATGGTGGCTCACGCCTATAATCTCAGCACTTTGGGAGGCTGGGGCAGGTGGATCACTTGAGATCAGAGTTCAAGACCAGCCTGGCCAACACGGTGAAACTCCGTCTCTACTAAAAATACAAAAAAAAGTAACCAGGCATGATGGCTTATGCCTGTAATCCCAGTTACTCAGGAGGCTGAGGCATAAGAATCTCTTGAACCTGGGAAGTGGAGGTTACAATGAGCTGAGATCATGCCATTGCATTCCAGCCTGGATTATAGAGTGGGAATCCCTCTCAAAAAAAAAGAAAGAAAGAAGAAAGAATGAAAGAGAGAGAGAGAGGAAGGAAGGAAGGAAGGAAGGAAGGAAGGAAGGAAGGAAGGAAGGAAGGAAGGAAGGAAGGAAGGAAGGAAGGAAGGAAAAGGAAGGAAGGAAGGAAGGAAGGAAGGAAAAGGAAGGAAGGAAAGAAAGAAAAGGAAGGAAGGAAAGAAAGAAAATGAAGGAAGGAAAGAAAGAAAATGAAGGAAGGAAAGAAAGAAAAGGAAGGAAGGAAGGAAGAAAGATTGCATATTACATCCCTAAGTTTAGACTAAGAGGCTATAAAAATAAAAGGTCAGAGAATAAGAAAGCGCTCTTGTGAAAAGAAAGAATAAAACAGAAAAATTCTAAAGGCCTTTGACCCTTCCAGAATCTAAGGAGGGTAACAGGTTGGAAAATTAAGCAACCAGACTGGAGAGGAGAGAACCTCATTCCCATCAATCTGTGGCAAAGAGATACATTTGAAAACCAGTGGGTTTGGCTATCAGCTTTGGTCCTGGCATTTGTTAGATACTTAATCTAAAAAACAGTCCTGCTAGATATGGATTAATATCTTCATTTTATACACAGACTCTCAAAAAGGTATGTATTAGATTGAACCACATGAAATAGTTTTGTACGTCAGAGATGGTTGAGTGCCTGCAATTTCAATGATTCAACCTAATATACAGCTCAAGGTCACACTGCAACATTTTTGGCTAAAGATATGAAATGTTAAAAGATAAGTCATTATCATTTGGGGCCTTGAACATACTGTGTTTTCATGTGTCTTTCTTTTTTTTGTCTCTCTTTTTTTCTTTTTGAGACAGATTCTCACTCTGTCGCTGAGGCTGGAGTACAGTGGCGTGATCTCGGTTCACTGCAGCCTTGACCTCCCAGGCTCAGGTGATCCTTCCACCTCAGCCTCTGGAGTTGCTGAGAGTACAAGCACATGCTGGCAGGCCTGGCTGATTTTTGCAATTTTTTTTTTTTTTTTTTTTTTTAGAGAAGGGGTTTTGCCATGTTGCTCAGGCTGGTCTCAAACTCCGGGGCTCAAGAGATTCTCCCACCTCTGCCTCCCAAAGTGCTGGTATTTGCACTTTGGGCATGAGCCACTGTGCCCAACCTTCATGTATTATTCTTAAATCTAAAGGAAAAAAGAATATGTATTTTTGTAGTGATTGCCGGAGCCCTCTTTCCTAGGTTGGTTGTGGACAGTTTGCAGCACAATCCTAATGTTAATGGTGAGTGTGTGTGTGTGGTGGGGGGTAGGGGGAATAGGTGTGGGTGTGTGTTTTCAGTGAAGAAATCAAATTACTGTGTCACCCAAAGTCACAAGGAGCCTGAGCATACATATTGGTGAGAGTGTGGGTTGGAAACAGGAATCTCGTTGCTGGATCTTTCGGCCAGGCTGACTCTGTAAGTAGGTGTAGCGCTTCGCAGAAAAGCAGAACTCCTCAGATTCCAGGTGCCAAGGCACTTCATTTCCCCTCATCACTGTCCTCACAAACTGCCAGCTGCACTTGGACTCCCCGACCCCTGCAACAAAATCTTTGAGGGGTAGAAACTCAGCCACAATTTCTTTGATCACTCGTCTTAAACAGCAAGTCCTCTAGGGAGGCCAGTGGAGGGAGCCTTGTGTGGTACAGCAAGTGGGGCCGGGGGGACAACGGATGGTTTAGCATTTACAGATGAGTTCCGTATGTGCACGTGTAGTCCAAGTACACACTCCACATGCAGAAACACACACATGTGCATGCATGCACCATGCCTATATGTAGAGATCATGTGTACAACTACAGACACCATGCACGCGGGTGCATATCTATACGTTTACATCCCAGCCTCATATTCTCTCCACAGGCATGAAGACTCAGACACCAGCACCTTCTTCGACTATATCACACCAACCACGCATATACTTGCGTATGTTGTACATTGATATAGCAATATACCCACAGAAAACATTCTATGATAATTTTGCAAAGATCCCAAGAAGCAGAAAACAAACATTAGGTGGCATATTCCCTGTCCGTTCTAAAGTGAGGAGCTTGGGTTCTCACCAGCTTGGGAAGCCCGGCATAGCCAGGCCATGTGAAGTAGCAGGCATGCTGTGAGGGACAAGAGATTACAGCGGGCTCAGAAGTAGAGCAAGGTATTTATCTTCCCCCTCCCCACTGAGTAGAACTAGAACAAGGATTTGATTTTGCCTTAAAGCAGAAAGCCTCTCTTTTGGTTTTGTCTCTTAGTGGAATGCAAGGGGGGAAAGCGAGAGAGATTCCTGCCAAGATTATCGCATTTGGGAATCGAGGTTATTTCCCCCTCCTCTTTGCACATGGGCCACATGAGCGGCCCATGTGAGTCTTAAGTACCTGCCATGTGACCCACTCATTCTCGTGTCTGTGGTGTCACAGGGCAATTAGAACGATCACACCAAGGTCACTGTGTGTGTATGTGTGCATGTGTGTGTGCATGTTTGAGCCCTTGGAGAGGGCAATCCGGTGTGTGAATGAATGTCACTGGAATATGTCTTGGGAGTCCAGGGGTCCATTTCCGTGGCAATGCAAAACAAAAGCCTGGGAATCAGGAAATGCTGCCGGATTCTATGGCCAAAGCCCAGCTCACTATAGGGGAGGAAGGAAAAATCCCAGCTCAAGTGGAGAGGTTTGGGGGAAGGTTTATTCTCTGCTTGCAAAGAATGTGCTGTTCATTCTGCTGCATGTGACCAGCAAATCCAGTGTCTGGGGGACCAGCATTTGCACTTGTACTGACCTTTTCTCAGAGGATCCAGGACCCCTCCCTGGCACCCTCGCCAAATGGCATCCCTGTTAGTAAAGGTGCTAGCTGGAGGGACTAGTTGTTGGGCAGGCTCTTCAGGCTCTTCAGGAGATCCTTGAAGAAATGGGGAAAAGTTCTACTTCTGTAGTGTGGGCCAATGCCATGCAATTACCCAGTAAATCCACCCAGCACAGTTGATTGTGAGGCAATTGCAACAGCAATGCCCTTTCCTCTAGGAAAGACGCAACACAGTGAGTCTCAGCCATTCATTGACTCTTACAGCTGGAAAACTCATGCAGGTCACAGCCTCTTTGCAGATGAGCACACTGATTCACTGGATACATATTTATTGAAGATCTACCACGTGTTTGGCACTGGGCTCTTGAGAAACATCAGTGCAAGAGTCAGGCAAGGTCCCTGACCCCATAGAGCTGACATTTTAGGGAGTCAACAGATAATGTAAAAGAACAGTCAGTGAGACGTATAGTGTATCAGATGGTGATAGACAAATACAGCAAGGTAAAGGGTAGACAAGGAGGTAGGTCAGTGGAGGGATGTGACTCCTCATAGAGGGGGCACCAAGGCCTCTCCAATAATATGGTCTGTGAGTAGAGATCTGCACAAATGGAGGAAGCATACCATGGATATATCAGCAGGAAGAGGGGCCCTGGAGAGCGAGTGCAAAGGCTCTGAGGCAAGAGCCTGCCAAGCATATGCAAAGAACCACAGGAAGGCAGAGAATCTGGAGCAGGGTGAGCCAATGGGACCATGATAGCAGTTAAAGTCACAGATGTGACAGTGCCAGAGTATGTGCACTTACATGCACTGCAAGGACTTTGCTTTTACCCCGAGTGGAAAGTGACGCCATAGGGTGTTTTGATAGGAGAAAGGACATGATCTTCAGTTTTTAAAGGATCACCCCGTTTGCTGTTTCGGGAATACGTTGAGAAGGGGGTTCAAGATAAATGCAAGGAGATCACTCACAAATCAAGAACAGTAATCCAGGCAAAGGGTTTTGGGCTTGGAATGAGATGATAGCCGTGGAATGAAGTGGGTAGATTCTGAAGGCTGAACAGATGGGACTTACCGATAGATTGAATGTGGGACATGCGAGAGAGAGAGAAGGTAAGGGTGATTCCCAGATTTTTGGTCTAAACAATTGGAAGTGGAGTTGTTGTTTACTGAGATAGGATTGTTTTTTAGATGTACTAAATTGGATCTCTTCTATTTGTTTATTCAAATGTTGAGTTAGACATTCAAGTGGAAGCATCAAGGAGGAAGTGGATATATAATGGTCTGGATTTCAGGGGAGAGGTCCCAGGTGGAGAGCTGTATTATGTATGTATATATGGTATTAATGTATGCATTAATGGGATGTGGAGCCATGAGTCTGGCTGAGGCCTTTTACGGAGTAAGTACAGATAGAAAAGGGAAGAGAAGGAATCACTGGGTCCCAAGCACATTAGCATTGAGAGGTCAGGAAGCTGAGGAGGACCAGCAACGAAGATGGAGACATTGAGGGGAGGGAGGTACAAGGAGAACCAAGAGAGAGTCCTGTCCCTGAAGCCAGGTGAAGAACAGGTTTCAGGAACAAAAGAAGGAAGAACTGCAACAAAGGCCACCGACAGTCAAGAAGGGACTCCTGGATTTAGCACTGGAGAGACCCAACAATAGCTCCCAACACAAAGCCTCCTTTGAAGAGTGAATGCTGTTGCCTCTTTAAACATTTGCTTCATTCATTTATTTCAACAGATGTTTATTGAGCATTTAGGATAATACAAGCAAAGATACAACATTTGTTAAGTACATACCACGTATCAGGCACTGGATTTTATATTAGTATCTCATGCAAGATTCACGTTCACCCCACGAGACTGGTAACGTTGTTTTTTCCATTTATATCAGAGTTCAGGTTGTAACTCAGGCTTCCCTTCTCAAAAGTCCAGATCCTTTTTCTTTTTTAAAATTGTAGTTAAAAAAAAACCACACATATAACATGAAATTCACCATCGTAACCACTGTTGAGTGTACAGCTCAGTGGTGTTAAGTATATTCACAATGTTGCGCAACCAACCTCCAGAACTCTTACATCTTGCAAAACGGAAACGTACGTATTAAACAACAAGTCTCCATGTCCCCTCGCCCAGCCCTGGAAACCACCATTCTACTTTCTGTCTCTTTGAGTTTGACTACTCATGGAAGTGGAATCATACTACATTTGTCTTTTTGTGACTGGTTCGTTTCACTTAGCATAGTAGCCTCAATTTTCATCCATGTTGCAGCACGTATCATAATTTTCTTCCTTTTTAAGGCTAAATAATATTCCATTGTATGGATATACCACATGTTGTTTATCAACTGAACTGTCAATAGACACTTGGGTTGTTTCCTCCTTTTGGCTATTGTGAAGAGTGTTGCTATGATCATTTGTGTACAAGTATCTGTCTGAGTCCCTTCTTTCAGTTATTTTGGATATACAGTCAGTCCTTGGTATCCATAGTTTCTGCATTCATGGATTCAACCAACTGTGGATGTAAAATATTCAGGAAAAAAGTGTGTACTGAATATGCACAGACACTTTTCCTTGTGATTATTCCCTAAACAATGTAACAACTATTTACATAGAATTTACATTTATTAGGCATTATAAGTAATCTAGAGATGATTTAAAGTATACAGGAGAGGCTAGGCATGGTGGCTTACACCTGTAATCCCAGCACTTTGGGATGCTGAGGCGGGCAGATCACCTGAGGTTAGGAGTTCCAGACCAGCCTGGCCAACATGGTGAAAACCCATCTCTACTAAAAATACAAACAAACAAACAAAATGAGCCAGGCATGATGGCATGCACCTGTAATCCCAGGTACTCGGGAGGCTGAGGCAGGAGAATCATTTGAACCTGGGAGGCGGAGGTTGCAGTAAGCTGAGATCACGCCACTGCACTCTAGCCTGGGTGACAGAGCAAGACTCCGCCTCAAAAAAAAAAAAAAAAAAAAAAAAAGTCAAAAGAGTATATGAGAGAATGTGCCTAGGTTATAAGCAAATACCAAACCATTTTATATCAGGGACTTGAGCATCCTTGAATTTTGATATCTGAAGGAGATCCTGGAACCAATATCCTACAGACAGATACCAAGGGATGACTTTATACTGGAAGTTTAGAATTTTTTTTTTTTTTTTTTTTTTTTTTTTTTGAGACAGAATCTCACTCTGTCACCCAGGCTGCAGTGCAGTGGTGTGATCTTGGCTCAATGCAGCTTCAGCCCCCTGGGGTCCAAGTGATCCTGCCACCTCAGACTCCCAAATCACTGGGATTATAGATGCATGCCCACATACCTGGCTAATATTTAATATTATGTGGAGATGGGGTCTCCCTATGTGATCCTGGCTGGTCTCAAACTCCTAGGCTCAAGCAATACGCCCTTCTAGCCCTCCCAAAGTGCTGGGATGACAGGTACGAGCCACTGCACCTGGTCAAGTCTAGATTCTTAACTTGTCCACTATTAACACAACAGTGGCCAAGGGAGGGGTGGTCCCGCCTAAATGGAGCACCTCTGGCAGGAAACACAGACACTGAACAGGTAACTCCAGGAATTCTGAGTGCTATCCATAAAAACCAAGGTGTACAGTCACCATAGACAGGAATGCCTACTGTGTGACTTGAAGGAGAAGAGAATGATGAAGAAGATCCAAACACTGCCCCCAAGATGCTCCCAGAGTATTAGATGGTAACCAATCTCATTAATCAAAGGGACTTACCAGTTCAGATGGGAAGGTCTTGTGATCTTAATGTGCCCAGGGCAGATGGAGTAAATATTTTAGATCTAGAATAGTAAAATAATGATGATGACAACTATGATAACTATCCTTTACTGAGAGTTTTCCCTGAGCTGGATACAGTGTTAAAAGCTTAACACACATTATCCTGTTGAACCCTTACAACAACCTTGCAATGTAAGAACTGTTATTATCCTCCTTTCACAGATGGAGAAACTGAGACTGAGGGAGGTGAGCTCCTTCACTCAAGGCGTGCGGCTGGCATCAGTGTTGGGGTTGAGCCAGCTCTGCTGACCCTCAGGCTGATGCCCTTGTAAACCACCACCCTGCCCACCCTTGGCCCCTGCCCACAGACCCCTGTGCCAATATCTCCCATGGCAAGCTGAGTGAATGAGGCTTAGGTCCAAGGGGCAGCATGGGCCACACCCCATTCCCCAACAGGGCAGAGCCTTTGACATGACACAGGCACAGTAGATTTCAACACTCTGATTTCCTCATCTTCCTTTCCCAATATGTGACCTGCTGATCCAACATGTGCCCAGGCAGGGGTAAGTGGACTGAAGACATAGAAGGAGATGGGCCTCACCTGTTTCCTGGACTCCCACACTCACCTTCCCACAGCTCCCATGGTCAGTCCCTGGCAATCTCTGCTCCACAGCAGCTCGAGGGAGCTTGTATTTTATTTCAGTTTTGTTTTTATTTTTTTGAGACAGTCTCACTCTGTCTCTCAGGCTGGAGTGCAGTGGTGTGATCTCAGCTCACTGCAAGCTCCGCCTCCCGGGTTCAAGCGGTTCTCCTGCCTCAGCCTCCAGAGTAGCTGGGATTACAGGCATGAGCCACCACACCCTCCTAATTTTTGTATTTTTAGTAGAGATGGGGTTTTGCCATGCTGGTCAGCCTGCTCTCGAACTCCTGGCCTCAAGTGATCCGCCTGTCTTGGCCTCCCAAAGTGCTAGGATTACAGGCGTGAGCCACCATGCCTCACCCGAAGGAGCTTTTAAAAGCGTCAGTTTGATTATGTCACCCCGCAGCTACATCTTTTGGTAATTTGTGCACTGCTTAGAATAAGAGTCACGCTCCCTGCTCTGGTCTCGAGGCCCCACATGCAACTGCCTCCCTGCAACCTAGCTCTCCTGACTGACCTCCCTCCACTCTGCACCAATGTCCCTTCCCAATGGGGCCTTCTCAGGTGCATTCACTCACTCTCCATCTCCACCCAGTTACTCTCTAGCACATAACCTTTTTTTAAAAAAAGTCATTTTTTTGGCTGGGCACGGTGGCTCATGCCTGTAATCCCAGCACTTTGGGAGGCTGAGGCGGGCGGATCACAAGTTCAGGAGTTCAAGCCCAGCCTGGCCAACATGGTGAAACCCCCATCTCTACTAAAAATACAAAATTAGCCAGGCACGGTGGTGGGCACCTATAGTCCCAGCTACTCAGGAGGCTGAGGCAGGAGAATCACTTGAACCTGGGAGGCAGAGGTTGCAGTGAGCTGAGATCACGCCACTGCACTCCAGCTTAAGCAACAAAGGGAGCCTCTATCTGAAAAAGAAGTCATTTTTTTTTTGGTGGTAAAACATACATACATAAAATGTATCTTTTTAGCCACTTTTAAGTGTATGCTTCAGTGGCAGTAAGTACATTCCCATTGTTGTGTGACAATCACCACCATTTGTCTCCAGTCATTTTCTTCATGCCAAAGACAAACTCCATACTCATTGAACAATAATTCTCCAGCCCCTGGTCACTTCTACTCTGCTTTCTGTCTCTGTGAATTTGACTACTCCGGGAATCTCATATAAGCAGAATTACACGGGTTGTGTCCTTTTGTCACTGGCTTATTTCCCTTGGCATAGTGTCCTCAAAGTCCATCCATGTTGTAGCCTATGTGAGAATTTCCTTTCTTATTAAAGGTGAATGTAGATACCCACATTTTGTGCATCCATTCATCTGCTGATAAACGGGAAGTTTGTTTCCATCTTTGGGCTACTGTGAATAGCGCTATGTGCACTTGTGAACATGTGTCTGTTTGAGTCCCTGCTTTCAATCCTTTGGGGTATTGCACAAGCTTTTGTATTGTGTCTCTAACACACCACTGCCTGAAATGATTTGGCTCGTTGCTTTGTTTGCTGACTTGTTTTCTGTCTCTCTCCGGTCATCTCCTTGGATACAGGAGCCTTGCCTGTTTGGCATGCAATTGTTATCACAGGCCCACAATGGTGTCCTGCTCATGCTAGGTGCTCAACAAACTTTTTTTTTTTTTGAGACTGAGTCTCGCTCTGTTGCCCAGGCTGGAATGCAGTGGTTCGATCTCAGTTCACTGCAACCTCTGTCTCCTGGGTTCAAGTGATTCTCCTGTCGTAGCCTCCTGAATAGCTGGGACTACAGGTGTGCACCACCACACCCGGCTAACTTTTGTATTTTTAGTAGCACTGGGGTTTTGCCATGTTGACCAGGCTGGTCTTGAACTCCTGACTTCAGGTGATTCGTCCAGCTCAGCCTCCCAAAGTGCTGGGATTATAGGCGAGAGCCACTGCACCCCGGCCTCAACACACATTTTTGAATGAAGGATGACTAACACCGCAGATGGCCCAGCCTGTTGGGCACGAGCCTAATCACCACTTCTAAGTGAGGACGTGTCTGAAACACTAAAATGCTCACAGGCATTCACAGGCAGTGTTTTAAAATTTTCATTTATTTGTCAAATTTATTACAACATTTCCAAAAGTAACATGTACCCTGTGGCCCATGGAAACGAAAGGTGTGTGTGCAATCAACAGAGCCACAGGGCCTGGGAGAGCAGGGTTAAATGTAGGAATCCAAGGAGTATTCCACCAATCCGCCGAGCGTGTCTGTGCTGCTTAAGTCAGATAAGGCGAAGGTTTGGAATGTCCTGAGACAAGGGAGGGGTATTCCTCTCCCTCATAAAAACTCACCACCATGTTTTGGGCACGTGTTCTTTGCCAGCCTCTGATTATCTGGGACTGCTGTGAAGAGGAAGAGCATTTCAGGGGAGAAAGCAGCCCCTTAAGCCCCAGTGAGACAACAGCATCATCATGCCCAAAACTGTTTCCTCAGCATAGCAGTGCTAGGAAGAGGAGCCAGGACTCCTGCATTCAGCCTGCTTTGCCACCCTTGGTTAGGACTGGATGGGTGTTACTCGTTCTTTTTGCTATTCATGGCTTCTCACTTTTTCTGAGCCAACCAAGGTCCAATCTCCCATATATCCTTTTCCTCACATGTGTATGTGTGTGAAAGTGTGTGAGACAGAGTGCATGTGTGTATGTGTAAGTGTGTGAGTATGTGTGAGACTGTGAAGGAATGTGGGGTGGAAGAGTGTATATAAGTGTATATGTGGGCCAGGCGCAGTGGCTCACGCCTGTAATCCCAGCACTTTGGGAGGCTGAGGTGGGCGGATCACCTGAGGTCAGAAGTACAAGACCAGCCTGACCAACATGGAGAAATCCTGTCTCTACTAAAAAGACAAAAAAATTAGCCAGGCGTGGTGGTGCATGCCTGTAATCCCAGTTACTCGGGGGGCTGAGGCAGGAGAATCACTTGAACTGGGGAGGCGAGGTTGCAGTGAGCCAAGATCACGCCATTGCCCTCCAGCCTGGGCAAGAAGAGTGAAACTCTGTCTCGAAAAAAATAAAAAATAAAAAATAAGCGTACATATGTACATGTGTGTGGATGTGTGTGTGTGTTTTAACTGCAGTGACATTGGATAAGTCACTTAAACTCGTTGAGCCTCTTTTTTGTTGTCGTTCATAAAAACAGACCAATGGAAAAACCTCCTCCCTGCCAGGGGATGTGTGAACTCAGCGGGGTAACATCTGTGGGCATTCCACATGGTGCTGGGCACATGGCGAGTGTTAACAAATGATACCCGTCACTTTCAAACTCTCTGTCACTCAATCTCTTGACCAAGAATCTAGCTGTCAGTCACCTCTTAAGCTACATAAACTATACTCTGCTTTTATTCAGCTGGGGGTAGAGTGCAAAGAGGGGATATTTGTCGAAGGAATGGAAGAGACAGGTTTTTATGCTGACATCCACTTTGTGTTTTGTGTCCATTTTCTCACCGGATCCTCACTTCAGCTACCTGTGAAGTTGTTTTAGTGATAATCAATTTACAGATGGGAAGCCTGAGACTCAGAGAACAACAGATCACACATCCAGCAAGTAGCAGAGCAGGCATTTGACTCCAGACCTGGGCACCTCAAAGCCACCGTTCCCTCTGCCCTCCAACACTGAAGGATGGCTCTGGAGTCAGCCAAAGAGGCTGCAGGGGAGCTTGTGTGCCAGTGCCAGGCAGGGGACACAGGATAACCAAAGGCCAGGAGAAGAGAGAAATAATAAATATGTGATTCTGGAGCCCAAAGAGAATGTGAGGAGAGAAAGGGTGAGGCTTGAATTTAGGGTGAGGTTGAATTTTGCAGAGCCTTGAAGTCTGCATTGAGATGTTTGGGATTTATTTCAACAGAGAACCTAGATCAGATTTGAGCTTAAACAAAGTGATTTGACACATCCAATAAAAATGATCATAGAGCTACTCCCAAGGAAGAATCCTGGAGAAATAGCAGTGGGCTGGGGCAGCTCTCGGAGAAGCTGGTGGGGGAAGCCACCAGCCGCCAGGATCCTGCTAGAGCCTCACACTGACCACCCGGCTCTAGGACCCAGTTGCTCCCTCTCCATCTCTCACTGCTGGGAGCAAATGGATCTCGTGCTGCAGGCAATAACTTCAGGAATCCACTCAAATGTCAGTGGGGGATCTACGTTCCATGGTTCCATGGCCACCAGGGCCTTCTGGAAAAGAGAGGTTTCCAGAAGCAGTGGGTACCATGGCCATTAGAAACACCCTAGTTGATTGTCATGATGACCAGTGGGGTGCTGCCTTTCCTTTCTGTGCTCCTATACTCCGTCTTCCTTCCTCCAGTACAAACTAGCCCCATGCTACCTAGAAGGTAGTCAACGACAGGCTGCCGCCTCTGGCTTTGAGTAAAAGCCTGAACTTGAGTTATTATGCTGCAGGGGAGGGAGAGAGTCAAGTGCATTTGAGTGCAATGAGACAGGGAGATTGACCAGGACTGGGCGGGGGTGGAAAATTCGGTGACCAATAGGAGTGGCTGAGTGGCACATTTGATTCAGGGAGGCGAGACCCTGGCACAGCAGTACAATAGATGCCTACTATAGAGGCCCCCACAGAAGGGATGAGGAGGTCAGCAGTAGCCATGTCTGCGAGGCTGGACTGAAGACCTATTTCAGGTGGGGGCTTCACAGATGGTGCACTGCCCAAAGAAGAGGGATCCTGGGCCCGGCGCGGTGGCTCACGCCTGCAATCCCAGCACTTCGGGAGGCTCAGGAGGAGGATCTCTTGAGTTCAGGAGCTTATGACCAGGCGGGTCAACATGGTGAAACCCTGTCTCTGCTAAAAAATACAAAAATTAGCTGGGCATGGTGGCACACACCTGTAGTCCCAAGCTACTCCACTTTGGATTTTATGTCCATTTTCTCACTGGATCCTCACGAGAGGCACTAGAATCCCTTGAACCTGGGAGGCAGAGGTTGCAGTGACCTGCGATGGCACCACTGCACTCCAGCCTGGGTGGCAGAGTGAGACCCTGTCTCAATAAAATAAAATAAAATAAAATAAAATAAAATAAAATAAAATAAAATAAAATAAAATAAAATAAAATAAGGGGGTGCCCCCCATCTCATCTCACTCACAACTGACATCAATTTTTCAGGTACCTCAGCAAGAAGTACTTGCTTCTTGGAGTCAGGGTCAGATTTAATTAGACCTCAAGGAAATAAAATAGTGTAACATTTCTTGTGTAGTCAAGTTTATGGAGTAGGATGCATATCCCAGGATCTTAATTAGTAGGACATAGACATCATCATAACACTGAGGTCTTTATCAGGGACTGTCTGGTTGCTAGAAATGACTTTTACTCAGAAAAGTTTACGTGAATGGGAACTGGCCATCAAGATTCAAAGCAATCTCACAACTGAGGCTGCAGAACGTGCGCGGGGCTTCCAGAGAACGAAAGCGTCCTCTCCGTGTCTCTCTGGGGCTCCTGGAGTGCTGCCCTGCTTCTCTCTGATCACATGCTCCATCACCCTCTCTGCAGATCTGCATTGTCTCTGAGTGTTTTCTTCTTGCTTTTCCAGAACTTCAGCCCACCTGGGATTTTAATGTACAGGGCTTAGATCTGGTCCAGCTCTCAGCTACCTGTCGGGGAGGCAGGAAAGTCAAGTGATAAAGACCCAGGTCATATTCTGTCTATGGAACTTTGTTACTGCAGGTGCCGGTGGAGTAGCATTGCAGCCAAATTGCAGCAATGCAGACAAACTACATCCACATCGCTCCTTTCCCGACCGATATATCCCGTGTGTCCATATTGCCGAGAAGAGGCCTGTGTTGAAAACGTCAACCAACAGATGCTAATGGTAGATACAGGCTCGAAAGAGCTCAGGGAAGGCCCTTCCCGATATAGAAAACCCATGTTCACTTCACTCCTTAAATTCTCTATCTACAGTGTCAGTTTCCAAGAAACATTTCGTTTCAGAGTTAGTAGAACTTATTCAGAATTTCCTATTGGAATTTCAGTCCATGGTATATGGTATTTACATAAACAAAATACTATAGGTTCCTCTAGAGATATCTTACAATTATTTTTAGTGTATATACTAAAAATGGAAATCTTTAGCTTTTAGTATATTTTTAGTATATATAATATGTACTATACTCAACTATACTAAATATGTATATTAATATACACTAAGCTTAAAATATACTAAAAGCTAAATATTTTGATTTTTGTTTTAAACTTTTTTCTTAGAGAATTGGGATGCATCATAACCAGCTGCATGCCATAATCTGACAAACATGGTCCTTCATTAAACTTGATTTCCTCATCTATAAAATGGGCGTACAAACAGAGCTTACTTTGCAGGGTTGATGTGAGAATGAAATAAAGCTCAACAAACACTAGTCTTTCTTCTTCTTATAATCTTGCATCTAAGGGCTAACACTATCTCATTGATCCAGGGCCTGGATCTCTTGGTTTAAATTCTCCAAAGGATTCGTCTGATTGGCTGTGAAGTGTGTCTCTCCAGGGTCAAGAATCTTCCAGAGTCAGGTTGGAGGAGAAGGATCATGTGAAGCACGCATGAGCGCACAAGCTAACCATGCGGTTGGTGGGGAGGGTGATTGCCGAGAAGCCAGGATGGGTAGGTCTGCCATGGCAGATGCAAGATCGACAATAAGAAGATTCTAGACTCCCAGAGCTGGAAAGGCAATTGAGACCATCTGGCCCAGTCGCTCCAATTTTCCATGTTTAGAAACCAAGGCTCTGAGAAACACAGTGACCTACTTCTACTTGGGTATTGACCTACACAATGAATCAGAGGCAGGATCTGCTCTTCCCACCCTGCGTCCTATCTAAAGGGGCAGGACGCCTGCCAGGCAGGGAGGAGAGCCCATCACTGACCCTCCCACCTCACCACCTCAGAGCCTCTGAGTTAGCTGGTGTTGCAGCCTCCTCCTGTCAACACCCGGGAATCCAGGCTGCAGGAAGTATTCAGTCTCCTGGCCTTCTGCTGCCCAGCCCTGGCCAGCTATACAACAAGGTTCCACCCGTTCCTTCCAGCTAAGCAGGTTTGATGGCCACATGCATGCCTCCCTCCATACCTTTGCTCAGGTAGTTCCCTTACCTGGAATGCCCACCTTCCACTCCCCGCCCTCCTGAGTTCCACGGACTCTGCTGGAGGCCACACCCTCTGAGAGGTCTTCCTGAGGCATATCCCTACCCTACTCCAACCTAACCATTTCTGTGTCTTTTTCTCTCTCTGCACTCCGTCAACTGCCCCCTGCCCCATCCAGGAGGCACATAATTACATGTTGCTTGCCAATTTTAATTCAATTATAAGTTCTCTGATGAGGTTAAAAACCTTGTCTTAAATATTGCAACAACAAAGCACTCAGTGCTGTGCTGGGTGCCTGGAAGGTGGTCAGTAAACATTCGTTGAAGGAGTGAGTGAATGGAGTGAGTGAACACAGTGAGCGAGTGAGTAATTGACTGTCAGTTGGGAATTGAACCAGCAAGAGCCTTCCTGCTCCAGGATATCCTGGGAAGGGTGGTGAGGTCCCTGGTTAGAGCGGTCCCGGCAAGTCGTTCACAGGGGCTGAACGCAAGCTCCGTATCACCTACTGCTCCCCACAGCTCACAACAGCCCCGTTATAAGGACACTGAGGCTCAGAGACGAAAGTGATTTGCCAAGGGCACTGGGGCAATGTGCACCTGAATGGGGATCAGGCTGCCGTTAAGCTGACTTCTTGACTTGGGCTCTGACCACCTACCCCATGCACGGGATGCAAATGAGGAGGACACGCTCTTGACCTTCAGGAGCACCTGGGGTGGGGGTTGCAGGGCTGGCAAGGCGTGGCTGGAGGCCAGTCCTGAAGAAACCATTGAAACCCAGGGGCCCACACACCCCTGGGACAGAAGCAAAACCAGGGGCAAGTGACCTCTCTCTCTCTGCATAACAAAGTCTCTGGGTTTCCTTTGACCTTCAAAACCTCCCTATAACACAGGCAGGACGAGGGTCATTAAATCTGGTTCACAGGATGGCAAATTGAGGGTCAGAGAGGTTGGTGGGTGGCCTTGGGAGCCACTTACAAAGACTAGATGAGGAACCCACTTTCCCAGCCTCCTTCCTAACCACCCTTCTCCCCACTGCCCTGTGCGGGTAACCCTGTTCCGGAGGGTCAGTCAACACTTGGTTCCCAAACACGCTCTTCTTTATCCTGCTGCCTGGCCTCTGTTACCCCTGCCTGAATGCCCTTTCCCCACCCCAAACTCTGCTACTGCAGGGCTCAGCCCAGATCCCACCTCCTCTCCAAACTTCCCCAGGTCTCCTCTGATCAAACTCCTCTATGGACCTCAAAGTCTTTCTCTCTATATCATACCCTGATCTACTACCTTTTAAAATAAGAACACAAGTGCCTGGCCCATCATAGAGCCTGAGGCAGTATCCTCTGGAATGAAGTGCTCAGCAAAGTTTGGCGTAAAGAACGTGTGAATGAGTGAATGAACAAATGAATGGGTCTCTTGCCTACGTTTCACTGCTGTTGAGGGGATTCATTTCGGTGAAGTAACCCACAAAGCTCCCAGCACAGAGCTGGGCACAGAGCTGGGCACAGAGCAGGTAGCTAGCCAGTGCTCGCTGGCATGAGTCAGTTTGAGGCAATGCTGTCTTCTAGGCCACACCTAGCCTAGACTTCCTGAATGGGCCAAATGCCAGCACGAAGGCCCCAGCAGGCATAGCGCCGGGCAGCTGCCTATGGATCTCCCAAAAGGAGCAGTCTGCGGCCCCGCCCGCCTGCCCACCCCGTCCGTCCTCCCAGCTCAGGTGCAGTCCGTACTGCCCCAGCCTCCTTCCTGGGCATGCAGTTTGGGGAAGAAAAAGGAGGAGGAAAAATCAGGTTAAACCAGATGGTAAAGCTGTTCTTTTAATCAGTAGTCGTGGAGCCCTGGAGCAGGGGCCAGGAGGCGTGGCTGTGAAGCAGGCTGGAATGGCTAGCGGACAGGCGCAAGGCCCTGGCGTCTTCAGGAGCTGGGTTCAAATCCTAGCCTGTGGGCTTCCGCTGTCATGATGCCGGACAAAGCCCACTCCCTCTCTGAGGCTCAGATTCCTCACCTGTAAAACGCAATAACAGTAACTTGCCACATGCTGGTCTGCAGACGAAAACTGACTTGGGACAGGTTCTTACCCTATGCAGCATAAACTAATGACAAATTAATGTATCTCCCTATGCATGTATATATATGTCAACATACTAGGTCACCAATTGCCCTCCCTTAAGAAGGACTGGCCCTTATTCTGTGATTATATCCTTCCTTTATTATTATTCTATTTTTATTACAGAAACGGTCTCACTCGGTTGCCCAGACTGGAGTGCAGTGGCACAATCACAGCTCACTGCAGCCTTGAACTCCTGAGCTCAAGCGATCCTCCCACCTCAGCCTGTAGCTGGGACCATAGGCACACACCGCCAGGCCTGGCTAATTTATGCTTTTTAGAGACAGTCTTGAACTCCCGGTCTCAAGCAATCCTCTGGCCTCGGCCTCCCAGTGCTGGGATTATAGGCATGCGCCACCTCACCAGTTCCCTTCTTTGATGATGATTTTTTCAGTGGAAAGGACTGAGGGCCTTTGTGCTGCTGTTCCCTCAGCCTAGAGTCCTTCCCCCACCCACCCCCACCCACAAGACTCACTGCCTCACTAGCTTCAGAACTTAACTCACACGTCTCCTTTTCAAGAACGCCTTTCCTGACCACCCTATTGAAAATTGCCATAAGCCCACAGTGTGCCTTTCCCTTGCCTGACCTGTTTTTCCTCCATAGCGCTGAGCCCATCTGACCTCTGATTTACTTCCTGCTTGGGCCACGGTCTGGCTCTTCCCAGGAGGGCAGGCAGTTTTGTCTGTCTTGTTCACAGCTGTATCCCAAGGCTTGAAAGAATGCCTGGCACAGAGTAGACCCTCAATAAGTATTTGTCAACTGAATAAACAATTGAGTGGATATTTGCTTTACACTGTCTTTCCATGGCAAGATAAAAAGCGAGCAGTCCTATGTCGGCTCCCAAAATCGAGGCCTTGGAAAGGACAGGATTTCACTGGTCTATGAGGTCCTTACATTACCGAGAAAATAGAGGTAAAAAAATGCAACACGGATGGGCGCGGTAGCTCACGCCTGTAATCTCAGCACTTTGGGAGGCCGAGACGGGTGCGTCACAAGGTCAGGAGATCAAAACCATCCTGGCCAACATGGTGAAACCCCACCTCTACTAAAAATACAAAAATAAAAAATAAAAAAGTAGCTGGGCATGGTGCTGCGCATCTGTAGTCCCAGCTACTGGGGAGGCTGAGGCAGGAGAATCATTTGAACCTGGGAGGCAGAGGTTGCAGTGAGCCGGGATCGCACCATTGCCTTCCAGCCTGGTGACAGAGCGAGACTCTGTCTCAAAAAAGAAAAAAAACAAAAAAAGCAACACATACTATGGCACCAGGAAAAACTCACTAAACAGTAATAATTAGTCCCCTCCTCCTCTGGTCCCCTTCCTCTCCCCACATTCAGCCTAAGGCCTTATCTGTCTCTGAACACTGCAGAACTTAGAGGCCCATACCAGCTTTTCCCAGCACTAAGTCAGCAGCCCTCTGTCCTCTCATTTTGCTTCATTCATTGATTTTCTTTAAAGATCCTGATGACGGACCCAGCTCGGGAGAACCAGCCAGACCTGTGAACAGGTCTGATGGAGGCCCGTCCTGCCTGGAAGACCTGGACACCGGGACAGGTGAGCCTTGTCGGGATTCCACAGCTTTCAGGATCCCAGGTCACAGGTGAAAGAAATAAAAGGTTTGCACGCGTTTGCTTGCTTTTCAGTTCCAGGCCTGCTGGGGAGGGAAGTCCAGGTGTTAAATACCAAGGCTGATTGTAGCCCTGGAGGTGCTGGCACCAGGCAGAAAGGTTTTACGAAGCTGATGACCCATACCCACTGGCCTTAGGAAGGGCAGGAGCAGCTTTAGGACCCTGGCCAGAGCCAGAAGGAAGTGCAGAGACTAAATTGTTTGATTCTGGGGAAGACTAAGGGCCAGAGAGGTTGTGGGCCTCACTTCAGATCTCACTTGGAAATAGCAAAATCAAAAAGCTGATTTCCAGCCGGGCATGGTGGCTCACGCCTGTAATCCCAGCACTTTGGGAGACTGAGGTGGGCAGATCACTGGAGGTGAGGAGTTCAAGACCAGCCTGTCCAGCATGGTGAAACCCCGTC
The DNA here is from genome assembly GCF_037993035.2 of Macaca fascicularis. NCBI lineage: Eukaryota > Metazoa > Chordata > Mammalia > Primates > Cercopithecidae > Macaca > Macaca fascicularis. The sequence continues at coordinate 180,611,593 of NC_088380.1, read as the reverse complement.
TCTACTAAAAGTATACACACCAAAAAAATTAGCAGTGTGTGGTGGTGTGCACCTGTAATCCCAGCTACTCAGGAGGCTGAGGCAGGAGAATCATTTGAACCCAGAGGCAGAGGTTGCAGCGAGCCAAGATTTTGCCACTGCACTCAGCCTGGGTGACAGAGCTAGACTCAGTCTAAAAAAATAAAAATAAAAAAAAAACCCCTAACATTCTTGCATCTCCGATTCCTTGTCCAGCACCCTCTGATCAGGGCAAGAGGGGCTCCAGCCCTGGGCCCTGCATTTTGGAAGGTCTTGCTCAGACACTGCCCCTCCCTGCAAGTCAGGAGTCTTGGGGAACAAAGGGCTATGCCCATTAGGAACCCACATGCCTCCCTTCCAGAGGACACGCTGGGTTCCCAGGACCCTAGGGTTCCCTGTCCAAATGCCCATGCCCAGTTCTGAGGCCTCCTGGACCTCTCCCATTTTCCCTAGTGTGGACCACATGGCCAGTGGGTGCTCCAGCCCTGAAGGCTGGTCAAAGGGCAGGTGCTTGGGGGACCTGGTTAGAGCTCAGCCACGTAGGCTGAGTGCCTGGTATCTGTTTTTCTCTCGGTGCAGGAAAACATGGAGAATGGGGAAAGTAGCTGCCGCATGCCAATGTGAAACTCCGAGGAGTCTAGCCATTCTGATCTGGCCTTCTAGGTCAGCAGGAGGCTCTGCCATCACGTGAGGAGGTATGACATACTTTATCTAGCAGTTTGTTAGCTTGCTTTAAAACTTTCAATATTGAGACATTTGGTTTATGACCCTGCCAGGGAGAGCCTGCTGTCTGGAGAGCATGCTGGTCTCCAGCGTGGGGAGAGAGAGCGCCTCCGGGCTTTGCTGAGGAGGGTCTTGGGAATAAAGAGTGAGTGGGCATCTCCTCGCACAGGTGTTTGGTTTGCTAGACCTAGGGTCATTCTCACATCACCTTTTCAGCTGAGGAAACTGAAAGTCCCAAGGTCACACAGCTGGGAATATACGACCAAATGGCCTTCACCTTCCCCTAAATGATAAGTTTCAAAGAACAAAAACAGGGGACAAGGAGAGATGGTTTTCTCTTTCTTCTGGGGGCACCTTCAGTGCCTGCAGGCTTCCCTACCTGTGCATCTGCCCGGCCACTTTGTCCAGCCAGCCCGGGTGTGCAGGGCTGTGTGGCTTGTGTCTTTCCACCTGGCTGCTGCTACAGTCCAAACCTCCACTGTTGATTTGACTTCCTAGAAACGAGCCTGATTTGGGGGCTCTGGGGGTTTGAATGCAGGAAATATGGGGATGTGGTTTCCCAGAAAGTCACACATCCCTTTAGCTTTCCCAGGAAGTGCCGAGTCCTTGCTAAGACCATTTCCTGTGGAGGGAGACACTTGCTCTCCGTGAGTTTCTGTTTAATTGTTTTTGAGAAAATGATCTGCACCGGAGGGAATGAATCTGGACCAGACCTTGACACTGCCCCCGTTAAAGAACTTGTGAATACTGGTCCCATCTTTCCCTCTAATTTCCCTTCTTCCCATCGCCTCTGCTGGTGCCCTGGGCTCCACTTACAGTCCCCTAAGCAACCACTGCATTTTTGCAAATGCTGCTTCCACCTAGGATGGATGCCTTTTCCCTCCTTTCTTCACTCCACCAGCTTTCTCCTTCAGGTGCCAGCTTAGTCCCTGGCTCCTTGGGTCCCTCCCACTTGTCCCCCGGCTGTACCTTTTATGCCTCCTCTGTACTTCCCAAGCTCCAGAGTGTCCTCCTATAAACAGACTCTGTGTACTGTACTGTGGGCTGATTGCTACTTGTCTGTCTCTTGTCATCGCTGGCAAGCAGTGTGGGGTAGGGATTACATTTTATTCACCTCTCTGTTCCAGTGTGCAGCTCAGACATGGAGGGCAGAAGATGCTCAGGAAAGATCTTCTGCATGCAGGAGCTTCCTCTCTCAAAGGGTATTCTCCAATCATGAGCTTATTTGCTATTTACGTGCCCGAGGAGGACTGACCTTAGCAACTATGATGACCTCATTTATCACTGTAAATAAGCACTTGACTAGGGTCTCGGCCGGCACCCCGGGCCCAGCCTCCTGGTCTACTCATTTCTGGGGGTGGGGGCACCTGCCCACGGTCCTGAACTTTCCTCTGCTTGGGTAGGGACAGGGAGCCCCAGCAGCACTTGTTCCAGGATGACCCAGCAAATTGCAAGGTGGCATTTGGCCTTTTTCTCAGCAATTGCCAGACTTTGTCCCAGGGTGAGGAGGAAGCCAATAGAAGAGCTGGGGTGAGGAGATTAAAGACCTTCCCAGAGACTCAGGCAGGGCCCAAACCGAGGGCATTTCCAGGCAGGCACTGGGGCCGGCCCCAGGGACACGCCAACGCAGTGCTGGGGCCAAGGGGAAAGGTTGGTTTCGAAACCACATGTGCGGCAGCCTCACCACTGAGTCATGCTTGTGAGGCCTGCTGGAGACCAAAGACAGGGGCTGCAAGCTCAAAACCACCTGGTTAAAGCTGACTCCATTGATTTCCTGGCCTCCCACTTCCAAACCTTCCTTGAGCGGCTCAACTCCTGAAAGACACACCTGTTTTTCATATTTGCCTGGTATACCCCACGTCTTTGAGTGACAGCACCCCAGAGAGCCCCTTCTCCACTCTCACTCCGTGTAGTTAAGGTGAGGTTGGATTCTCTCCTCCCTGCCCCCCAACCCCCCTGCCCCCAGCACTAAGGACCCAGGCTCAGTCAATCAGAATATCTCTCGTGCCCACCGTGGGCTCTAGGATGGGAGCATGATGGAAGAGTGGCCATTGAGGCTCAGTTCCAAGACTTTTGTAAGAAATGCTGGGGGAAGAGCCCCTCTCTTTTCCCATAGGGATTACTCACTGTGCAAATATGCCAACCTGAGGCAGCTGGAGCCTCCATGTGCACAGTGGAGAATCAGGTCACCCCACAGGAAAGCAGGACCATAACGGGGTACTAGGCAGAGATCCAGCCTCCTGGCCATGCATCTCTGAACTTTTCAGCTGTGTGGACTGATTCTTTTTTGCTTAAGCATGCTTTCATTTTTATTTCATTTATTTATTTACTTCGAGACAGAGTCTTGCTCTGTTGCCCAGGCTGGAGTGCAGTGGCGTGATCTCAATCTCAGCTCACTGCAACCTCCGCCTCCCCGGTTCAAGAGATTCTTCTGCCTCAGCCTCCTGAGTAGCTGAAACTACAGGCGCGTGCCACCACGCCCAGCTAATTTTTGTATTTTTAGTAGAGATGGGGTTTCACCATATTGGCCAGACTGGTCTCGAACTCCTGACCTTGTGATCCACCCGCCTCAGCCTCCCACAGTGCTGGGATTATAGGTGTGAGCCCCTGCGCCCGGTGAAGCATGCTTTCAAGTGGGGTTTCTGTCAATTGCAAACAGAAGATTTTGGACTAATATTCCCTGGATGATATTTATTCTATCTTCCTCTCCATTCTTACTCTCCGTGCCACAGCTTAAGCCTCCTCATCTACTTCCATATCTCCTACCTTAGATGATTGTAACAGACTACCAACACAGAATTACAACGGAATCCCTGCCATAGATGACTAACTGCTATTTGCATGCATGTTTTATTTGTGACAGTGATCTTACAAATCAATTTTCATGTCTCACTGATGAAGGCACCAAGCGTCAGGAAGACAAGGGACTTGTGTGCAGCCAGTAAGTAGCAGAGCTAAGACTTGAACTCAGATCGTCTGACTCCAAAAGGCATGCTCTTTCTCCACAGCTCACTGTCGTGTCTTGCTTCTTTCGACTCTAGGTACTGCCAACAATAAGGCCCAATCGTGATCCTCCCACAACAAGAGCAGATTGTGAAGTAAGAACACTTTGGTCCCTAGGAAACACAGAGCCATGAGTGTGGCCAGACTCTGTCAAATATCTTAGACTTCACGGACACACTATAAGGGCACAAATTCTAGTTTTGGTTTATCCTTTTCCTCCTGCCCTCATCTGCCCTCCACTCAATTTCCAAGCTCATCTTTAATTTTGTTGCCATGGTCTCATGGGCCAGGCTTGGGTGACATGCCCATCACTGAGCAGTCTCTTAGGTCAGGGGATGCGCTGTCCGATGGGGTTGCCTTAGGTCATATGCCCTGCCTGCATCTCGGTCAGTCCCATTCAAGCCAGATGGATGGAAAGTGGGGAAGATGGTTCCCCAGAGGCAAATAAGGTGCTGTTACCAGGAAGGGTGGCCACTCCTTCTCACTCCCTTGCCTAAGACCTCAGCCACCCAAAGCAACAGTCATCTATGTGGTTCTATAGTGTGGCAAGCTCTATGCTGAGCACTGGAAGAACAAAGAGAGACTGGGCACAGACTTCTCCCTGACCAGGTGATGAGGAGCTCACATCTGAGAGTATGTGACCATGGATGAGCCACCAGAATGCCATGGGATCCAGCTACAGCCAAGGAAGCACAGAGCACCGTGGGAGTGATTTGTTGTGCTTGGGGATGGGGAAGGGGACATGGGAGGAGCTGTACTGAGAAGGTAACATGGGTACTTGGCTTCACAGAGTGTGGCAACTTTCATCAGGAAGCGATGGTGGGGGAACAGCATCTCTGGTGGAGGGAAGCAGCAGGTGCAGAGGTGCAGAGGCGTGAGGAATCTGTCACATTCTGGGAAGGGAGTATGGTTGGGCAGCAATGCAAGACAGAGAAAGCAAGGAGGGAAGGAGGGGCCTAGCCTGAGGAATAAAGAATGCTAAGAGTTTGGATACCTTTTTCTGGCCTTTCATCTAAACTTTACTAGCCAGTCCAAGAGAAAGCTGTCACTTCCCCACCCCAAGCTTCCCTCGAAAGAAGAAGGATTAATTCAGAACAAGATAAAGAAATGTCTGGGACCTGAGTGTGAAAAGGAGACACAGAGTCAGCCTGAAACCTGAAACTTGAGCAAGTGAAGGGGGCTGGAGAGGAGGACAGCAGGCCAAGGAAGGGACAAGTCAGTAGCTGAACCCAGTAAAAACTGCCATGTCTAGCCCTGCACTGGGCCGTGGGGCTACGGATACAATAAGACAGGGCTCCTGGCCCTATGGCTCACAGGCTGCCTGGAGAGGTGCACAAGGACCCAGGCAAAGACAAACGAGTGGGCTGAGTTCAGTGGCAGCAGAAGGCCAAGGGGCTTAGGGAGCACCAGGAGCATCTGCTCCAACACAGGGTCTGGGAAAAGCCTTCCTAGAAGATGGGACATTGGAGCTGGACCTTAAAAAATGAATAGGAGTTTGCTACTTAGACACTGAGGAGCTCTTAATCCCCGTATCCCACCTTGTATTGTGACTGGCCACACTGTACTGCCGGCCTACATCTCTCCTTTCTGCTGAGCTCCATCGGGTGTTCACCACAGCGGCTGGTTCATTGAGTTATCTCCATGCCAAAAATGGCAGCTGACACGTAGAAGATGCTCAATTAATGCATGTAGGAGAACAGCCTGTGCAAAGGCCCAGCAGAGGGTACAGACATGGAGCTTGGTACAAGGTGGGTGGAGCGGGTAGTGTCCAGGGCAGGAATGATCTTGTTTACCCATCTGAGTAGTTTGGATTTTTATCTTCTGAAAGAGGAGGAAGGTGATCAAATTTGCATTCATTCATTTATTTGACAAATACTTATCAAACACCTGCTATGTGCCAGGCATTGCATCAGGCCCTACGGATAACATGGGTAGAAGACCAACTCCTTCTCCACGTGGAGCCTACATTCTCATGGGAAGATAGAGACCAACTTGTAAGCAATTCAAAAATAATACCTTGTCAGCCAGTGATGAAGTGCTAGGTAGAAAAATAAAGACTGGTAAGAGGCTAAAGTGACGGCGGAAGACAAGGGAGGTTCAGTGGCAGGTGGGGGTGTCTCAGATAGCATTGTCAGCTGCAGGGAGCAGAAAACCTGCTCACAGCCACCCAGCATGTAGCAGGTTATTTATATCTTGCAACAGGAAGCCCAAGAGGTAAGCAGTCCCGGGCTGGCTGGAGACTCCATGGTGATGTCAAGAAACGAGGCTCCTCTTTCCTGGTCCACCTCCTCGGCATTATCTCTGATGCTTTAACTCTTTTGTCTTTGGAATGGACAAATGATAATTATACATATTCATGGGCTACATAGTGATGTTTTGATACATATAATATATAGTGAGCAGATCAGGGTAATTAGCATATCCATCATCTCAGACCTTTATCATGTCTTTGTGTTGGGAACATTCAATATCCTCCATCTAACTATTTGAAACTATATACTATATTATGTACTAGCTATAGTCATCCTGCAATGCTAGGGAACACTAGAACTTCTTCATCCTATCTAGCCATCTAGTAATTTTGTATCCTTTAACAAATCTCTTTCTATCCTGTCCTTCTCCCTATTTTTTAAGGAAGAGAATGAATCCATGCATGTTATATTTATTTAAAAGTACATAATTGAAAACACTGAAGTTGATATCTTGCTGACATATGAATTTCTCCATCCAGGAATATTCAGGAAAGCCCGATGCTCACAAAAACAACCAGCATGAGCTTTCTGGTGTGAAAAATAGGGGAAAGGGGCCAAAGCCACATCTGGGTGGGCGTGATGTGTGATTGGATGGCACCTGATAGGCATATGTGTGTGCGTGTTTGTCTGTGTGTGTGTGCACGCATGCATGCAAGGTGACTGATGCCTATACTACACTAACTCAGTGGAAGCGAGCACTCAAAGCCAGAAATGTCCATGAGAATATAGCTCCCATCTCTACCCATCTCCCACAGAGAAACTTGGAAACATTTTAGGAAGAGCATCCGGCTTCCTAAATCTCATAGAATGGGAGCCGTGGGACAAGTCAACAGCTGCCAAGACATGGTTCTCAAAAGGATTATCTGGGACAGTGGGGAAGATGGATTTGGGAAGCAAAGTCTATAGGCAGGGACATAAAACAGTCCTGGGAGAGATGGGGAAGCCTGGAGTAGGGCAGGGGATGGGGATGAAGAAGAGGAGGCAGCTTTGAGAACGATGCGGGGAGAATGCTGGAACAGTGACCGCTGAACAAACATAGAAGTGAAGGAGGGCCACGGGGGTGATGCGACCCAAATGCAGCAGCAAGAATTGGCAAGCTGCTTCCAGTCAGCGATAATGTCAGGCTCCCCATCAGAGAGTGGCTTCTAAGAGGCAAGCCCCAAGAGCTCTCCGAGGGGTCCCTGCAGGGGCCTGCACTTCTTTTGTTGGTGACACCAGCCAATGATGGAATCCAAAGACTCGGTACTGGGCACTCGTTACTGCCTTGGGAGCTAATGGCACATTTGTTAAAAAATGAAAACACACAGCAGCAGCTCTTTGGGGAGTTTGGAGAAAGGCATACCGAAGCAACCTAGGTCACTGGACACTTGAGTGACCGGGTCGCTGGTTAGTGGAGACCCCGTTAGGAAGTGGTGTAAATCGCTCTAAAAACTTAGGGCTCTGACTCTACCTTAGCAAGAAAGGGAGGTGGATTAGCTCCAGAAAGGTTTCTTTCCCATGCCTCTCTCTTTCTTTCTTTCTCTTTCTTTCTTTCTTTCTTTCTTTCTTTCTTTCTTTCTTTCTTTCTTTCTTTCTTTCTTTCTTTCTTTCTTTCTTTCTTTCTTTCTTTTTCTTTCTTTCTTTCTTTCTTTCTTCCTTCCTTCCTTCCTTTCTCTCTCTTTTTCTTTCTTTCTTTCTCTCTCTCTCTTTCTTTCCCTTCCTTTCCTCCTTCCTTTCTCTCTCTCTCTTTCTTTTTTTCCTCCCTCTCTCCCTCCCCTCTCCTCCCCTCCCCTTGCCTCCACTCCCCTCCCCTCCACTCCACTCCCCTCTCCTCCCCTCCCCTCCTATTTCTTTCTTTCTTTTTCTTTGTCTCTTTCCTTCTTTCTTTCTTTTCCTTCCTTCCCTCCCTCCCTCCTTCCTTCTTTCTTTCCTTCTTTTCTTTCCTTCTTTCTTTCTTTTCCTCCCTTCTTTCCTTCCTTTCTTTCTCTCTCTTTCTTTCCTCCTTCCCTCCCTCCCTCCCTCCCTTCCCTCCCTTCCCTTCCCTACCCTTCTCCTTCCTTCCTTCCTTCCTTCCTTCCTTCCTTCCTTCCTTCCTTCCTTCCTTCCTTCTCTCTCTTTCTTTTTTTAGACAATGTCTTGCTCTGTCATCCAGGCTGAAGTGCAGTGGCATGAACATGGCTAACTGCAGCCTTGACATCCTGGGCTCAAGAGATCCTCCCGCTCCAGCCTCCTGTGTAACCAGAACCATAGACATGCGCCACTACACCCAGCTAATTTTTTTATTTTTTTGCAGTGACAGAGTCTTGCTTTGTTGCCCAGGCTGGTCTTGAACTCCTTGGCTCAAACGATACTCCCGCCTCAACCTCTCAGATTGCTGAGATTACAGGCATGAACCTCTGTGCCTCACTGCATTTATTTTCTTTAATGTAGCTAGTTAAACTGGTTTCAGTTGATCAAATATCCACCCTTCCTGGGCCAGGCACTGTTCTCAGTCCTGGGGAACAAAACAGGCAAAAATCTTTCCTCTCACAGAATTTAGATTTCTAGTAGGAGGCAACACCCCAAATCAAAAATAAACACTGTAGTCTATTTATAGTATGCTGGTTCCCTTTGTTTTTCTATGTTAAGCAGGGCTGTTAGAACATATTAGAGCTAAATGTTGTGCACATACATTCTTTATTACATAATAAAGGATGTAATAAATAAGAATTTACACTTATAAATTATTCTACTTGTTTCTTCTTTAACCACAAAATCAAAAGGAGGTTTGGCCTATGACACATGCCAGTTAATCAGTAATAGGCAACGTTTTGGGTGTCTGTTGCTTCTATATTTTTAATTCAAGCATTTGAGAGAATTCAAGATGAAAGCATTGAGGGCTCAGAAGTGAAATGTCCGAAGATCAGTCCATTGGCAAACAAGACCCAGGGATCTCAATTCATAGACTCAGGTGGTACACATCCTCCACCACCTGCCTGAAACTGTCTGTTCTATGCTCCAGACGAAGCTGGTTGCTGTGGGTGCACACGCATACGTCTCATGGAAAAGTTATCATGAAGTGCACAGCTCTCCGTAGGTGACAAAGCATTTGTGCCTTTGTTATCTCAGGCCACACTCCACATAAGGTTGCCAGATTTAACAAATACAATCATGAGACACACAGTTAAATGTGAGCAGTATTTGAGACATGCTTGTACTGAAAAAAATCATCATTTATCTGACATTCAAATGTAACTGGACTTTCTGTGTTTTGTCTGGCAACCCTAATTCTACAACTCTCAGAAGTAGACAATATTAGCGTCCCCAATTGATCACTGAGGCTGAGAAAGTAAATTGCCTAAAGTCAATAATGGATCAAAGGGTGAAAGAACCGGGCCTTCGCCCTTTCACTGGTTGCTGGGAGAATGATCACTCCCGGATCTCATCTTCAGGCATCAGATGCGCTGGGGCCAACTGTGGGGATCTCAGGGCAAGGAGGGAGGGGGACTTTTTCAGGGAGGGCAGCCATGGAGGGACCGGCCACCATGAGTTGTGGACCACAAAGTCTTCATAACAGAGGGCAGGGACGGGGAGACGTCGACGCTTTGTTGCAACTTAGTTTTGGTTTGCTTACTGTACCAGGGCCTGGGCACCCCAGCCAACAAGGCTGGAAATGCAGGAAGCCATCTGGAGCCATGTGCTGAGTCACAGGGCCCAGAGAAAAACAAGAACATCGTGACGCCAGAGCAGGGGTGGGGAGAAATCTCCCTCGAGATCTCCGTAGGCACCGGAAATAGAAACTGCTCCCTTTGAAGCATCTATTAGAAGATCCAAGTCTCTAACAGATCACCATGAGATTTCAGTTCAGCTCCTATTAAGCACCAACTGAACCCATGTGAGAATGTCAGGGAATCAGGTGGTGAAGGGGCAACCGTTTTAATTTAATTTTATTTATTTGAACAGAGTAAACCTCTGTTCAATCCTGACTCATCTTCTTTCTTCTCTTACTACCCATTTGCCCTTGAGCAGTTCACTTAAACTTCCTGACCCCGTTTCCTCTTCAGTAATAATAATTCTTGTCTCATTGAGATAGTGTGAGGGCTTAAAGGGAATTACATTTTTCCAAAGCATCTTGCACAGATCTGGCACCGTCAGTGGTAGGTCTTCTTAGCATAGGGATATAAAAAGATCTTTCTGTGAGGTTGGTGTGGGGATTAAATTGGATGACATATCTTTACTTTCAAGCAAGCTCTGGACTGAGCTCTTAGTAAGGTTTCAGCTAAGGAGAGAGATTTCTTTCTTCTTCTCTAGATACTGGGGTAACTGGTTCTGGTCCCCCAGGGTTCTAGTTAGTATAACTAAATACATACACGCACAATGAGTGTTTACACAACATCCGCTCATTCCATTCCGCAAATATTTCTTTTAGCATTGTACACATTACTGGCTCAGTCTCTGTAGAGGTCTAGAAAAACAAAATTAGGACGAATATCTCCATTTTGTTGCTTTCTTTTAAAGATGGAGTTTCGCTCTGTCGCCCAGGCTGGAGTGCAGTGGCACCATCTCGGCTCACTGCAACCTCTGCCTCTCGGGTTCAAGCAATTCTCCTGCCTCAGCCTCCCAAATAGCTGGGACCACAGAGGCACACCACCATGCATGGCTAATTTTTTTGTATTTTAGTAGAGACGAGATTTCACCGTGTTGCCAAAGCTAATCTCGAACTCCTGAGCTTAGGCAATCCGCCCGCCTCAGCCTCCCAAAGTGCTGGGATTGCAGGCGTGAGCCACCGCGCCCGGCATGCTGCTGATTTTTTAGTAATCGTTCTGTGGGAGGCCCTACGCTAAGTACTTTGCATGCATTGAATGCTTGGAGTAATCTTTTCAAATTCGTGCTATAGTAACCCCCATTTTATAGATGGAGAAACTGAGGCTCAGAAGCTTTGACTGTGCTGCCCAAATGCACAGAGCTAGTGGGTGGCAGAGTCGAGACTCAATCCCAGCCCTGATTCTCTCAAAGGTTCTGACAGTCACACTATGCGTGAGCTCCCAGAGAGAGAAAAACACTCAGTTGAAAATTTAGAGTTACTCACGCACGAAGGTATATAAACAGCACAAAGTGGTGAGACGGTCAAATGCTGATGGAGAGGCTGGTAATAATAGTTACGGGCAGTTCTGGGCTGGGAGAGGATCCCTGAGACCTGTATCATGAAAAGGGCCTTTCTAGAAGGTGAAAATGAAGTTGGGGAGGAAAGCTAGACCTTGAAAAATGATGTGGAGCAGGTCACAAAGCAAAGGCACGTAGAGCAGAGGCCCATCTGGCTTGGCCAAATATGGGCCGAGCTCAGTGGAGGTCAGGTGACCAAGGCAAGGTGTGCTTTGGAGAGCAAAAGGAGGAGGGTTGAGCTGGCACAGTCTGGCTGGCTGGTGTTAGCTTCTAGAATGATAAGCTCCTCAGCCTGGCCGGAGTGACTTCTAGCTTCAGAACATCACTGCTTAGGGGATTCCTGTGTATCACACATTGGGCCTCAGCAGCAGAGCTGAGAGTTGTTCCTGTTATTGGAAAGGGAGGAAGTTTCTGCAGAGTAAGTGGGCATGGTCTGGCTTGCCGGAGAGCCTCAACCTTTACTCTCCCGGGTAAGAGGAAAATGATATTTCCATGGTCTTCAGAGCATTCCACTAAGAAGCCCACAAGCTAAGGGTCATTACAGCAAACTCAGAAATGATACAACCTTTCTGCAGACCATGGTAATATATATAAAGAGGATTAAAACGATGTGACCCTTTGATCCCACAATTTTACTGCTAGGAATTAATCCGAGGGAAATGGTCATGGGACATCTCTCATAAGAGATGACACAATGTGTGTATGGACAGAGATGGTCACTGTAGAATGTAATATTAACTTACAAACCCAAGAATCAGAAATGTCCCACCTAGTCAGTAATGGGGGCTTAGTTAAAAAAATTACGATCCACGCCGGACACGGTGGCTCATGGCTGTAATCCCAGCACTTTCAGAGGCTGCGGGGGGGCAGATCACCTGAGGTCAGGAGTTCGAGACCAGTCTGGCCAACATGGTGAAACCCCATCTCTACTAAAAATACAAAAATTAGCCTGTGTGTGCCTGTAATCCCAGCTACTCGGGAGGCTGAGGCACAAGAATCCCTTGAACCTGGGAGGTGGAGGTTGCAGCAAGCAGAGATCACACTGCTGCACTCCAGCCTGGGTGACAGAGTGAGATTCAGCCTCAAAAAAATAGAAAAAAAAACAAATTTTGATCCACCCATACAAGGGAATGCTACACTTGCATTCAAAGTCAAGGTGGTCACATCATAGTAAGGGAAAAATCAGTTATATAAACATTAAATATAGTATGATCCCAGCTCACAAGTATATTAATCCAATTCATTCACTTATTAACTATGTAATGAAGATGTTCTATAAGCTAAGCACCATTCTGGGTAATGGGGATATGAAGAGGAACAAGTTCAGGGTGGGAAGTTGTCTGGAGGAAGACAGGCAATAAACATACAGACTTAAGAACACACAAGATAATTTCTGAGCATTGCACACAATGCCATGAAGAAAGGCATGTAAGATGGACTAGTTTAGTGTGCATGAAGATGGACGGACTATCCAAGGAGGTGACATTTCGGCCATGACTTGCACACTGAAAAAAAAAAAAATCCAGTCATGATTTCCAGAGTCATGAAATCCAAAGCATTTCAGGCAAAGAGGCAAAGGCCTAGAGGGGCAAAGCCATTGGTGTATTAGGAGGGGAAAACGAAAGAGAAATAATGTGTGAGTACAGAGAAAAGAGGTAGGAGAGGCAAGCAGGGCCAAATGACACAGAGACTGAAAGTCAAGGTGAAGTGTTGATAAGGAGTTTGGATTTCCTTCCAAGTGCTGTGGAAAGCTACTGGATTCTAAGTAGGCAATCATTATACAGCTGACCCTCAAACAACACAGCTTTGAACTGTACAGGTCCACTTATAAGTGACTTTTCTTCCACCTCTGCCACCCCTGAGAGAGCAGGACCAACCCCTCCTTTTCTTCCTCCTCAGCCTACTCAAGATGATGATGACAAGGGTGAAGACCTTTATGATGAGCCACTTCTGTGTAATGAACATAAATATACTCTCTCTTCCTTATGATTTTCTCAATAACATTTTCTTTTCTCTAGCTTCCTTTATTGTAAGAATACCATATACAATACATATAACATACAAAATATGTTAATTGACTGTTTATGTTCTCAGTAAGGCTTGCAGTCAACAGTAGGCTACTTGTAATTAAGTTTTTGGGGAGTCAAAAGTTGTATGCAGATTTTCAACTGTGACGGGGGTCAACACGCCAACTGCCATATCGTTCAGGGGTCAACTGCCTTTAACTTTATGTATCCAGAAGGAAATACACCAACAGGTTACTAGAGATTATTAACAAGTAGCGGGACAATAAACCATGTTTAGAAATCTGTGTGCTATTCTGTAACTCTTGAACTTTTGTAATTGGAAACAAACAGTAATTTCTATTTTTAGAGGACTCATCAGAGAGCAACACAGACAGATGACGACCATCACCTGGAGCTCCAGTTTGAAGAGGCTTTTCCCTGTGCAATCTCCTTTGATTTTTCACAATAACCCTGTGAGTGAAGCCAGACCACTGTAATTAAGACCTCCATTTTGGAGGTGAGGAAATCGAGGCTGGGAGCTGCAAAGAGGCTGAGGCAGGAAATGACAAAACTGGGACAGGAATCAAGGTTCCACAGCACTGGTCCAAGCTTCCTGATTTTGTGGCCCAGCCAGGCTGATGGCTGAGTCTGCATCAGATTCACCCAGAGACCCCAGGGTCCCTAACAAGAAGTCTACGGGGTTACTCTCCTGCTTGGGGGAAGGCAGGGATGAACCTAGAGCCCCCAGCTGCAGATGACTGGAACAAAAAGAAGGGTCTTTCCCACATAGTAGATGCTCAACAAACATTTGTTGAATTAATGCAATAGCTTGCTTTCGGGGGAAATGCTACCTTTGGAAGGATGGTTTTGCTAACTTTACAATTTAGTAGCTGTGCATCCTCCTCTGTCAGTCCCCTCCACAAAGTTGGAGTGTAGGCTCTGGGGCCAGAATGTCTGGGTTTGAATCTGC